>NW_017731670.1:1142565-1208228 GCF_001890085.2 Hipposideros armiger
CACACACACACACACACACACACACACTACACCACACCACACCAGGTGAAACACACACCAGGTGGAAGGACTTTTCTATAGTAAAAGTAGCAGGAAAAAAAAAATCCTCAAGAAAAAAAAAAACAAACAAACAATACAAAAAGCAAAAAACCAAAACTTTGTTTTGTCAAAACATCATTACACAAATCCAATGGTTTTTAGGGATTTTTTTCCGAGGCCCTGTCTGCACACAGAGATAAAGGGAAGATGGTAGACATAGTACAGAAGCCATTAGTAAGTCTAGATGTTTTGCTTCATTTTAGTTCAGACTACACTGCAGTCTAAATCACATCCACTCAATCACTAGCACAGGCCCACACTGGAGACTCATTAAAGACCCTTCCATGGCCCACATGCTCAAGTTAAAGAGCTGGCTAGTCAGTCAGTCGTCAGTCAGTCAGTCAGTCAAATCAATTGTCCTCCTGGCTGTTCAGTGTAGCCGAGGGGACCCCTTGTCTACCGCAGCCTCTCTCAGTCCATGAGGCAGAAGCAACTTCCATTGCCTTAGTGATCACCCTCTCTGAATTCATTGCCCACCCACCTTCCCTGCAGCAAACACAGCCTCACCTCCTCATGGTGGGTCATCCAACCAGTCTTCATTTATTTAACATATAAACCAAAGGTGATATTCAGTCATTCATTTCTCATGAATTCCAGTTAACTACCATGAGTGTCTGAAAATGAAAGGTCCTATGGATAATAAATATTTCATATTTGAATTGAATGACATCCAAGTTTTGAAAAATTTTATATCCTAAACAATACCCCAAAGTTCCTGGCTGGATCGAGACAATGATTGGGCATTTCATGTGTTACCTTAAAGCAGCAAGGCAGGCAGACTCCGACGGCCTCTATCAATGTCATTCTTCTACCGGATGAAAGGTAACACAAGCAGTAACATGCAGGCTTGACCACGTCAGGCAGGAGCTTGTCTTGACGCACTACCAAAACTGTGGTCCAGACATGGCCCTACTGTGCCATTCCTGTGTTTCAGGTCTCATATATATTTGTTTAACTACTACTTAGGCTATCCTCTTTTGAAGAACTAAAACCACTAATCTATCCTGAACTTGCTTTTTAATTGAGATTGAGATATTTCAATTCAGACAACATTTACTGAGATTCTCTTACGTGCCAGGCATTTTGCTAAATCCTAGGAAAATAAAGGTCAAGATCTTCCTGCCTCTGGCGGCCCCTCAGTGTAAAATCCTTACTGAGTCAACATTTACTTTCAACTCTCCCTTTTAATTGAAGTCTAATACAAGAAATAGGAAGACTGTTTCTGTCCCTTTTGAAAAAACTATGTATTTTCAACTATATTCCAGCTTTACATTTTTAACTTCAGAAGCAGGTATATCTCTCATCCTAAGATACACCTTTTATTGGACAATTGAAACAAAACCAAACCAGTTCTCCTTTTTTGCTGAAACGATCAGAAAACTCTGAACTAAGATAGAGAAAGACAAACACTTATGATTTCACTTGTATGTGGAATCTAAAAAACAAACAAAAACAAACAAACAAGAAAACCCAAGCTCATAGATACAGAGAACAGATTGGTGGCTGCCAGGGGCGGGAAGTCAGGTTTGGACCAAATTGTGAATGGAGTAAAAAACTACAAACTTCCAGTTAACCATACATTAGACTTGTGGTGATCATTTAACAATATATACAAATATAAAATATGATGCTCTCCACCTGAAACTAAATAATGTTTTATGTCAACTATACTTCAATAAAAAACATAACCTTTAAAAGGAAACTCTGAGCTGAATGACGCACTAAATTTTATCTCAAACCAACTCGCAGGCCTCATTTTTTTCTCTAGTTCTTTTTGATTTCCTAAGCTGCCTCAGACTAAGCAAGGATGCATATTCATTTCTTCGGCGAATAGTCACCAACTAGGTGACATGCAGACTTTCTTAGATTTTTGTAAAGATGTGGCTCCTAACTTCACAGAATTTATAGTGTTTTGGTTTTGAAATCAGAAGGATATATGCACAAATAAATTTATTTAAAAGCTTGGATTTTAAGTCAGATAAAAAATAATGGCAAAATATAATTATGCAACCTAATAACAGCCCTAATGAGACACATGGTTACTTGATACAAAAGTAAGGATCGCTACAAAAACCTAAGGTAACTTGCTCTGAACAGACTTCCTGCTAATCTTCAAGCTTCACACACTGAAATGTATTTGCACCGGTCAGCACGTCCTCTCTCTGAGCCTCTGGATCTATTGCTGAACAGCTAGCGGTGAAGTCAGCCGTGTCTGGAATAAAAGACTTTCTTTCAAATGTGTGCTCAATTTATCTGAATCAGATGACTCTGCCTGCTGGAATTCTTGATACAGACTGAAATTGTAATTTGACCTCTGTGGAGCATCTGATGGAAAGAGCAACAAAAACACCAGCCAAAGAGACAATAAATTAGAGCCCCTTTTGCATCACACACACATACACACACACACACACACACACACACACACGCACGCACGCACACATGCACACACACAGAGGCCAGTAACAACATGGGGGGTAAAAGTGGAGGGAAGTGCTCTCTTGTACTGATTTGAGGGCTTTTCTTTCCCTGCCACACACACCCAGGAGCCTGTCTTTCCATTGATGCAGTCAGGTTAGGGTGCTGACCACCAGCAAACGCGGCTTCCTACAGACAGATATTTTCATAGATTTCCAGTTTAAAAAATAAAAAGAATGTCCTCATAAGTGTAGATTCTGGTTATGGATTTCAAGAGAACCTTCGTTTTTCCTTACAATAGACAATGGCAGGTTTCTGATGTTCAGGAAATCAAACCAAACGCAGCCTGATAGTTAGCGTACACGTGCAACCCTAGACAGGATCATCTCACAAGTAAAAGGTTACTTAGCATGTTTATGATTCTGCCATTCAAGCTACAAAGTTTGTATTTAATGCTATTCATTAGTTATCAGCACTTAAAAAAACAAAAGGTCATTGTAGAGAAATGATATTCTCTGCAGTTGGAAAGTTGGAATCAATGTGATTTTTTTTCTGATTTATTGCTATGTTCCTTAAAAGTGTGAAATATCACTCAGTGAAAACATACTCAAAATATAAAAAATGATGTTTAAGTTAAGAAGAGATAGTATCTTGTGTTCTTTGAAAATTTTTGATAACTTTTGCCTTTCAGCCCAACTGAGGGTGTTTCCAAGGTTTTTGTTTTCTTTCTCTCTTTGCTTTCTTTTCTCTCTCTCTCTCTCTCTCTCTCTCTCTCTCTCTCTCTCTCTCTCTCTCTTTGTTCCTCCCTCTCTCCCCACTTTCCAAACACCTCATTCAAATAATATTGGTTTAAGTCCAACTGGGGAATAGGGTACCTCAAAATCTGGTCAGTGGAACACCTTCCGTAGAACACCTGAGCTGCTTGTTAAGATGCAAGTGTTGCTCCCAACCAGAACTACTGCAGCATTTCCTTTGGTTGGAGGGCCCTGGTAAGCTCACACTTTTAGCAGGGTTTGATATGCTTGGTGACGATTGAGAGCCACTGCTCTAGACTTTCTTTATGCAAAATTTCCAAAGCCGTCAGACCCAGCCTGACTTCTGGTTGAATCCTCCTTTCGCCATAACTAGAATCATTTTATTCTCACTCAAAATGTGGAAACCACAACCACGAGAGACACAAGATGTCCAAGTGTGTTTTTATTCACTAATAAGTAAATAGTGGTCAGTGTAACTGTACTTTGTGATTTACTGTATTCTAATAACTTAAAAACAACAATCTAGGTAAACTCTATGATGCCATATATACCACAATCTCTGGGTAGCTAAAACATGATATTTTTTGGCCTCTGAATAATCTTGATCTAGACATAGTTGTTGATTAAACATATACAGATAAAACAATTAAAATATTACTGCCTTCAATATCTTCCCTTAAAATGTTTGGGTGTCCAATCCCCCTAGATTCTCATATTCACCTTCTCTGGTGTTCATGCTTAGCCACTTCACTTACTTCTTCCTCCACTCAGTAACTGAACCAATAGGATTATGTAACTGCTAAAAAGTTCAGGACTCTCCCATTGCTGCACTTTTACTAACCACTTGCCAATCACTGACATGAATAGAATGCCATAGACGTGAATTGGATGGCATTTCCTAATGTAACTGAGGAATATTAGAAAGTTGTAGTTCTACATTCCACATTAAAATGCTAAAATATGTGGAAGATCTGGACTATTGTCCATGTAGGATGGTAGTAAGGTTTTTGGACAAGAAACTTTTTTTTTTAATGGCAATAAGGCACATGAGAATATTTTTTCTGGGCTGTAGTTAGTATAGCTAAAGCAAGTCCAACTCCCAGTTTAAATAAACAAAATCAGTGGCCTAACCCACTTTGAAAAACAAACAAACAAACATGGGTATATACACACACACACACACACACACACACACACACACACACACACACACATATATATATATATATATATATATATGTATTCTTAGTAACTGAATTTAAAACTTCTTAACCCATCACATGCCCTCATCAACCTGCCTCTACAGGTGATTTTTCTAGGAAGTCAAATGAGCCTGCATTATTACAACTGAAAAAGTGATTGAAGTATCCTACCAACTATCATCACATAATAATTTCTTCACAATGTTCATTATTAGTTTCTGGATAATTAATATTAACTAGAATTTTAATTTATTAAGAAGCCTACATGTAAGCATACATGCCTAGGTTGTATGTTTCTTTAAAAACCATTATAGTTTGTTTAATGTCTGGCAAGTGGATTTATAATATTTACTCTTGAAAAAAATATATTCATTAGGTAAATTACCATAAAAATCAATTTACCTACCAAAGATAGACAAAAGTCAAAACCATCCTATAAGTGACACAAATTCATAGCGTCAGCAACCCTATGCAAAGAATTCTAAATTAGCAAATACAGAAAAATACATGGTTCTTTTCATATCTATACAGCCTATTCACTAGATGTATGAACTCAAGCTTCTGGACAACATTGCTTCTACTTTCTGCTTCAATACAGAGTACACGCTTGTTTCTAGGTTGAAACTAAAATTAGGAGAGACAATTCACTGAATGCTATGCTGGGATCTGATATCATCTCTGTAGATTTAGTTCAGGAGAGGGTTGCATTTTATATTTTATTTGATAATTCCTACATAAACAAGTTTTAAGAGTGCTTAACTGATCATAAAATGATCCTTAATGTACTGTTTAGATGATCCTAGTAGGATAGACAGACTGTACTGTTGGAAGACAGTACTGTGCCTAAAACAACCATAACCATTCAAAACTTACAGTTGGAAACATAGTTACAAATGGTGTAATTTTTCATGTTTTAACTCTTCAACATTTCTACCTGCCTCTCCCCATAAAGACATTAGAAAGCTTGTATATATTTCTGGAATAATTTAAACCACATTGTATCTAAGGACAGGAGGTTGATTGTTCCCAAAATGTTGCTATATAACACCACCACTATATAAATCTTCACTACCAACCTAATAAATATTCTTAAATCAGAAAACAGGGCTTTACCAAAAAGTGGCTAGGGTTAACACAGGCACCAGCATCTTCCATGAGATTGCTTTTTGTCTAAAACAAACAAATCAGTTGGATGCTTCTGAAGTTTCAAATTTGATATTGACTAAAACGTAGCTGAAAATATATTGGGCTGTCGGAAAAGCCACGATGCATTTTTGCAGTGAAAAACATAGAAAAAATACGTCATGACTTTTCCAACAACCCAATAAAATCAACTCTACGTAAGTCAATTGTCAGAAATTCAATTTCTAAAATAGTTTTACTCATAATAGATGATAGCAAACACATGACCAATTTCTCAACAAAACACCACTATCCTCCTGCTCGCTAATTATCTACTTATTCATTTATTCATGCATTCATATACAGAAATATATAAATTAATTCCTGTCATTTATATATGTAATGTAAAAAATAATTGCTGTCTATCTAATTATTGTCATTACTGTTTTCAAATGCCTGCCACCCAATCAGAAATTCTTAAATTAATGAGCTGTGATATTACGGGCTTGCAAAGCAGTCAACAAAACTATTCTGCACCCATATCCCCCCAAACTACAAAATTGCCCTGATGAAAGAACAGATGTCAGGCCCAAGGTAAAGAAGCAGATATGGTCATAGATGTCTGATTCCTTTCAGGGGATCTCTCAACTGTGTAGGCCTAATGTTGTTGAACTAGTCAGCTGAGGAGGGAACCTACTGCCCCTTACTTCTCCAACTCCAGACCCACATGGCTAACAGCACAGGACATCTCTCATGAATTTTTCCAAACAAAATTGTGAAGTAAAGTGTCTCTTGTTTCTAAGATTCTAGCATCTCAGTTCATTTCTTCCCTAAGAGCTATCTCTCCTCCAATGTCAATTTTATAGCCATCAAAGTCTCCTTTCATGTCATTCATTTTGAAGCATAAATAAAGTCTAATAGCCACATTTAGGATCATCCATCCAAGAAGCATCTGTTTTTCAAAATATAAAAGCTCCATGTATAAGATTCAGGTCAAAGTCTCTGGAGTCAAGCTACCTGAATTCAAACCTCACCCTTCCTCTTCCTAGTTGGGTTACCTTGATCAAGTTTGTTCCTCTTCTGTGCCTCAGGATTTTACCTGTATGTTTGCAAATATATCAGGACCTCTCTCACAGAGATGCACTCAAGAATAAATGACTTAGTATATGTAATGACTTAGAATGATTTCTGGTGCATAATATGTCCAATAAATATTGGCTATTATGATGTAAGCACAAGAACTAAGCACAGTTGTTTAGACTGGGGCATTTTGGAAGTGAGAAAGTATCTTTCCTAAAGACACTGAAACAATAGTATATACATGATCATATGATCACCTTGATTTTAAGACCCTAGGAGTTAAAGGGCTAAAGGGGAGTTCAAAATTGAGAAAGTGAAGAATTAACACAACTGAGGTTGTACTTACTTCATACTAAGTTTCTAAAATAAAGCTAAAGATGTCACTTAATATGGAGTAGTATTTACTTTTGATAAATACCATACTCAATTCACAATCTTACTCTGGAGTTAGTACAAGCTAATTATACCATTAAATTGACAGTCCAATCAGAAATAATTTAAACAAAGTTTCATTAGTAAACATCATCTATAGATGCTTTCTGTTATACTCCCAACAAAGCTGATGAAAAGGTACCACATATCTAGTCAAAATCATGTGATTTTCCCCTGAAAATGCAGTTCAGACTTTCTTACTCTATTTTGTCCATTTTCCTCCTCCACAACTCACATTCCCAGAGTCCCTCTACAAATATTCTCTTCTTACCTGTGGAACTGTTTACTTGAAAAGCCTCTTTATGAGTTCAGGGATGATTAGAAATATTTACCCCTTGCACTTAAGTTTCAGCTTTATATACAGCCAGAGCCTAAGTCTACTCAAATTTTTCATTGTGTGCTTATAAAATTAATGGCAAAATAATTACATATGTAAGATAAACAGATAAACTATGAATGTTTTGTGGAAGGCAAATGTGCAAATATCAGTCATTAAATTAAAATATTTTCATTACTTTTTCAAGATGCCAAGTACTCTGAAAATTCAAAAGTTAAATGACTCCTAGTATGGTTTCCTTCTGCATGTAACAGTTTTGGCAAAATTGCCTCATGATAAACAAAGATTTTGCTTAAGGGAAAGAAATTTGTCATCCATGATGTAAATAGATTAAAGACAATGGAAGATCACATTCTAATTTAAAAAGTGACAGTAAATGATAATCTACTAAGCAAATTGCCAATATGTACATCTATTAGCTATCACATCCATGAACTAGGACAAATTTATGATTTGTTACTTATGTCCCATTTCTACAATGAAGACAAGGGGTTATTTTTCCTATCGTATTATGCTTGCAAAACTAAGGAGTATAATATCATATTTCATGAATACTATCCTGAATTCTTGCATTTAAACAAGCCATTCAACAATGTATTACTGAATTGACTACTTTATTTATGCCAAAACAAAGTGGATAAATTTTCCCTTCCTGATCATAATTTTTCCATTTGAGACAGACCATTACTCTTCCAATCTTCCTCTCACTACCATCATCTAAATATCAGAAGCAGCTATGTCAGTTTGTCCTCTGGATTTAAAAGGAGAATTAACTCTGGCTGTTGCAGTAGACCGACCACTTTCCCTTCATTAATATAAAATGAACACTCAGTGACAGCTAAGTTTTCCTCTGCCTGAAGGTTTCCAGACCTCGTCTTCTAGGTTTCTGTATTATGGTCCCCATCATTTGTGGAGCGCTAGTCCTGCCAGAAACACAACTGATTTACATAAAGCAAAGGAAGAGCAGGGAAGAGACTCCAGCATCTTGAATTTCACTTTTGTTTTCAGCTTTCCTCCACACCCTGAAGGGAAATGGAAACTCATCAGAAGTCATTGCCATCACATTAGCCCAAGTGCATATCCCCTCTTTTCCTCCCTTTGGTCCTGGCTAAGGCTTATTGTCTAGTAAAGATATTCAGCATGACTTCACTGACACAAGTTCTAGCATGTGTAAATGAAATTAATTGAGGAAGTAAATGTCATTATATACTCTTGTACTCAACAGGATCTTATTGTAGATAGGATTTAACAAATAAGAAGCATCACTCTGCCTAATAGAATTCTGAAATCTATAAGAAAGCTAAGATTTCTGCTGTTGGTTTGCTGATATGAAGCATGATAATGAAGACGCTTTTGGTAGTCTATTATCCATTTTGAAAAAAAAATCTAGATTAAATATCAACCACAAAGAAAGGCAGGTGTATGCCACTGAGAAAAATATAAAGGCACAAATGAGAATATTCGGTTTTATTCTTGAGCCAAAGTAATCTGAAGTTAACTTTTTAACATATATATAAATAATTTACTTTAAAAATGGGATGTGTGTACAAATATATAATTTAAAAGCTACAGATATGGATGGCGGGATGGCTCAGTTGGTTAGAGCACGTGCTCTTAAAAACAAGGTTGCCGTGGTTCTACTCCTTTATAGGATGGTGGGCTGCGCCCCCTGCAACTAGGTTGAAAACAGTGACTGGACTTGGAGCTGAGCTTGCACCCTCCACAACTAAGATTGAAGGACAACAACTTGACTTGGAGCTGATGGGTCCTGGAAAAACACACTGTTCCCCAATAAAGTTTAAATAAAAACAAACAAAAACTCAAAACAAACAAACAAAAATATACAAATAGTAAAACAATAAAACAAATAAATTGTTCCATCAGCCATCACTCACATTGCTATTTGAGTAATTTTTCATTTTAACTACCAAAAGTGATTAGTTCTTACTGGTTCATATATTTTACAAAACAAGCGATTCCACCTATTGCATACCTACTACATGTCACACATTATATTAAGTGCTCTGCTTAAATTTTTTAAATTAATTTCAGAAATATATAAAGAGTTTGTATTATGAGTTTAGGGACCAACCTGGATTGCCCACCAGGATTAGAGGAATGAGTGAGGCACAGACAATTCCTGTACCCACAGAGTACGGGGAAACCTGAACATTGGAGGCTCAGAGTAAATTAGGTTACGTCAGCTATCCTGCCAACTAATTGATCTAGGATCTCAATTTTTTTTTTTACTATCAAAACTTTATTGTATAATCAATGCATTCCACTAGTGAAAAAATTTTGTAATTAACACAATGAAATACAAAATAAAACACTGCCCAAATAGCCATTGTTATTAGTTTGGTGTGTTTCTTTTTGTATACTTTCCATGCATTGATTAAATACATATACACACCTTTACCATTTTTAAATACTCAAAATATGTAATACATACATTTAAATGTATTATGTTTTTATTTTACTTATTGATATGGAAAATTTTCTCTCCATATTAATATATAAAGATGTCACTAATTATTTATCTGAAAAAGGTTTCTTTGCCTGAATATAGGATATTAAATAAATTATTATAAGTCATGCCCATGATTAAACATTCTTAACCATATAAAGGGTTATAAAACTAAAAGTTCAAAACACACACAAAAAGACATACTACAGTCTCTCATTTGCACGAGCCAAATAAATGTTTTTTTATTTTTTAACTGTTCTGTTGACAATTATTTTCATTTTTATTCATTGCTAAATACTATCATAATTATAGTTGTTTAGTTAAACTATTATGTTGTATACGAGTATGTACAAATATATACACATATACATACTAATTACTAGAATTACCAACTTCTAACAATATCTATTAACTTACCAGTATGAAAAATAAGAAACCTAGGAGATTAAATACTATCTGTCCTCTCCTCTTCCAACTCTATTTTGAATCTGTTATTTCTTTTGTTTTATCACTATTTAAAAACTATTTCTAGTAAGGACTTTAAAATTTATAGACCTTTAACCATTTTTCCTGATATGCAGAATAACATTTTATTTTACACTATGAAAGGAGAGGAAAATATTCACTTTTCCTTCGATCTCTCATACTTTTTTCACCATCCCATTTATGCTATTTTATTATTATTTTTATGTTGTCAAGATTTAAGGCATATACTTTAATTTATGAGATATAGTGAAGTCTTCTCTGACTTTATAACAGGTTAATTAAAATAAAAAATCTAAAAACAGATAAATGGCATTAAAAGAATTAATCATGCACTATGATTGAACTATGGAAAAAGAAACATAAACCTATGTTATAAACTCCTTACCCACTCAAAGAGGATGTCTAATACCCTTTGGCTATCCATTTATATTTTTGTTTAGTAATATAGGCTACTGCCATGGATTTCTCTGATGGTCTTATAAGCCTGTATCCCATAAGCTTGTCCCTTGAATGTGCCCTTTTACTGAAGCATGTGTACGTTCAGGTCATATCAACAGGTAACCTGTGCTTCATGATCTGATACTGAGTGGGGCAGACAGGCACACATTGTGGAAGATTTTCTTTAAGAACAAGGTTATACAAAATTTAAATTATTTACATTTCATCTCTCTAGAGAGCAGTTCTCTTTAAAAGAGAATAGAGGGTTGGTTGCAAATGTCCCCGCCATTCAGAATCTTTAGTAAAGCAACCTGATCACATTGCTCACAAGACCAATTTCTTTGCTCTTTTAAATGTATTTTAACCACTCTACTGATGACACTCATTTTTCCTTTTGCCATAATTTTTATACCTAGATCTTAATGCATTAATTTTAGAAAGTATTTTTGACTCTCTAGAATGAAACAGATAATCTTTTATAAATTCATTGGTCCAAAAAAAGAAATTGGAACAAATACAAAACCATTGGTAGCTTACAAACTGCAATCAGAAAAATCAATATAATTAGAAATTAAAAAGTAGCAAAAAAGTGTCAGAAATTTGAAACTCAAAAATCACACATCTAAGAATGCATGGGTCAAAAAAGATACCATAAAGGAAATTTCTAAACATCTAAAACTTAACAACAATCAAGTATTACCTATAAAAAAATTGGGATACATCTAAATGTTAGTGTTAAATAATTAATAGAATATTTACTAATGCTAAATAATAAAAAGTGAAACTAAAATTAATGAATTAAAGATTCTAATAAAACATTACAAAATATAACACAGTAAACCCTAAATAATAAAAAGGGAAAAAAAATTGGCATAAGATATAACTAATGATAAAGAAAACAAGGAAATAAAATAATAAGGATTAATAATACCAAACCCTTTGAAAGATTTATAAAATAAACAAACCTCTAAAAGTAATGGTTAAGAAAATGAAAGAGAAGCATTAATTCTTAAAAATTAGAAATAAAAAGGTGTAAAAATGACACAATCACTGGTAAAATTGAGATTTAAAAATATCATGAAAACACTGTGACCAATTAAATACCAAAGATTTAAAATTTGAATTAAATGGATGAATTTTAGCATATGTGCTCTATATAACGTTTTGAAAAAGAATTTCAAGAATCTGAAAAAAGAGATCACATTTATACATTATTTAGTTCAAGTCCCTAAATACACAAATATGGAGAATGAGGGCCAGAGAAAAAAATTCAATTTTTCAATGGGGAAAAAGCTGTTTTAATTAACTAATTTTATTTATCTTATCAATCAATTCAAACAATATTACCAAATACCTATTTTATTGTTATCGCCCTCATTCATATCACATGACTGTATATTATACTAAAGAGTAAAATAGGGCCCTTTCCAAGACTCGTACCTGCATGGGGGTATCTCTCAATACCTTGGGTGTGGTCTGTTATTGGTACAAAGAAATAAACTAACAAAGAAACCAAAACAACTTTGCTAGGTCCCAGTTATAAATGCCTGCGAGACAGAAAAAAAGAGGCCCAAATTCAAACTTTAGGAAACAAACAGGAAGAGAGTAATTTCTAAAAAGTATGACTCTATTGTTAACTTTCTAACAGTACGATACAGTTTTCATCATGTTAGTTATTGGGAAGATGCTCCAAACACTTCATTATTTTAATGTCAAGCTAAATAAAATATCAAATTCCTTGAATTGGAAAAATTTCCTTTCTTTTCTATTTTTCTTTTTACTTCTTCTGTCCCTGAAGTATTTCAAGATTCATGAGAAACACCTTTAACTTATGATTTTCTCCAATCCAAAAACTTAGAAATTTTTATTATAGACAAAAGCTGTACAGATATCTTCTAATTAAGACATGATCCATGACTTCAATTAACCACTGACATCACTCGTGTGGTTTCTATGGTTGTGAAGACATGAATAAACAACTTGAAGATAATTTTCAGACCATTCTATGGATTTTGCACAGATGTTGTAATATGAAAACTCCAGAGCTACCTGTATGAACTGTACATGCAATTTAGTCGTAATGATGACTAAGGAGATCCATATAAAAATTTCATTGGGGCTCAGTACTGAAAGGTTTAAAACTGACATTCCAAATGAAATGAAATCAAATAGTGTATGAGTTAGGAATTACCATGGGAACTATATGCACTGACTCCTTTCAATATTAAAGTTGTGTGTTTACAATGGGATAACCAATGATAGAAATCATGACCCATTTTAATCAGTAACTGTGATAAATAGGAGAATTCAGAAATTGAAAAGCTACCCAAATGGCAGTGTTCTCTGAAATAAATCAAATCTTAGCATTTTACCCAGGCCCTACAAAGGCTTGATACTAGATTATAATTTCAAAACAGAAGGTAACTGTTTTTCCAGACCTTGAAAAAGGTATCTGAAATTATATCTACCAGAACAGGAAATGACAAATCATTCTACAATACCTTCTGCTTTGTCTGATGTATGAATATAAGGAAAATATATGACCCAGTCCAACGCAGAGAAATCTGACAGAGCTCATTTTTCTTCACTCATGCATCTTTTAAAATCAGCACAATATTGTCCTATGAGAATTCAAAATGGAAGAAAAGAGGCTGGAAATCTCTTTCCAGGCTCACTATGCATATGAAGATAATAGCAAAGAGGTAATTACAAAATGAGGTCACTGAAATAGCAAAGTAAAAAAATATATATTTTACAAAGGGAAATGTTTTTGCATTTAGGGCAATATTCAAATTTAAACTTTAAAAAAACAAACAATATTATTCCTATTATTATCTCTAGCTTACTGTTGATTTAAATTTTGTTAATGTGCTTGATCTAGAGAATAAAGGGAATCTGAAGTTTTGGGATAATAAAATAAGAAAATAACAACATCCTGAAGATTCCCAATATAGCCCAATAAATAGGATGTATTTGGGAGGCTGCAATCTTTAAGTGTTTTATTCCTCTTTTCTCCTTCCAAGGTGGCAACATAATGTTCCCTGATTTTTTTTTTTTTGTACTTGTGGGTTGATTTTCAAAACTTATTCAACATTGTTGTTATCAATTCCGAAAGTTATCATTTTGCGTCCACTTTGTAGGATGGGCAGGTAGGAGAGGCAGAAAATCAGGTCAGTCAGGAAAACTGGAAGTGGAGTTGGGTTTAGAACAATAAATTATAAAATCTCAGAGACTGGCCTGGGAAGAAGTTTTAGGTAGAGAAGACTGTGTACAAATCATGGGAACTGCTGGTGTTCGGAGCACATAGGAGACATAAAATAATCTAGGCTTTTAGGATTTTAATCACAAATAGGGTGGGAGTCCCAATGTGCCAGGCATCAGCAGGCAGTGGGCTCAAACTGGCTCAACAGTAGAATAGGTGCCCAAACGACCATGGCTCTCAGCTTTCATTTTCTTGACTTCGGCCCCTCCACCCAAGGTCCACCCACTTCAGAGCCTTCAGCAGTTATACTTACATGTTCCTAGAATGTTTGCCAGTCATCCTTATATGCAAGTCCTCTTATGCTTAAGAGTGAGTTTTAAAGAAGACCATGAGCCACATGAGAACCTTGATTCTCCAATTCTTTTTTTCTTTTTTTCTTTTTTTTTTTTTCCCCAAGTCCCATGTTCCAGGAGACAGGACACTGCAGGGTTTCGTGTAGAAAAATGATGACTGAACCCCCTGCACTTAGGACTTCCCTGTGACCCTGGGCCCTAAAGTTCACCCTATACTAGGTCTCACAAAGCCTATCATGAAATAGCATTGGTCAACTCCTGGCATTCAGGTGATAATTTGGACCTCATGCTATTCACCCCACCCTCTAATCTCCTACTACTCCTCTGGGAGCTCCATGTAGAAAACAACTCATTTTCTTCAGACTCCCAGTGGAACAGCCTCCATGCATAGAGTTTTTGCGAGTAGTCTCTAGGAAGGATCATCAACCACTCAGTTTTTGCAGAGCTGGTTTTTCAATCCCAGGTTGGATCAAGCTATCAAACTGCAATATATAATATCTTTTCTGCTTTTGCTGGACAATAGCTTCTGGCTACCACGAAGGTCCTTGCTGGTAAATACAGTTGCTAATTATCAAGTTTGGGATCTGTATGTCGTCAGATAGTTTTTACCTGAGAAAGATCTGCCTTACATTCCTATTTTGACTATGTGATTTACAGAAAGTTTTAAAAACTCTTTAAAGTTCAGTTATGCTGAATTGCAAAATAGGAATAACACCACCTATATGACCGTTTGTTTTAAGGATTAAATGAAATAGTGTGAGGAAAGTGCACAGCACAGTAGATAATGTGTAATAAAAACACGAAAAAAACAACAAAAATTGTCCTATTACTTCTACTGCCAAGAGACGGAACATGTTACAACAACTCTCGATAGAGGTGAAGAAGTTTTTGTAGCTTTCAGAAAGCAGTTTTGTGTTTTATGTGCACTAAAATAAGAGGTGCATCCTTGACATCGTATGCCAAGAGGAAAGGCCAAGATCCTGGTACTGGACACAATGGACTAACAGGACAAAAATAACATCTTTCCTTTTTGCTCTTTGTAGAAAAATAAGACCTGATAATGACTATTCAGGGAGAAGAAAGATTCTGAATAGTATTAGTCATTCATCACACAGTAACTAATGTGATGGGAAAATATGAAATTAAGATTTTTTTTTTCTTTTTAGAATGATGGTAGTGATGTGGCAGTGTATGGTCCCCAACCTATAGTCTGGCCACCATACTGATATAAATTATGAAAGATTTGGCGTATTTATTTACAGAGTTGAACCGGGATGTTACCTTGCCTCTACTGGGGAGAGACTGACAATACTCAGATTTATTTAGAATTTCATTAAAGTTAGTTACAGCATCACTTGACTTTCAAACCATGTACGCTGAATAATAGGAGTTTGTTAAACATGTTAATATTGGCAATGTGAACAGTCATGGCCATCCTTTACTTTGTTTATGATGTGTCTCTTGGGTTGTGACTCTTAGGGAAGATTCCACATGTGGCACATCTTGGAAGACTATAAGGATACATTATGTTGCCAGAGAGGCAATCCAACTGGAATGGTGTCTCTAACTCAGTAATTTAGTATAACTCTTTATAACTATAAATTAATAATTTCAGATAAAGAAATAAATACTATTTTATAAAAAACCCAAAGTACTAGAAGAATCTAAGTGCAAACATGATTCTAATCCTATGGTGAGGAACTTCTAAGCATAACCCAGAAATCATAACACAGTGATTCTTAAGAAGGGTGAGAACTTCCTATCCAGGACCCATCAGAAGCACCCTGGATGGTTTTTATATACTTTGGCATGGCATCAATAAGAAGTGCGGTCATTACCATGGAGAGGTGTTCTGGTTAGATTGTCAAATAGGAATATACATTTTATCCCTTAATGTCTATAAAGTTTAGTAGAGATTTAGACCACTGACTAACTCATATGAATTAAAATGAGGTGCATATCTATCTGGTACTACATACAGAGTAATTCAAACAAACAAAAGTATCTACGAAGTTGTAGGAAAAAATATAACATTTCCCCACATACAAAAACAAATCTCTCTTTGTTATATGGTCATTATGAAAATCATTAGGTAGGTCCTACATCTATGATTTATGTTAGAATGTTATTTGCTATTCTAGTGGTTTCTCATCTCCTATGCAACTCGTCATCAACCCCTGACACCCCATCACACACAGACACAAACACACACACAAACACCTTAGCCTAGAAAATGATTTTTCAATTTTTGTATAAGTGTTGTTTAAAAAGAAATCTACTGTAGGTAATTATAGCTAATTAATGTCAATAGATCCATTTAATTTTATAAGAGCTAGAAAATAAAATAGTTCACATCTCATTAAAACCTAAAAGGAGGTAGAACAGTTCACACAAAGATGAAATAAAATAGCTATTAAAAACAGAAGAAAAATTAGCTGACAATATCAACCAAGTATTCCAAATTGGAAGGTGATTGCCTATACTTCAATAAATGCAGGCCAATATTCTACAATAGAAGTCCTATTGCTGGTTTCAAATCTTCACTTTCTTAGCAGTTCATGGGGGAAGTGGCACTATATTATTGTTTTTTAAATGCTATAAGCAATGTAAGAGTAAGACATTTTAGTATCAAGGATGACATTTGCAATTGAAAAAAATCAATATAGTTTTATATTATTACTACCTTGTGAGATAAAGGACTTGAAGATTTCTAAATGTTAAAGTTAATTTGAAAATCAGCGTGAAGATCAGTGGGACTGGGAGTCTGGTCCATGGACGTGGGGTTGCATCATGGCTCTTTCCTCTCTAGGAGACAATCTTGAGCAAGGGCCTTGACTTCTCTAAGCTTCTCTGTCTGCCAGAGGTTATGATACACATCCGTAGTTGTGGAATGAGGATTTGAGTTATTAATACTCAATGCTGATTTCATGTTTACTGGGTGCAAAACACTCTTCTAGAATCCTTACCCTTATCAATTTATGAAATTATCATACCTACATTAGATATCACAATTATCACTATTTTATAGATAAGAAAAGAGGAGTTAAGTAACATGCTCAAGGCCTCACAGCTAGTAACTAGAGAATCTAGAATATGAATCCATGTAACATGGCTGAGAAATCATGCTCTGCTATTAGCAAGAGATTAGGCATAGAGGAAATAAATGTTCAGTACAGGAAAACAAAAGTACTAGTTTGTTACTAACTCCCTTCATTAGACCACAAGCTTCTTGTGAGCAGAACATTTTTAATGAAAGACTTTTATTGATTGCTTTGATATTAGATTCACCTAACCAGTTTCAAATCCTCAAGAAATGCTTGGATTATACAACTAAATAGCATTAAATGTAAGTTTTTGTCCTATTTACTTATTAGTTGAATAAAAATAACAGTTATTCTTTGGGGAAGAGTTGATACAGTTAGCTTTACTGTTATTTTTTAAAATGTGCTCAAGTGGCCAAGACTGAATTATAGAGAAATATAGGTAGAAAAGGGTAAAAATGAATGAATTTCATGATATAATAAAGTTTTATCTTTTTCTCTACATACTTATAATACAATGTTATGATGAATATACTTTTTATGAGTGAAGTTGATAAAAATGTCTGTTTTCCCTTTGTGTTTATTTGCATTTGGTAAGTAATATAAAAACCCTACCATTTTTAATATGTGAGAAAAATTCATTTGGAGATCTCAGTAATGTATAAACAGTCTTTCTGGCCAGGAAAAAAGAGCAAAACAAAGCCATTCATCAGTTGTCATCTCAGAACACAATCCCAAGATATCTTTTAAACAACCTTCTGATAGCAGTATTTTTTTTAAGCAAGAACATATTTAACTGTCTTTCGCAAGCTCATCACTTCAAACAGTTGTTCTTTAAACATTTAATCAGATGAAAGAAAATGTAAGGGAGGTACCTTTAATATACTTTTTAAGACAACTACTTTGGAATATTGTTAAACATAATGGGCAATTTAACATTTTGCTTTTGTGTGCACTCATGGAGCAGTAGAAAAGAAAAAAATATTAACTATGAAAGACTTTAAGTTTTGTTATGTTTTTTAACTATTGATACTTCACGGAGATATTTACTAGAGTGGTTCCTTGATTCATTTAGACATAAGTAAAATTTCCACTATTGACATGGCTACTAAAGGAAAAGCTTCCATTTCATTTAGTTAACTTATAGACAAGCAGGGGACTATATCGATATAAGTTCAGTGATACTAAGATGTGGAAGGCAGAGTATTAGATTGGTATAGTACTGTGAGCACACTTATTTCATTTACCCTTGAGTAAATGATTTAATTTTGCCATGTCCCAATTTCCTTCTCAGTAAAGTAAAACATCATAATCTCAGGATGCTCTATGGTTCAATTCAAGACATTTGTGTAAATGGGAGAGGACAGCATCTGGTGAAATCAGATTCCTCATCGCTCCAGGTCAGGGTCCTCGTTGTAACGTCGACAGAATTGAAAAACTGGTAATTTGGTGGAACCTTAATGAATAGTCCTAGGCTTGGTTCCATTCTATCCTCCTCCCATCTTCCCTGATCCCAGGCACTCTAGGTAATCTTCAAATCTCTTTTTAACTTTCATTCCAAATACTTGGGAATGTGCCCCTCAGAAATGTCACTGAAATACCAGGACTAAGTTACCTTATGCAAAAGCATTGAGCCCTGGGCCACCATATTATCTGCTGAGAGTGTGCTCTGATAGGCCAGAAAATTTAACAGAAAGTTGGCAAGAGGTTTTCCGGTTCAATCAGGCTTCATTTGGTAACTGTGGATAGAGCTTGAAGTGGAGAATTTAGAAATGTAGAATTTAGAATAGATGGTTTATTCATACTAATTTTTTGAAGCTCTCTGCTATGAGTATGTTCTAGGAGTTGAACTGGGGACACAAACAAGCAAAAATAGTCTATCAAGAAAATTATCGTCTTAGAATTGAGTGATAAATGGAGAGTAAACAGATGGTTATAAGACCAGGTGTTGAGTACTATGATATCAAGAAATGTTAAATTAAAATTTTAAATATAAACTTTTTAAACTAAGAACTGAATATTAATGAGAAAATAGGAGAGCAAAGAGAATTAGATTCCAGACCTATTTTTTCCCTCTCAATTTTTCCTCACTTCACCTTAATTTTTTACCTACAAAGAAGCTGTACTAAATAATTTTCATTTAAGCCCCTACCAGCCCTAATATTCTATGTTTCCTAATATGTTGATGCTGGAATAATTCATCTATCATCTGTCTATCTATCTATCTATCTATCTATCTATCATCAATATTACTGAATCCTAAATATTTGAAAAGAAAAATTTTTCTATGTAATAATAGAAATTTCTCATTATAACATTAATATACTCCAGGTGTGTTTTTGTTTTTGTGTTTTGTTTAACAGAGGATCATTACCTTAGATGTTCTACAGTAGAAAATAGATGGAATTTGGCCTTATGCATCATAGCACACAGAAGCCATATATTGAAGGTCCATTAAAGCATTCCCTATTATGTATTAATACTATAAAACATTGCAGGGTTTTGTCATTGAGTCACAGACTTATTTTACACATTATGAGAATATTTCAAAAAAGTATTTTTCTACCATAAACAGCCATTTGAGTCTGTTAATATATTAGAATTTTTTCAACTAATATCAGCAGGAATGGAAACTAATAAAATGAAGAGTGAGATACCATTTTATGAAAATCACTATTTTTTAAGATCACCTAGAAATTCCTTTTTACATAATCCTGAGGCCTTTTCTCCAAAACCTTTCCCTCCCTAGAGATACAATCTTAAATGCATGGTATTTGCCAGTACAAAGAATTTTCCCACATTATAAAATAATACCATCATCCTTATGTCAGAATCTTTTCTACATAATAACTGCTGATCTCTTTAAATTACTAGACTGCAAATTCCTTGAATTCAGCAACTGTGTCTTGTTTTATTTCTTTCTGACATAGTGGGTAAACACATTACAGGTTTAATAAACGTCAAGTGAATGAGAATGTTGATGAATAATCATGTAAAATAAGCTTAGAACCATGCTTACTATGTTAAAGAAATCTCTATAATGAAATAATGAAAAACATTATTATTCATTGTTCCTTCCAATACGTAATAACCTAAATCAAGAAATCTAAATGTATAAGCAGATTTTTTTTTTCCAACCAAATTGAAAATTTTTCTTACTCTGCTGAAGAAAAGGTATTCTGAATTCAGGCCTGGGTACCTCAGTCTCTCCCTCTTGTTGCATCAATTATGAATTCCCTTATCAAACCCTCATTCTTCACTATTTTTGTTTTCATTTTTTCATTTCTCTTAAAGGGATGCAGGATCACCCCTCCAAATATACCCACCTAGATGCAAACAAACCCACACACTCCACCAATACATAAAAACAAAATCAATGCAGCCCTTTTCTCCCCCTCTGCTTTCTCCTCACTGACTTATTCCCCTTCAGTTAGTGCCAACAAACTTCTTGATAGAGCAATCTATGAGGGCTGCATCTTTCCCCCAATAAACGTATGTCCCTTCGTTGTTTACCATTTGAATTCTGGCCCTATCACTATATAAAATCCATATTCCCAAATGTCACCCATGGCCTCCAAAGCCACCAGGGTTTTTCCATCGCCCCCTCGGAGGACCTGTCACTCCTTCTCATCAATTTCACCCATTGGCTCTCCCTTCAGCCCTGTGCTCCCTCTTCCTTATGCTGATCCTTCTGTGCTGTGACTTCTTCTACTGCTACAGCCTTTTCCAAAGTTTCCACCTTCAATGCATTTTGCTCTCCAATATTTCTCCTTTAGTGATTTCTTTGCACCCAAGACTTCATCTATGCCATCTAGAGATACCATCCAAATGTGCATCTCCAACCAACAGCTCCCTCCAGAACTACAGATCAGTCAGTGTTTGTTATTGCTCTTCGAGCATGTCCACCTCACTATCTCATTATAAGCATAAATCACCAAACACATCAATGACTGAACTCATCTTCTCTCCCCCCTGTAAAACCTCCTTCTACCCACATTGTTTGTGAGTGCCAGGATAATTCTCCCTACTTCATCGCCTTCAGGTGCTAGATTCAAAGCTTGTCCAAAGCTGCCTTAATGCAAGAGGGATGGGACAAAGTCATACCAGATGCTTTACATTTGGAGAAAATGTATAAAAAAATAATAATAAACTTAAAGATATCACAACAGCAATTTTACGGACTGCCATGAAATTGTCACATTTGACTGGTGTTTGATTTGGGATATATAGATGTAGATGTAAATATAGATACAGCTGTAGCTGTATATACAGATATAAAGATAACTAATTGGTTGAGTTTTCAAATATTTCCAAAAACTTTAGCATTCCTTAACACTGGCGAAAAGTAGGAAATAATCTTTATAAAGCTAGCAGCTTCTATGCTCACAGTGTGAAATCACCTGTCTGTATATAATTCTTAGAATGAGGTGCAGCTACATATTCACAGGGCTGATAGAAAAGGAGGTTATACAGAAAGTTAGTCGGGTTTGCAAGTATTAAAAACTGGGTAGGGCATATCAAAAACAGAGTTTCATCTTTGACTCCTCTTTCCTCCATCCACTCATGAGGTGTCCTCTAGTGTCTCTCTCAAACAACAACAAACCGGCCTTGTTTTCATGCTGACATTCTTAGTGCAACCCTCCTGTGTAGGTAACGTGTATCCATAATCTCCCACCATTATGTACCTAGTTATTATCTGCCATTATTTTCTTAATCACAGTTCAGGCATATCTCTTTACCTCAAAAACTGGCACTAGATTACTGATCTTAATGTGTCTGTTAAATTAAATATAAAATATACCCTAACCCAGATTTTAATTTGTAAAACAGCACAGTAGTTAGGCTGAAATCTCTGCCTTGGGTTGTCTCTGGGTTCAAATGTCCACATAGACCATTTACTAGCAGTGTGATATTTCAAGTTACTTTTTTTTTTTCTATTGCCTCAGTTGCTTTATCAGTTAAGTGGGGAAAATAATAGTAGGGCTATTACCTATAGCCATAGACACATTTCCTGATGTGATGGAGTGGTTTTAGTCAGCCCATATGAATTTTCTCCTCCCTGATTGTCGCTAATTTGGGGGTGATTTAAGCATTAGCCACACAGCCTTAAACATTTGTCAAGAGGGTAGATCTCATGCTAAATGTTCTTTCTGCAATAAGAAAAAGTGCACACTAATTTTTAAAGCCCCTCAGAATGTCTTAAGGGTCTCATCATGTTGATAACTTGACCTAGTTCATTACTGGATAAAAATGCATTGTTTAAGAATATGACATCGGCGGCGGTGGCGGCGGCGGCCCGGGTGCGAGCGCGGTGCAGCCTAGTCTGAGCCAGCGCAGAGCGGCCGCCCGCAGCCCCAACGGCGCCATGGTGGAGGCGGCGCCCCCCGGCCCGGGCCGCTGCGGAGGACCTTCCTGGTGCCTGAGATTAAGTCACTGGACTAGTACGATTTCTCGCGGGCCAAGGCGGCGGACAGCCTGGCGTGGGTGCTGCGGGCCGCATTAGGGGGCGCAGCAGAGCCATCCTGCCACCGGTTGGCAGCTCAGCAGCAGCTCAGCGGCAGCTCAGCTCTGCCATGAATCAAACCGGGGACCCTGTTGCTCAGAGCTCAAACTCTTGAGTGAGCTCTTAACCAACTGAGCCACTCCGCCGGCCCTTATATACTGTATTCTTACAATCAAGTAAGCAAGAGAAAAGAAGATGTTATTAAGAAAACCATAAGGGAGAGAAAATACTTCTACTGTATTTATTGAAAAAAAATCCACATATAAGTGTACCTATGCAGTTCAAACCCATGTTGTTCACGGGTGAACTGTATATTGGGTTAAATATATTATTAAGTTAAAAAAAAAGAATATGACAAATTATATACATGTAAACATTCTAAATTAAATTGAAACTTAAAAAAAGTAGCACACTGAGATACAGGGCAATGACTATTGGCCTACATGATTTAAGATTAATGAATAAAAAAAGATTGATGAAAATGGGGAGGAACTTTCAAGATGGCGAATTAGTTAAAAAAAATAATTTTTTTTTAAGAAAAGATTGATGGATAGTTTTTCTATTCAATTAACATTAACCAAAGGTGACATAACTGACTGACATATTATAATCTATCCATATACATATTCAATCAAAGGAGTTAAAGAAAGAATACTATGAGGGTTCTATTTTCTCTTCAAAATTTGGTTCTTGATAATATAAAATTCAACTAAGAAAAAATGGTTTGCTCAAAAAATAATTCATACACAGTAACATCTTGAACTGGATGAATATATGCAGAAGAAAAAATATAGTTCAATAACAGGAAGACTTTTCATGTGAAGCATCAGTCAAACTAGACTGCTTGCACATCATATTTTTATTCGTACACTCTCAGGATTCCAAACATAGAGACAATTTCACTCTATGAGTATAGAATCCATTGCCTCAGCAATAGTGAGTCCCAATTTTTTTTTTTCTCTCTAAGCAATTCTGAAGTTCTTGGAAATATTCTGAAACACTATCAATGTAATTATCCACTTTTTTTTAACAAGTTTCATAGAAAAGCAGCAGTGAATCATACATTCATTCAACAAAGAGTTCTTGAATGCATTTTGTGTGACAGGCAGGTTTTAGGGCTAGGAATCTAGTATGAAATTAGACAGACAAATACCCACTTCATATTAAACATACATTGTAGTAGAATTGACCTTAAAAGTAGGTTTGGAAGAAGTTATTTATTGTACTAAACAAAAAACTTAAATTTGCACAGATACACAGAAGTACTAAGCAAATTTTCACTTGATAAATGTGATAATCCAAATCAGTAAGTGAACAAATCACTACATAAAGGCAAAGAGCTAGCTTTCAAGATAAAATGTTTCATGAATCTGTATTTGGTCAAACAAAATATGATACAATGTGAACTATCTAAAATAAGGCCGGCCGAGTGGCTCAGTTGGTTAAGCACTTGCTCAAGAGTTTGAGCTCTGAGCAACAGCGGTTCGATGCCCTGCCTGAGCTGAGCTGCCACTGAGCTGCCAACAGGTGGCAGGATGGCTCAGCTAAAAACAAAACAAAACAAAGAAAACTATCTAAAATATGATAAATGTAAATTACTCAAAATGTGCAGGATTATACCTGTACCTGTTTTACAAGGCTACATATAGCCTTGTCCAAATCTGATGTTAAAACAGTCAAAAATAAAATTTTGTTTTTATATAGTTGATTATCAAACTATGTCTTCCAATTTTCCCTCGTCAAAATACCAAGGTGACTAGGGGGTATCCAATTTCAACTGTTAACACTAAGCAAAATGCACAGGTTGAGCAGGCACTGTGTAAAGGTGCAAGCCTTGACTAGGGAATCCAAACATCTGTTTTTAAAATCAATTCTGCCATTGCTCCTTATCACTTACCTGAACAGCACTGTTTCCCATTCTGTCAAATCAAAGTTAGACTAGTCAATTTTTTTTAGTTGTAAGTATGCCATTTGTAAAATTTTTATAATGTGACTTTTTATTGTAGCACTATTCACAATAGCCTACTTATGCAAACAACCTAAATGTCCATTCACAGGCAAACAAATACAGAAAATATATATAATGGAATACGCATAATAAAATAAACATAGTGGAATATTATTCAGCCTTAAAAACAAAGGAAACCCTACCATTTATGACAACATGGATGAACTTGGAGGACATTATGCTAAGTAAAATAAACCAAACACAGAACAAATACTGTATGATTCCAATTATATGATGTACCTAAAATAGTCGAACCCATAGATGCAGAGAATAAAATGGTGGCTACCAGGGGCTAGTGGGAGAGGATAATGGGGAGTTGATTTCCAATTAGTATAAAGTTTCAGTTAAGTAAGATAAATTAATTCTAGATATTTTTGGTACAGTATAGTGACAAATGTTAATAAAAGTTTGTTAAGAGGTTAGATCTCATATTAAATGTTCTTAACACACACACACACACAAAACACAACAACAATGACAACAAAGGGAAATAAAGAAAATTTTGGAGGTGATGCCTATGTCTATTACACTGATTGCAGAGGTAGTTTCAGGGGTATAAGCATACTTCCTAATTTATCAAATTGTGTATATTAAATAGATGTAGATTTTAGTATATCAATTATACATTAACAAAGATGTTTAAAAATAAAAGTTGACTTATCAAAGTTTTAAAGTTATATAAAAGCTGAGATCAGGAATAACTGATTGACTATAATTACATACATTTTCCAACCTCTTTCCCACCTCCCTCCTCTGCATAGAAATTCACCAAACTCACAGAAAATATGTTTAGGCTAGTTATTCTTTCATGTTTATCGGATTTGCCACAGTCAAAAATATCACTTCAATGTAAACTAGAGTATGCTGGGAAAATAACTATAGTAGAAAAAAATTAATTAGCACTTTAATATATGGATACGAATATAGAATATCTTATACAGTGAAATTGAATTTAAATGTTCAGCAAGTCCCTGAATTTGCTTTTCCATGCTAAGGCGTAGAGAACCAGACAGTTTATCTCTTTCACTCAAGCTTCAGATCGCCTGATAAAGAATGGAGACTGGCCTACGTTTACTGCCCTAAACAGATTTTCCTTTATTCTATAATTTCTATGATGACTATACTTACACATAAACCCCTTTTAAAATTAATAGAAATGTTACCCTGAGGTATATGTATAATTTTGCTTAAATTTATATGCATTTAGAACTTAAAAAACTCTTTTTTGTCTTTAAAAAATAAAGTAGCTACAATATGAGCCAGCAAGGAGGAGAGTTGAGGATGAAAATGAAGTACTCTTAATTTCCTATTTCTTATTTTTATGTATAGTTTGGGAAAAAAACAAGAAAGTTGTTTCCTCAACATACAATTTTTAAATTATATAGTCCATTGTGTAAACACATAGAAAGGATCCAAAAGTTCCAAAGGAGATATTAACATCTATTATGTTGATATATTTTAGAGGATTTGCATAACACACATTATAGTGTTTTTTCCAAAATGAATATCATGCTACCCAGTAGATCAATATGGGGCCTTTAGGTCAATTTAGCAAGTAATTATATATTTAGGATTCCTTTCCACATGTTGACAGCTTCGGAAAGCATCCAAACCAGAAATGCTTATTTTAGCTTGAAGTTATGTTAAATATTACACTGTTCTAAGTTTTGATGCCACCAATGGGATTGTTATCACACTGTCTAAATCTAGAAAAAAAATGATGATGCAGGCATAGTAATAGGGGTCTGAAACTTTTCTTTCTCAGCAATGGAGGAGATGGAAGCTAAGTCTCAACAGTCTAGGAAGGTCTTTCATAAATCATAATAGCACATTAAAGTGTGACGTTAACAAGATCAATTAAATTTAAATGGCCTGGAAGAACTTGCTAAAGAAAATTCTATAAAAACATAATCTCCCCAAAGTTTATACTGTTTTATTTATGAGAATATATTGTCAGGACTTTACACATTATCTTTAAAATTAAATTTATAAAATCTTCCAACTTGCATGTAGAGTAAGGTCTGTAAATCAGTAAACCATTATTATAATTGTCATGCACAGTTTTATTATTTTTACTATTATAGTATTGTAGTAATAACAGAAACAGAAGTAATAATATGGTGCTAACCCCAAAGAATAATCAACTTCATAGCATGGATAACACTTTAAAATGCCAATTTGTGTCTTACTTATAATAATGCCATAAGACTCAAGTTATTATAGAATTGTTCTAATGGTTGAGACTTGATATATTATAGTAGGCACCATAAAGTTAGGACTTACTCTAAAACATTCTAGTGTCTTCAATACCCCCCACAGTTATGATGGCATAGATTTATGTTACAGATGTATGTTAACCATTTTGAAGTTACATTTTCATCCTGAATGAGGATACCTGGTTGCAAGTTCTAGCTCTGGTATGCAACAAATAACTGTCAATGGAGCAGTCCTTGAGTCTTGGAAGTCTGACATACAAAATGGAATTAATATTTACCTTGCCAACTTTACAGAGGAGTTGGGAGGATCAAATGAGATAAGAACTGCAAAGATAATTCATAAATGCCAAAGCAATATGTAAATATATTATTTTTCTAACTTATTTAAGTCCGTTGATTTATATTTGTTTTCCTGTTCTAAGTTTCTCATTTTCAAGATTCAACAGATGACTGCTCTTCCTTTCCCTCTCAGAAGGAAACAGTATTCCTGGATTGTGATTCATAATTTTAGTTCAATCTTTACAGCTTTTATGTTTTATGTATCTGTTGCATCAAAATGTTATTTTAAATTTTGTATATAGATAAGGGCATACATGAAAGAATGTTTGGTGTGTGTGAGTGTAAAATATTAAATATATTATTACTTATATATTATATACAATAACACATGTATTATTACACAATAAATACTACATCTCTATTAGAATGAATAACCCATTGACTTAGAATACTGACAATGAAATGTGTTCCCAAAGAAAATATCTGAGCAATAAATTCTATTGCAGTTTAAATGATCACTCCAGGAGAATTTTAGCAAAGAAAATTTTATCAACTATCAATTGCAGATTAAACAGGTCTTTTATTGAGAAGCCTCTCCTCTTTTTGTTTCTCTATACACTATCAAACATATGGTTTCTTGTATGATACAATAATGAAACAATAATTGTATATAAAGTGCAGAAAATATTTTCAAACAATGTTTTTCCGATAAAATATGTGTAATGTTTCATGTCAACTGCAAAAATTACTACCAACTTCAAGAGAAATCACAAATATACAAACAGACAAAATAGGGGAAAACACTACATATTATTAATAAATATTTCCATGTATGATACATTTAGGGAGGTTATTTGTTATAAGAAATTTAGGTAAGCATACATTGGCAGAGTTAGGCAGCCCACACACATTCATTGTCTATAGAACAATGAATCAACTTTATTCTGGTTTGCTGCTATAAAAATGAAGAGCGTAGCAATGCACCTTTGCTCATGTGAAGCCCACAGGATTTCTCCTTTGTTAATTTCCCTGCTTGCCTTATAGATACATTTTGCCTGTTTGTTTTTTTTTCCTTGATAAGTCTGAGTGATTAAAGATAGTTTAGCAGAGTAAGAGAGAACATGAGCTTTAAATTCATGTAGATGTGGGTTTGATAATCAGTACCACCTCCAATTAACTGTGAATATATGTAAGTTACTTAATTTATCTAATGTTCAATTTCCTCACTTATGTAATTACATGGTGCAAGAATTAAATGATATACTATGCATAAAGCTTGTAGCATAGCATTTGGAGAAGATAGTGTCCCCTACGTGGTAACTGTTGTTGTTGTTCCTATTATTATTATTATTATTATTATTATTATTATTGAATTTGGAGAAGAACTAGATCATTTGTAAATGTGAAAACTAACTAACCAAATGAGCTCTACTCGAATAAATAGTAAACCACATATTTTTTCTATAGAATAACTCAACATTGTGAAAGGCCTTCTTCTTTAAGTAAATATTTAATGAAATACCAATAAAACATGATAAAATTTTATAACTAAAAGAGCTGATTCAAAAATGCATGTAGAAGAAAAGCAAAAAAAAACCAAAAACCAAAAACCAAAAAACAATACATGGAGGTCATAATTTTTCCAAAAAAATAAAGAGCAGGAAAAAAATAAGGGGCAGGAACTAGCTATGCCCAACATCAAAATGTATTATAAAGCTGCATTAAGTTAATCTAAGGATAGAATAGAAAGTCCAAAATATGTTTGTGTATGTAAATACAATACAAATTTGGAATATGAAAAGTCAACATTTTAAATTAGTGGGAGATATACATACTAATAAAAAATGACATTGGGTCCACCATTTGAAAAACACATAGTTTTGAGGAAAAAATTTTGATCTTGATTTTTCATATACCAGGAAAAATCTTATTTTCTACATACCAAAATAAATTCTAAATTATAAGTTTAATTGAAAAATAAAACATAAAAATAATGAAATTATTAAAAAATAACCTTAGACTGGATTGAAAGACCATACAATCATAGTTTACGAAGCAATACATAGAATATTAAAGCCATAAAGGAAAAATATGTAAATTTAACTATGAAAAAAGTATGTAAACTTGATCATACAAAATTTTTAAATCCTATATGAAACTTAAAATACTATAAAAGCTATGAATATTGGGTCAAAGAAAACACTTTTCTTCCAATCTCTTTTCTAATCTTTATCAATATTGACTTTTACCATACATATGTATTACGTTTTAAAATTAGAACTAGTTATAATAATGTTTTTAGTGTGAGCTAGAAGTTAACTTTTCATACTTTACTAAGTTAACAAAATTTAATAACTCAAGAAAATATTAGCTTTGATAACTAATGGTAGTTTCTTTTTGTATCTTAATTATCTTTCTATTCGCTAAAGGGAGGTAGTTCACAAACATCTTTTTGTTTTTAATGTCTAAATAAACTTTTTAGATGATTTCTAGTAAACTGAGAAATTTCTTTTTGCAGGGTTAAAAATACAAGATTTGGCATAACAAAAGAAGAGCGTATAATAAAGAATAATAACCCTATTAAGTGGTAGAAAATTAAGGAGTAATGATTTAGTGAAATGTGAAAGAAACAATAAATTGAATAGGCAATATAAAAAAAGCTTTCCAATGTTAACAGAATGTTGTATGTGTGTTGGAAGAAACATGAGAACATTAATGGTTCAATTATCTGGAGAAATCACTTTCTTTTAAGAATAAAGTAGAATATAGACCAAGCTGTATGAAAGATATTAATACTTAATGATGGGTTGGCTATTTGACCTCTAAGGTGAATAAGATAAACAACATAGAGAAAAAGAAACCTGAATATTTCTGTCCAGATTATGTATGTACCACTGTTGAATTATAATAAATGATGGATGGCTGTGACATCCAGCAAGTACATATAATGAGTCACTAAAGGTCTAGCTCAAGGATTCTCAATTTAAAGGTCTAACAAATTTACAAGCACATTTTTTTTAACTGATATAAAGTGGGCTAAGGGAGCTGTGTAATGCATAACACTATTATGCAAAATGAAAATTTATCCTGTTTTTCACATAACAAATAAAAACAACAGCTATGACACTTTGGCACAAAGTACAAACATGGTACTTTGTTTTATTTGAAACTTCATTGAGGCTTTTACCCTAGTTCATAAAATGACATTGTTCAATGGCAATGTCATTAGTGGTATCTGAGTCACTACTATAACACACCTGTTCCCTTCAGCCTGCCTCTGTAGCTGTGTGTTCACAGTGTTCCTACACATAGTGGAAGGCATCTGACTAGTTCACCATCTTGTAGCACAACCCCGATATACAACTTGCCCTTTGAAACACCTGTTTCCTTAAAAGTCACTTTTCTTTTATCTTCTATTTTATTTTACAAATAGGAACTTTGACTGCTATATTTAAAAAATGTATGTGTAGGTAGAAATAGAATATTAAATATAACTGTTTTTCTCTATAGTTTTAGGTGATTACTAACCATTGCTTTTAAAAGGTGATATTAGGGATGGCCAAGATGAGAACTACAACTCAGACCAAATCTGAAATGATCTAAGGCTGGTGGTGGTCAAGTACACTGTTCACTGATGTTCCTCTGCATCAGTCTCCTTGAAAGTCCTGAACTTCAATCCTTATATAAATAGAACTTGGATGGGGGAAAAAGATGAAGGGGAATATAGTCAATAATATTGTGATAAGTTTGCACAGTGACAGATGATTACTAGAATTAGTGGGGTGATCACATTGTAAGGTATAAAAACATCAAATCACTGTATTGTACACCTGAAACTAATATATCCAATATAACATTGTATACTAACTATGCTTAAATTTAAAATAAATAAATAAACAAAGATCTCAGAAATACAAGGTAAACATTACTCATGTGATCCCTCTAGAATGTTCACTATACTGGTCAACTTTTATAGCCAATACAGGCACATGACAGTTAATTTATTATCAGTATTGTATCTGTATACAATGCAAATAATATATGAGCAATAATAGCATAGATTGTTTTGTATTCAAGAAAATTATATTTTATTTTTCCTGAAGTATAAAAAGCTAATATCACAACAGAGGTTTTAAATAAAGTTATGTGCTATATTTGTTTCATGGATTAGATTTCTTCAATATTTCCTAGCTATATGGTGTCATCGTATTTTAAAAAATAATAAAGCAACCGTGTGTTCTACATAGATGTATAATGCTCATTTATTTTGTTGGAAAGGACACAGAAATGAGACTCATAATGTAAGAGCTATATATTTTCAAGGGTCTCATTTCATAAGTAACTTGCCTTTGTGCATTGCAATTGACGCTGTAGGCGTGAATCAAGCACTAACCTATTGTTTAGTATAGACCCATTTTGTCATTTTGATGGTACAGATTCAAGTATGGCAATCTTCTTTCCTCTCTCTGCTTCACTGGCTACATGACTTCCCTTGGCTAAAACCATCCCGAAACATACACTTGAATGTCATTAAGTTATGATAGCCTGAGAGCTGAATGGAATCCTATTACGTGACCTATGAAATTAGGTCAGTCAAAGAGTACAGGGCAGGCTGTATGCATAGCTTACTATATTAAATAGGTATCTCTTTAATATGATCAGATAAATCCAAGTAAACATAATTTAAATACATGGAAACATATTAACAAATTTATCGACTATAAAGTATTTCAATGCATAGATAGATAGATAGATGATAGATAGATAGATAGATAGATAGATAGATAGATAGATAGATAGATAGACAGATCACAACTCCAGTAGTTCTATAACCTACTAAAACTCACCTGGAAATTATTACCACCACTCAGTGGGACACCTTGGGATCAAATAACTATTTACTGTAGGTAAGAAAATAAACATCACAGATGATTTTTAAAAGCATTAGATATATGACCATGCTCAAGGCCAAGCAGGCTGACTACTGACTGTTAGAATATAAGAGGGCAAAAGAATAAACAGAAATCTGAACAAAAGGGATTGGAAAAAAAAACAAATCATGTAACCCTACCAAGGAATCCAAACTCTGAAAGGCATGATTACTTAGATTATGGGAACCCAATCATTTCCCCAAATTTCCTCTATACCCAGACCTCTTCCCTGAACTCGACTTGCATATCCAATTACCAAGTAGAAACCTGCACTTTGACATACAATAGGCATTTCAAACTCGATATCCGAAACTGAGCTCCTCTTGCTACCAAGGTTACTTCTCCTGCCACCTTCTTCTTCTCAGAATATGGGAGCTACCTCTTGGAGCTGCTAAGGACAAAAACCTTGGAACCACACTTGACTCTTCTAATCCATCTCTGAAGTCCTGTCAGCTCTATCTTCAAAACATCCAGAATCCAGCAACTTCTTAGCACCTCTACATTTCCCGCTCTGGTCAAAACCACCCTCATATTTTCCCTGGATTATTGCAGTTGCCACCAACCTGGCCTCCCTGCTTCTACTTTTGTTCTCCTCCATTCTATTTTCAACACAAGAGCCAAAAGACGACAGTTCAAAAGTACTTTTGGTCATGGCATTATTGTTGAAAACCCTTCAATGTCTTCCCATATTACTCAGGACAAAAAAAAAGCTAAATTTCTTCCAATGGCGGCTCTATATCATCTGCCCTCGCCCCTGCTCCACTCCGTCCTGAAACATCTGCAGGCCAAGTTGCTGTTTCCTGAACACACAAGTCCCTCCCCTCAGCTCAATTCCTTTGCTTTTGGTTTCCCTTTGGCCAAGAACACCCTTCTCCCTGGCATCTGTTGGTGTGGTCTCAGTCACGTCTCCATTCAAAGCCTGCTCTGGCCACCCTACCAAAATTCACTGCTCCTTTTTCAAATGGCCCATCCACCTTAGTGATTTTATTTTTCTTCTCAGCACCTATTTAACATACTGTATGTTTCACTTATCTTGTTTATAGTGTTGCTCTTCTCACAAGAATATGAAGCATAACAGGAAAGAGAATTGTGTCTCTGTGTGCTGCTGTGTCCCCAGTATCTAAAACAGTACCTAACATGATAGAGTATTCTCCATAGTACTTGGACGAATGTTGAAGGATTCTTATTACCTGGGAATCACCTGTTTTGATCATGTAGAAAGAAATCCCCCCCACCATTCCTGGACATACACCCTCAGCCTTCTTTTTAAATCTCATATGTTTTTGAAGGACCTGCAGAACAGTTTCACTCTTAAAAAACATGACAGGATGCATACTACAAAAACAAATCTGCAATGTCAAAATTAATAAATATTTAAATAACTGTCTATATGATATGATAGTTACTCAATATACAATTATATATATATATATATATATATATATATATATATAAAATGAGGAAGTTTCAATCATAAGAATGAAATAAATTCAGCAACTCAAGATTATGAAAATTATGGAAATATCCTTTAATATCTCTAGGCAAGCCAAATATTGATGGGAGAAATGGTGCAATTTTGTTTGTTTGATATATTTGTGGGGTAAAAGATGGGGGTCTTTTAAAGTGCTGTCCCTTTGCTGTCCATGCCCCCAAATTCTTGGCACAGTCAGGTATCACTTTAATGTTCCCTTCCACTCATTTTCAGCCCTAATAATAATATGCAGTGTAACATTCCCTGCACATGCTGACCCTCAGCTCTGCTGGGCCAGCTGACTCATTTTCATTTTTTTTCAATCCAGCTCAGGCATCCTCTCGCCCAAGTAATTTCTCTCATTGATCCCCTGCCCTGTTCTAAGATAATAAAACCAATTGGGTGTCCCTAAATAGACTATGATTATTTACATCTCTTCATTAGAATCCTTACCTCAGCCTGCAGACCCTACATAATCTGGCTTTTGTCTCCATCTCCAACATCCCCTCTCACTCTACTCCAGACATATTATGCTCCAGCATCACTAGTCATCACTAATTATAATTTAAGAAACGTGGTCCATTCTAGTCTTCCTCTATAGAATGCTGTGTCACCAGATCTTGGAATGGCTGTCTCCCCAGGCCTCCCCATGAAAGGCTCCATCTTAGGGCAGTGTTTACTGATCACTTAATCTAAAGTAGCTTTGCTGCTTCATCTCTGAGCATCATAATGTTTTATCAATATTTTCCGCAAAGTACTTATTCTGTGATGTGACTTTTTTTTTTTTTTGGTTTATTTATTTCCTATATACCTTTCCCTACTCCCATCTAGAATATAATCACGATAAACCAGAAGTTTTGTCCTGGTACCTATAACAGAACCTGGTACCTAATAAGTGATAAATAAATACTTGTTGAATAAATGAAGAGAATTCATTTACCAGTACAATTTAGAAGTTTACATATCTTTTTTACAAATCAGCAAGCTTCTAGAAACCAGAAAAACTATGTCTCACTCCTCTTTGTATCCCGATATCTAGCCCAGGATAAAGTAACCATATAGAAATTGTTTTTCAAATGAATGAATCATCATTAACACCCTCATCAACAGCTCTTCTTTTCAAAACACTGCAACTAGGAATTTCAAGAAAAAATATTTGGGTGGAAACTCAGAATGAATCTTTGAGAAATCAGACACAGAAAGTTTGTGTTGCCTTAAATGACTAAGGTGTCATGACTGAAACAGTCATGCTCATGACATATTCTGTTGCTTCCCTATATTTACCATCCCTCATGCAGTCTGGTGGAGTCACATCACTTGTTTTGGCCAATGCCATCAGTTATTATGAACTGAGGCAATGGAAAGGCTGTATGCAATTCTGAAATCTTTCTATGCCTTGGAAATAGTCACTTTATGTAGTACCATTTTTTCCATCAGAACATAGCTCAAATGCACTGTATTTTGCTCTACCAGAAGACCTATTTAAAAACCAAAATCTCAGGCCGGCCAAGTGGCTCAGTTGGTTAAGAGCTCGCTCAAGAGTGTGAGCTCTGAGCAACAGCGGTTCGAGTCCAGCCCGAGCTGAGCAGCCGCTGNTGAGCTCTGAGCAACAGCGGTTCGAGTCCAGCCCGAGCTGAGCAGCCGCTGAGCTGCCAACAGGTAGCAGGATGGCAAAAAAAAAAAAAAAAAAAAAAAATCTCGGTTTAGATTAGGCTCTCTTAGCTAGAAAACCTTTCTTACAGATTACAAATTTTTCACCTAAGAAACCTCAAGCATTTTAGGATCTGAAATAAAAACTCAAAATGATGGTTATGATAATTTCAATTTTACAATTCTTTAGACCCAATCCTCTTAGATCTACTTTCCATTAGTAAAAAAGCATGTCAAGCAACATGTAAGGATCATGTTAAATAGAGATGAGCTTCCAATTAATTTGGCTGGAAACTTCTTGAGCTTTGGAGAGCAGTATAGAAACACCAATTACTTTTGGCTAATAAAAGGCCTTATATTTGGGGGAAAATAGAAGAAAAAGGAAAAATTTAAATAACAAATACATTTTACTGATATTAGTCACTACAAATACAACAAGACTGAGCAAACTATATGAAAACCACAATCAAGTTGAAATAGAAAAAAATGACATATTCTTACATTTTTTTCCACTATGAAAACTGAAAAACAAAAGCTTAAATTGCTTATTATCATCATGGTATTTACGAATACACGGTTAGACTTTAAATTTATTTAAAAAATAAAAATTAATCATACTATCAACATTTTAAAACATCCCTTAAAAAATGTTTTTGCTGAAAAACTCTATTCCTTTCAGTAGAGTATCATAGTCTGAAATGTAATACAGCAGAATTTGAATTCTTCTGAAGTAAATGAAAATGAGGAATAGTTTTAAAATACAGATCTTAATTCCTCCATTCTTGCATTTGTTCTTTGGCACAGTTTTCTGTACTCTTCTCCTGGGCACAATTTGAGGAGGTCTAAGTGGTGATTTGGCCCCCTTTAAGGCTGCCCAAGGGTTGGATGGAGTTTCTGTATACTCACAAAGCTGAAAGAACCTATATAAGGTTTCTATTGTTTATTAACAACAGATATTTCTAGTTACTTATTTAGATATATTAGAACTGCTATCAGTGGTCAATAAGAGACAACTTCTCAAACCACAATATCGTGTCACCAAATCTAACTCCTGATGATAAGGAAAATGGTAACTTAGGAGTCTTCATAACGGTAAGTGTTTACCCAAGGGAACTACAATGTGATCCAAAGGAGTGTGGGGAGAAAATAGCAAAACATACATTTATATTTATCTTTTATAAAAGAAAAAAAAAGGAATATAACTTTTCTAATATACAGAATGACTCTGAAGCCTTCCCTGGGTATGTCAATCATGCCGTCTAACTGCACATGTCATATACACATGTCAAATACAATGCATGAAGACTCCTGAGGGCAGGGAGGACACGGCCGAGCATCTTGTTACGCCTTTGTTGATGTCATGTTTTGAGGCATACTACAAATTACAGGAGCCCAGTTAGGTGGGTGTGTCATTTATGTCATCTAATTTTAATAAAACTAGCACTCACAGGGGCAGTTGGCTTCAAAGGATTCCTGCAAATAAATCACAGATTGAAGATGTTACAAGTACCAATAAGCCACAAATTGGCAAAGCTGACACTGTTGGGTTTTGTTGTTGTTTGTTTGCTTGCTTTTTGCTGTTAGAAGTGAGCTTATAGTCAACTACATTCCAAGGTAGAAACCATGACAATTTAATTCTGACAAGAATTCAGCCTTCAGAATTATCAAAAAGACTAGTATAAGGATTTAAATATACTAAGATTAACAAGGAACGTCTCCTTAAACGTGTAGTGTGGTGTCTTTGTGAATCATCTTTTTCAGCTCTAACAGCTATTAAAACTAAACACTAAACTGATCTTAGAAAGTCGTCTAAATCTCTGGATGACGAAATGTAAAATTGATATCTTAAACATAGTGAAGCTTTTTAAAATGAAGCTTTACAAAAAAAGAGATATGTTTTTAAAAGAAATAATAATATTTTAAAATGCTATCTTATCTTTAAAATTTTCATCTTCTATATATTTTTATAGTAATAAAATTAGTACCATGGTCCATGTATATAACTTATAAATACATCCATGAATTGAAAGTTCTTGCTTCAAAAATTGTTCCTAATAGATGAGACAATCATAAAGTTAAGTAACAGCAGTCTAGAGCTGTGCTGACCGATACAGTAGCCCCAATCCACATGTGACTATTGAGCACTTAAAACGTAGCACTTTTAGGTTTTAAAAATTTAAAACTTGTTTTACAGAAGAAGTACATAATTTCATTTCATATAATTTTAGTTGACTTAAATTTCAAAATTGAAGCAGTGCCAAATCCTGTTTTCTGTTAAGCACAACTGTATTTTTTTTTTGGTAAGACTATATTTTACTTTAGCTGTTGGGAATACAGCATCTGAACTGAAATATTTCTGTAAATATAAAATACCATATTTCAATGTATAAAAGATGCAAAATGTCTCATTAATAATTTCATGTTGATTTCATCTAGAAATGATAATAGTTTGGTTGACTAAAATATTAGGCTGAACAAAATAAAAATTTTAAAATGAATTTTACCTATTTCTTTTTACTTTTATTTAGTGTGGCTGCTATAAAATTTAAAACTATGCATGTGGTTTGCATTATATTTCTATTGGACATCTGATCCAGAAGCAGTTAAGTGGTAGATAGGGAGATCTATTAAGAAAAAAAAAATTAAGAGAATAAACCCATAACTTTTGCAAGATTCTAGACTAGAATAATAAATCAATTTTTCTAACATATAAAAGGTGTACTTAGCATACAATTTTGAAATAATGTGAAGACATTTTTAATTGGGATTTACTGAGCTTAATGCACCTAGGAATTTCCACTGATATCCACTGCCTATCACTTGAGTTACACACAAAAGTTGTATACAGTTAACTGACACAACGTTAAATTGTAATTACCCAATTTAATTCTATTTCAGAAAAATGGCAGACTTTTTTTTCCTCCTTCTATGTAAAGACTGGACCAAAAGGAAAGGACAAGAAAAAAATGATAATATAACAAGTTGATCTTTTTAAGAGAACAATAGAAAACAACAAATCTGGGTCCTTAATCATCTGATACCATTTTACAAAGAAATCTAAGTAAATTATTCTTTCCTCTTAAGGATAACAGATGAACTGAGCCAGCCACAGAGAAGCTCTTTTTTATCCAAACCCACTGACTCAGTCCATCAATATTAGTGGATCAGCAAAGTAAATTTAATTATTGGTCATTTTCTCATATAAAACAAATATCCAATTAGAAAATGTACCTATAGAATGCATACATAGCTTAGAAACCCATCTCTCTCCATTGCCTTATTATCAATACTCCCTACCCCCACTTGCTCTGTGTCTGGAAGACCCTTCTTGCTGGACCCCAGTAACAGGAAGAGAAAAGGTAACCCATGGGGTAGGTGACTGCAGGTAAATAGGGTGCAGCAAAGAATGGCGCAGGAATAAGTTTCAACAACATGGTTTTGGCTGTTTCTCTTTTTAAGCATTTCACCATAGAATTCTACTTTTATAATTGTCCACTGAACATTAAATCCCACATGAGAAACTTCTTTTGAAAAAATTAGTGTCTAGAATACCTTTCATTTCTCTGAACTGTCATGTTTCATGGCCCTTCTGATATTAAGATATAAATAAACCTTGGTAGTTTCCAGCTCAGAGCCCAAGTTAGCAATTCTGGGAATGTTTTCAAGCTAAACTGTTTTTCTTTGCTTGTTTGTTTGTTTTTTGTTTTGCCTTTCTTGGTCTTCTCCCACCCTCACCCCCCCCCGCACCTAGACGTGATTTTTTATTTATATCTGAACATTATTTTATTGTATGTCCTTGCATATGTTGTCACAAATACTTTCTAGAAAATAAAAGAGTATAAAGATGCAAGTTTTTTTTAAATGTAGTTAATTACCTCCCTAAATATCAAGGTTATACAAATTATCATGAAATATCACCATGAGAATTTGTGGATAGTATGCATTTGAATACAGAGTAGCCTAGAATTAGGGAAAAGTTATATATGCTATGGTCACTCTAAACGTGTTCTTCTAGAAAATAAAACCAAATATGAACTGTCGACTATAAACTATCTATTTTGCTAAATAGTACAGGTTATCTGTAAAACAAAAAAGTCAAATATACATTCTTAAAAACTAATTTCTTGTTGACTTTAAACAGATAATATTGCGGTATATTCCAAGGAAAAACAGCATCTAGTAAAGCAATCTGCTTTATGTGAAAAAGGAAGAATCCACATTTCTTAAGGCTTGTTTTCATACAAAGTCAAAAAAACTTAATTCTAACATTATCAAATCACATAAAAATCATTACATACTCTTTTCTGTCAGAAATATTGCTATTAATTCTAATGATATTAGCATAGAATGCTAAATAACTTATTTCTCTTTGAGTATATCATTTCTAAGAGAACTGACTTTTCTAGAAAAAGTATTGATTTTCGAAGCTCAAATGCAAGGAGCTAGAAAATACCAGAAGAGAGAAATTAATATTTCTCTTGGATATCTCTCATCTCAGGGATATATGCTTCAGCCCTTTAGAAAGGTTTTTAAATGGTGACTTTATCGATATATAAATCAGTTGAGATATACAAGTTGTCTCATATTTGGAAAAATTTTAAGAATAATAGTTAAATCTATGGTCCTATCTGTACTGTTAGAGAAAATGGGTGGGTATATGGGTTATCAATAGTTAGTTTAAGATCTCTCACCCTAACCTTTGTCTATTTGTGGCAATAGTTGAGTACCTGTAATTCAGTACAAGAAGAATAAAGCTGCAAAATTCAAAGTTAAAAAAATTACAAATATTTTTTCTTTTACCCCATTTTTTTTTACAAAAGAAGAGCTTTAAGCTGAACTCTAGAAACTTACAGAATTCAGAGCCTATTATATACATACAGTCAATAGCTATCCTTTCTGCAATATTGTATCTACTTAAATTCAGAGTGGCGTTTCAACAACACTTTCATGTTTAGCTAATATGCATGAGCACCAATCTTTTCACTCACCATATGCTAAGCAGGAAAGAGAATAATGCAAATATTAAATGCATGGTAAATGCAGAAGTCACCAATCAGTTTAAAACACTCATAAATCGCAATTTTCCTGCATTACAGTTCTAGCACATGGGGCATTTCTGCAGAAGATCCAGGGGCTTTTCTTGACTGCTATTGGGGACATAGGTTTCCTATCCTCAATAAGACCTCACCTCATTTATGAGGAACTAGACATGAAGCCCAGCATGCACACGGTTATTACCCGTTACCACCCACAATCTCCGTTACCAGCCATTCTTTCTACCTGCTCTGTATCCCAGGACATTCATATCATATTCTGAGAAGAGATCTACGAAAATAAATGCGCCTGCTTATTGACGACTTTTGAATTTTGTCTGTAGAGTACTTTGTCAGTCTTGAGGAAATTGGAAAACCAGACAAGACACAGTCCAGTTTGGGGAGCAAGGCATCTACTATATTGAGCAGTTAATACACACAACGATACTAAGTGGGGTTGGCTTTGGGCACGCCAAAGTGAAGGCCAGGCTGCCTAAGCTATGTAGGCCTTGGGAAGACATGGATCAAGCCGCCCTGAGGTCATTTTATAGACAAGTCAGGTGACGACAGCTGGGCTATGTAGATTGGGCAAGATGGGTACAGGTGGCAAGCAAGCAGTTGGGAATGATCCTGGTAGTCAGAGAGGAGGTTCACCTGACTTGAGTGGAAGGGTTTTTCCAAAAACTAATAGAAGACACAGCTTCCTAAGAAGAGGAGCTACAGGAAAAACCTGGAATGGATCTCAGAGTTGACGAGCAACATTTAGAGATGCAGAGCTGAAGAAAATTGAAGAAACTGGTATTCTGTTGTGTTTTTAAGGTATGTTTAGGTAATCAGGCATGTAAGTTTGGGTCTGCAGGTTCAGGGATCAGCTGGAAGATCTGGCAATCCAAGGTGAGTAGATAGGAGCAATAAAATTAGAAAGAAGGAGACAAATATATTACCAAATAATAATAATAATAATAATAATAATAATAATAATAATAATAATACTGAACTGTATCCATTAAAAATAGGACAAAGGAAAAGGAGTAATATCCAAATGTTTACAGAGTAAGTAGTAGTTCAGGAAGGGCTTTTTTAGAAAAATATATTATAAGGTGTCCTAGCAGATGAAATTACAGTATATTTTTTAAGGCAAAATAGTGCAAGTGGGTGGAATATCAAGGATTGTGGCACTAGGTCACGGAAAGCTGTGGGAGCACTGCCTTGTTTTCTTACTGAGGAATCGTCAGCGGCAGGAAAGGATCATAGAAAGCTAACCAACCCAAAAAGCAAAATCCAAGCCCTCACTCTGTTTAGAGCAAATTGAAAAGCTGATACAGTGTGAAAATGAAGACCCACATCTCCACTTAAAAAAAAACAAAACAGCAATGTGTGACTTACTATATTGCATGTGGTTTTTCTCAGGGATATAGGGCAGGGGAGGAAGAAAACATTTAATTGTCTCTGAAAAGCCATACAGTAATATTCTCATTCTATAGACCTAATAATTAGGGCTAGCCACTCCCCTGGGATCCTTTCCCTGTGTATTTGTATTCCACAAACAAATTTTGCCATTTAATTCAAATAGAGAACTTTGCCTGAGTTGTTTGTGGGTGGTGTTTGTTTGGATTTTTGCATTTTTACCACAGCTGCTTGTTTAAATGACTTATATTGCTTCTAATTATCTTACATCTTTTTAAATTATTTGAAAATATTTTATCTGTCACCTAATAGTTGACTTGGCAAATGCACGGGGAAAAAACAAACAACCACAAAAACCCCCCAAACCACAGCTGTGCTGGCAGGAGAGGTACTAAGAGGGCTGTCCTGAAACCCTCAGTCTACATTTCACCTCCATAAATATGCTTTTCCTCAACACCCTATTCTTTCTGGAAACACAGTCTATCAAAATTGGAGCTAATAGTTTTGTTTCTTTGTGTAATGTCAGTCTTCCTTACTGTCAAGTCCAGACAGGAGGGATTGAGTTCGCTTTTTGGCCACATTGTGAACATAGATGCCCAACTACAAGGAGCCTACTGTGGAAATTTAGCAAATGCTTGTGGAATGAATGAATGAATAAATGAATGCCTGAGTTAAGATGATGACTTCTACTATGAAAAGAAAACCAAATACTTTTTTGTTTATGGTTTGTTTATTGAAGTCCTTTGAGTACCTGGGAATTGTTGCTCAATTCTGGACCCAGAAAAACACCTTGACTAGGAATGAGTGAAATATTTATTCTATGTTCTGAGGTCCTATTGCAAATTACTGATCTTAATGTCTCAAGAAAATAATAAGCCACACACCCCCAACTTCCTCCCAGAACTAATAAAAAACATCTTCTTTTAAAGACAACTAAGAGCTTAAATGTGTCCATATTCATAACACAGAAAGATGAATAAGGTGGCATCATGGTACCATAGCTTATTACAATCTCTTATATTGGTCAAACTCTGGAATAATACTATGTTGATTCACACTCCTTCCAAGCAGGGATTCAAAAGAGTTCTCCATAATTTTGGTTTGATTTATTGCATTATCAAAACAAAGGAAAAATTGACAAGATCTCTGTTGCTCTTTGTGTAAAAGACAGATACCCACACTCACCTGAGTCAGGCTCAGCTGGTCGCACAGTCCTCTACGAAGAAAATACCAGTCTCATTCCCTGACTTACCAAGCATCTCATTTTATGAGGCACAAGCCATTTTTTGTTTTCATAGCAGAATGTCAACTTTGATCAAGGTCTAGGCCTACTCAGCATACTTTTTAAAATGCAAATCTAATTGTGTCACTTATCTGCTTAATGTCCTGCCTATCATTATTTCTCATTGTTCTTATCAGTCCTACACCTCTAACAAGATGCTGCATAGCCTGTTTTCAACCTCATTTGACACTGCCCACCCCTTACTCAAAGCATCCAGCTAGGTTTGCTCAGCTCCTTGAATACGCCAACTTCACTCTTCCTCTGGCTTTCACCCAGACTTTTCTCCCTGCCTGAAACTCACTCAGCCTGGCCCTCCACTCCATGACCACATCAGATAAACACCTATTGACTCTTCAGATCCACTTTAAATTCATTCACATATATTTTCTGAACAAATTCCATGTGCCAGGGACTATTTTAAGCTTTGGAGGACTAGACAATACTAAAGCAAACGATCCAAATAGAAATAAGCAGTAATGGGTATGATCAATGTGTAGTACAAAGAATTTTTTGAAGTAGATGCCTTGTGAAGTAGTAGCTCTTTTTAGATTTGGTAAGCATGGATGGTCTGAGAAGACATTGACAGCAAGATCAGAATAGGAACTAGCCTCACAAAGACCTGGGGCAGAGAGAACAGAAAATATAAAATCTCTAAAATGGAAACGAGTTTTGTCTGCATGACAGACAAACGATGGCTGGAACAGAGAGGAGCTAAGAGACAGACATGAGGTACAGGTACTAAGAGACTTAGACACAGATTTATGCAGTTTTGTCACACAGGGCAGGGAAGGAGTTTGAATTTTATCCTAAGTGAATAATGGGAAGCCACCGGAGGGTATTCAGCAGAAACGTGAGCAGGTAGAATTTATGTTTTAACAAGATAATCTGATTTTGCTCTGTGGAGAATGGATTATGTATCAGTAGAGAACAAAAGTAAATGTGGAAAATAATGTGAGAGGTTCAAGGAGACTTGGCTTAGTTTGGTAAAGGAGTAAATGGAAAAATAAAGATAGATCCAGGATGTATGTTGGAGTAATTCAGTAAGAGAAGATGATGAATTGGATGTTGAACATAAAGGAGAGACAAATGAGGGAGAATCTATGGAGGTTTTGCTTGGTCATCCAGATAAATGGCATGGCCAATGCCATCAGCACAGTGTCCCATTGAAGAGAAGGCTGCCTGGGTTAGAGTCCTGGCCCTACCACTTATTGCTGTGTGCTCTGTAGACTGTTAATAAGTTACTTAGCCTCTCTATTCATTTGTTTCCGCATTTGTGAAATTGGGAAAATAACAATCCTACCTCACAGGGTTAGTGTGGACATTTAATAATGTAATTAATGTAAATCGCTTAAAACAACTTTTGGGTATAAGTCCTCAGTGAATGTGGTATTATTATTATTGCTATTGTTGTGATTATTATCATAACCTAGATGTGGAAGACAATGAAATATGCAAACCTGAGAAAATGTACATATTTTATCCATTAAGTCTGAGGTATTCATTAGACAGCCCCATGGAGATATCAGTAGGTAGAGACATGTGAGTCTGAAATTCTGAGGAATAGTCAGTCCTGAAGACACAGTTTTGGAAGTCACTTTCATAGAGCTGGTACCTGGAGCCATGCATGAAGTCCCCTAGGGAGACATTGTAGAGAAAGGAGGGAAATGAGCCAAAAATTATTCTTAACCTCACTTCAGCATTTAGAATCTGGGTAACACAGGGAGCCAGCCAAGGAGGCTAAGAAAGAGCAGACTGAGGTAGAAGGAAATCTTGGGGTGATGCCAAGAAATAAGCATTATAAGAAGGGACTAGTTACCTGTGTCCTGTGTTATGGAGAGATCATGTAAGATAAGAACAGAGAAGTAACCAGTGGAATAGACAATCTGCAGGTCCTTGAGAATCATGACAAGGGCTTTCTCCATAAAGCATAAGAAAGGGAAAGTTGAATGTCACCTCCTCTGAGAAGGTTTCTCTGAGTGTCTAAAACAGATTAGCTCCTTTCTCTTTGCGTTTATCATTTCTCTAGCACTTATCACATAGGTAGTTGCAAAGAAAGTCAACTTTGTGCTAAATCATTATCTATGTAAAATATATCATTTCCATAATTATTCACTTATTTTCTCTCTCTCCTAATTGCTAGTAATCTCTTGGAGAGAAGAGATCATATCTATCTTGTTTTTCACAATATCTTCAATAACTAGCAGAAGGCCTGATATATAACATCACTCAATTTATATTGAATGACTGGCTGAATAAATAAGTTAATGAATGACCAGACATGACTCTACCTACTACACATGAAAAAAACAACTGACTTTTTAAACTAAGACCCACACTAATTGACATGCTTACTTTCAGATTATCTCTAAGTTTTTGGCATAACCAAATAATTGCTTTTATTGAAGTCCACCTGAAATCATTTGGAAGGAGCAGGTAGAATAAAAATAGTGAACAGAGTCTATTTTGCATTGTTTCTATCTAAAGTTTATTTTTAAAAAGGATAAACAATATTTCAACTCCAGGAGCTCATTTTAGCACTCAATATAATATTGATTTACATCCAGCCCATATTACAACCCAGTTGATACAAGTGATATTTGAAAGGAGAAATCTATGGACCAAATTAACCATCCATTGCTTTAAATTGGTTTTTACCTTTATCTTATTATAAGTGAAATGACCAAATATCTTACTTGAATTGCATTTGGCTAGTTCTTTCCTAAAATAACACTGTATACATTGTGGCCATCTATTAGTATTTCTTTGGCCTTTACAAAGATTTAATATAAATAATCATATACTGCAAATATGTCTGCATCTTCTAATGAAATAAACACTATCATATATCCCATATTATTTAGGGTTCCAAATAAAAACTCAGACAATAAAATTCTTTATCTGATAATAACAATTATGAAAATCAATCCACTATCCTTTTTACCCTGCCTCTAGGAAGTTGGGATATATATTTCTGTTCAATTCCAGTAGATATTCACTAAGTTTCTGTATCTTTCTTCTACAATGTATGTATTCCTATTCCATACTGTTTTAGCAACATATTTATGTGTATGCATTTGTCACAAATTATCTGTACTGTTTTCAGGAAAAAAAGAGTATGAATAAATAAACAGAAAAAGAAGGTCCTTTCTTCCCTTCAGTTAATCCCAGTGGAAATCCACCCTTCCTGGTCTTGCTACAATATGACCAATTCTATGAAGACATTTTTTATTCCCAGTATGGACTGACTCCCTCTCCCATCTTCTAAGAACACATTTGAATTATCTTATAAAATTTAATATCTGATTATATATTCCTCTCAAATATATGGTAACACTCAAGTTTTTTTGTTTGTTTATTTGTTTGTTTTAGGATTTAGAACCAGACAGCAACAAAAACAACTACAAAAGAAAAAAAAATAATGACAAGACATTGTTCCACATCAGGAATTATGTTTTTCTGATCAGGAATCAGGCTTTTCTTTTTAAGTCATGACCATTACCTAGATTTTACCCAATCTCCTTGCAGCTAGGCTGCTCAGATTCAAATATGAATCTCAGTTACTTCTCATATTGATGCATCTGATATTCTATGCTTCCTTTTTTGTTGTTCTGATTTTTCTTTTTATATGTTGTCTACCTACACACAAATCAATTAATAAACTCAAATTATTATAAAATATGAAGTAGAACATTATTATTCTCTACTGAGTATTTCTCCTCTCAATTAGATTAAAAATTGTCTAAAGATAAGGACTATATGTTCTTCCTTTTTATCCCTCATAGGAGATATTGCTGGAAACAAGTGTTACATATTGGCTGAATGACCATACCAAAGTTATATTTATTTCCATTATTTGTCTGTTAATACTTGAAACATTATTACTGCATAGACAATATAATTAAAAGAATCAACAAATCTCATTAACCACTTCTAAGAAAATAAAAGTAAATGTATGTGTTCATTAAAATTGATACGCAGTAAAGTTAACAAAAGTTTATTTTAAATTATTTAGTCCGACATGACATTATAAAGTAAGCTAAATGTAGATGGGCTAGCGCTTCAAACTACTTTTTTCCATAATGGATATTATAGACATTAGAGTACAAAGTAAAACATTTAATTAAACTCCCCAAATTTGCCAAAATTTCAAATAAGTACCAGTAATATTTCTGAAATTTCTAAAACATTTTTTCTAAAATATATCATATAGGCTTGAATTATGAACACATAATTGCCTCTAAAATATCCATATCAAGATAAAAGTAACATTAAATTTCCATCAGATAAAAATCGTGTCTGCCTAAATTAGATCCCAACAGTGGTATAAAAATTTCCTTTTTTCTCTAAAACTAACTTATAAATTTATGTTTACTAAAGAGAGGTGGTTGAAACACATTTATAACACTAAATTAGTTGATATATAGTCTTTCATTTTGAGGATTTGCAAATATATTATATGGATTGTTTCTATTTTCAAACATGTTCATTGCACAATATCTCCTCCTAATAGTGAACAAATTATTTCATATTCCCTTCCAATTCTTATCCATAAAGACATATGCTTATCCTATGTACAACCATAACATTTAATATTATCTTCCACTTTTAAGAAAACATAATCAAAATATTTCTCCCTAAATTTCCAATATTATAATTTTCACTAATTATATATTATAATATTAAAAATAGCTTTATTAACAATTATTTTCAATATATTTTAAACAACTATGTAACGATGCATTAAATAACAGAGGACAAAGAGTTTATACTGACTGAGGACAAAGAATGTATATAACCAAAAGTGAAAGAAAATCTAATTGTTCATTAGATATCTGAGACTGAATGAGAGAAGGTTAGAGAGCGCTATAAGATGAAACTGGGACAGTGAGGTTAGCAGGCAGCCCTTTAGCCCCCCGACATTTTTTTTCAACCTTATTAGCAGCTTTTCTTAACACTCCCAATAGCATTTTCCATATAACAATAGAGATAGTCTATCTTTAGCACTCCAAAGGAAACAACAAAAGGGTCTTGGTTGAGGAATTAACTCCAACCTGTTCCCAGTTTCTTCAGAGCATACTATCATAGGCGGTATTTTTAGCTTTTAGTCTACTTCTACTTCGTAATAAACAAAATATTTTTCTAAACATGCAATGCTTTAAACTGGAACCTTGGCTGCTAGACAACTGCACGAATTTTATGACTGAAACATTATCACATTTTTACTTATTGCTAAAACAAACAAAAAATCTTGTAATATTGCTCCTCTGGGAAGGCAAATTCAAACCAACACTAATTACATTGCATGTTTCAGACATCCTGATTTTATCTGTCAGTCATCTGAGAGCAGTAGTACTATAATTAGCCAATTTGTACATTGGACTTCAAAATTCATTTCCTTCACACCAAAACACCCAAATCAAAACACAGCTCAGGATTTCCTCTGATGTGGGATCAACTCATTTTTTACTTGACTTCCAGCACTCTCCCAAGTGCAAACTAAACAGCAGTGTTTTTGGATCCCACATCCAAGAAACCTTGGCTTACCTTGTTACTGTTAGGCAAATTATTAACACCACCAAAGGCAACAGCCCTACAGTCTTTCCTGTAGTCCTCCTGCCAGATAAGCTGCTCATCTGGTTGCGTTACATTATGCCATGTGTAAAGTGTGCTGAAACAAATGTTCTAATCATTTCTTTTTTATGAATTCATTCACTTAAGTACATTTCCACAGGACCCAACAGAAACATTAGGAAGAAAGTGGCCAGAATATATCCATTGTAGAACAAATGTTCCAAGATGTACATAAAAGTGTTTATTAAAAGTTTTCTCCTTTATCATGTTGAAAGGAGGGCTGTCCAGGACAGCTGTTCCCTAGTGCTGATGATTAGTGTATGATGCATTTAAGAGGAACAAAGAAGCCAACTAAAGGTTAAATCTTACACTGCAATAGAGCCAGAACAAATAGTTAACACTGGGAAAATCATCCATCATCAACACTGCTCACCATTTTACAGACCAAACAAGTGACTGAATTCTTCCTTTTTTAGCTGGTTAATCTGTGGTCCTAAAATGCAATCACTTAGAGTGTGGCATTTCAAGACAGGATATGGACATAATATAGGATTCAAATTAGATCGAAATCAGGTCCTCATCAGTTCTGACCACATAAAAAATGGACAAAGCTTATATTAACATAACAACAGTGCATTTTATGGAATCTCACTTTATGTGAGTACAACCAATAACATAACGAGGCAATGTAAGGTGTGGCCAAACGACTATTTTTAAAATTGTGTGTGTGTGTGTGTGTGTGTGTGTGACTGAATGGATGATCAAGTCCTTAAGAACACTGTTACCACAATTTTATACCTTCAGTCAGCAAACTGGTCATTGCATCAGGATTTTTAACTTGGAAAATTCAGAAAAATATGAGAATAATCATAAAAACAACTGCACAAAAAACACTATAAATAAAATTGAATGCATTAAAGATATTGAAGATCCTCATGAAAATGGTCCATAAGAAACAAATGACAACATTAAAATATTTAAGAATCAGTATGAACATCTCTTTATACATCTTCTAATATACAGAATTTTCACTGGTAGGAAGACACTCAACCCTGTGCACTGAAATTATAACAACATCTAAAGCAACACGTGACTAGATACTAATGAGAAAGTAATGTGTACTTCAACAAAGCTACAAAACTATTTTATACCTACATTAATATAGTATATCTATTGCATCATCTGCCATATCCAAATTTAAATTAGCAAACTAGAAAAAGATCAAGATTTCAACTTTGCATTTCTAAAATATCTCTTTTCCCAAAACATATAAATTTGATTGACAAAAATTATTCTGTTTCTATATTTTGAGCTTAGCATAAACATAGGATTATGATTACATAGGACTTAGAATAATAATAACTAACAGTGAAGAATAATAAAACTGATTTCTCAATGGCTAAAATATATGATATTAATAATTATTATAAAAGAGAAGATATTTCAAATTCCTTAATCAAAATATTTTAGAGTAAAGGAAACAGTGAATGCCTCTTTGTGCCCAAATAACATTACAAGTTATACCTATTTAAGTGTACAGTATAGGACAAGACTTTGAGAACAATAAAGATTAAAAAATAAAATCTTTTGTGATAAATTGTACTGTCATAGCAAACATTAATTAAAATATTATGGATAAAGGTGTTTTATTAAATGACCTACCTAGTAATTTTACTCCTCAAATCATGACAGTACTAAACAAATTCAATTTATACAAGTAGAATAGCAAGTTTGTCTTTTAAAAAATAATTCATAAAATGATATGCCTGTTTTGGAGTACTTCATAAATTATTTTGCAAATAACATTCCTCTGCAGATTTCTCCAAAACCAAGAATCTCCACTTTGATTTTGTTTTACATGTGTATACATTATTGAATTGAACTCTGTCAATTTATGAAATCAATGCATGTTTTCAAAATCAAGTAATTCAACCAAAGCACATTTAGATAAAATATTTCTAATTGTGATCTAACAAATTAAAAAGAAACCCAAACCCGCAACACATTGGCAAATAACCATTTCACAAAGCCAGACTATACACATATTCTTGAGACTGTAAACTTCTTTCAAAGTTCACGGCGAACATCAGAGAACTTTATAGTATTGTAAAAAAGAATAGTAGAAGGAGAGTAAGTGTGTCTAGGACTAACTCTTTATCAGAAAGGCCCTGCCATCGTTGCCTTTCACAGTTCGGGAAAGCCAAATCAGGAATGACATTCCTCAGCAGTGGGAATAATTTCATTACGTTTACTTTTAAATCTGATCAATCAACTCTGGCTGTCTTTCGTCTAGTAGTTTATGAACATTTATAGAAGTTATTGAAAATGTCAAAATATTTGGTTCAAACAAAGTCAACAAGCATAGAACAAGGAGTGAAACAAAGCAAAGCAAAACAAAACGAGTCAAAACAAAACTATCACATACTTCATGGATTAATTAATGGTGAAAAAAAGAGATTTCTTACCAAGTACACCGAGTCGGTAGTTGACTGTGATGACGATCACATTGCCATAACTTGCCAAGACACTCCCATCATACAAATTTCCAGTCCCTTCCATATATGATCCACCATGAATATACACCATCACTGGTTTGGGGCCCCCACTGTCCCGAATGTCTGAAAAAGAAATGATTGACAATTGTTCGCATACTCAAAAAACACACCTAGTGAAGCAGAGAATACGTTTTCCATTTTAGGAACAAAAGGGCATATTTTTATATAGCTCTTTAAATTGTTGTTTTTGTAAAGTGTTTCTTAAGCAACTCATATGGAGAGCTGTTGCAATATATCTATATCTATATCTATATATCTATATATAGATATAGATATTTATAGATATATATATATTTATAGTCTCCATTGTTTTCTATCCAAAATATTGTTTAAAACTATAAACTGAATTATAAAACTTGGACAAATTAAAAGTAGGTGTGAGTTCTAGTGCTTTTTTATTCATTCCTGACATGAAAGTAGAACCAAAAGAAACAGAATAATAATGATTCTTAGAACTACTTTTTTAAAAATGTTATAGACCTCATATGGAAATTATGAACCATAAACATAAGGACAAAGGCATCACTGCTCTTGGGAAGAAAACACTCTGTTTTTTTCATTTCTTATTTATTGTAAAGATTTGTATTGAATGTATCATAATTACAGTGAATAATTTATGCTCCCATTTGTGAACATAATTACTGCACTCTGTTATACATGTTGCAATAAGTTTCATTTCACTACTCAAGTACTGTCAGGTGAACGTTTAGGCAGTCAAGTCACACACATCTGTACTTCTGTTGTTGCATTTAGGGGACTGTCATTTAAATAGTATATTTTAGTTACGTCCAGGTTATCTGCTCATTCTACCCACCCTAACCCTTTTGGAAAAAAAAAGCAGACTAAATTATATTTTTTACTTCTTTGTGTAACTATTGTACTCTTCTTAGCCCCATTTATGTGTCTATGATTTTATGTTAGACATGAGACAGGATACAGCTAAGTCCAAGTATAAGGTGCCAAAATTTAGGGTTAGGTTGAAGTGATCTCTATAGTTCTGAACTTTCATCAAATCTATTTATTTTTCTAACATACTCTCCCCACTTACACAGTTTTCAACAAGGATCTAGAAATATATAAGGGAAACATGAGATAATTTAATTGGTATTAAAAATAGAGTAATTTCTATAGAAAAATGCTAAACTGTATATTGGCAAACATGGTTTTAACTATCATATAGATTAAAACTATATATATATATATATGTAATTCTATATATATTTATTTAACTGTATTAAAATTATGTTGATGGTAACGACGTTGAGCACCTCTTGTAATTGCAGAAGTCAAACGTGACTTGTATGCATCTATTGTTATTGGTGTATATTGAGTATTACAATTTTAATACAGTTTTTTCTTTTCTTAAAAAGTGTATACATTTTTGTGGCACCCTCTGTGTGTGTGTGTGTGTGTGTGTGTGTGTGTGTGTGAGAGATTATGAATGCATACATAAAACATTACTATTACATAATAGCCCATGATCTCTTCTACCTACAATTGAAACAAAATTACATTAAGTGTATTACAATTTTTTTAAATTCCAATATAAAAGTGTCATTTAAAAGTATGTTTTCTTTTCCCTTGCTTTTGACATTAATTTTTATCAAGTTTAAATCTCCTACATATTTATGATTGAGATTTCAGCTTTCTGAAAGGACTAATATGATGCAAACTCTTTTAAAAAAAACTGGTGATTATTTAGAGCCTGCTTTACATTTCCAGTAATAAAAGATATTTTAAAAATATAAATGCCTCAATTTTTCCACTGTAATAATAAAATGATTTATTTAAATGAAGAATCATCTTAGGATCAGCAGTTTCAGCTCAACTTGTTTGTTCAGATTTCAAGTTGGGGAACTAGCTCATTGCAGAATTCAGAGTTTTTTTCTAAAAAAAAACTTTTTAAAATTTGACTTAATACTAGTATATAAACTTAACATATCCCCGCCTCTCCCACCAAGAGTGTACTTGAGAAGAGTGTCTTATTGTCAGGTGGTGAGAGAAGGATACTTTGACATAGAAATTATCCACCAAACACAGCTACACTTAGAAGGAAAACTTGAATGTATTTTCTCCTTAAATTCTTGGGAGGGAAATTGGTATTCACTCATTTGTAAAGATTAGGGAGCTTGTGGAGATGTTAGGTTTACACAGAAAATAATCCTTTAGAAAATTTTATATTATCCTCCTTAAATGCCTATTTGCTATATACAGTTTTAGCTTATTTTCCAACTATGGCTGGCACTGAAGAAGCAATAATAAATTATTAAACTGAAATCATTAACTGACTGTTAACAGCAGACACTGTACCCTGCTAATTGTATGCTTGGAGGTAGCGCAGAGGGTGGCTGCTTCAGAATTCTTCTTTAATTAAAATTACATAGAATTACAAAGCACCAACTGTGAACAGTAATGAAATCTTGGTAGAACCATTCTGTTCACCTGGAAAACAATACAGGCACACATGGAGAAGACCAGCCACATTTTATAGCTAATAACAGGGTGGAGTGGACATTGTCAGGAAACACTGAAAATATGACAATAGATTCTAGGAGCTATTTTGAGTGGTACCTATTTATTTTTTTTAACTAGACGTGAAAAGGTTACTGATATTTTGAGCTGATTCTAATTTTCAATTTGTCTTTTTAAACTTCTCAAAGATTTCAGCCTCACCTAAGAACTTAATGTGTTGAACAACTGTTTTCCAGAAAGTTCTAAAAACTCCTAATGCTGTGTTCTGAAAAATATATTTTTGCTTGAAGTAACTCTGAAGTTAATGCTATATAAGGTATTAATTACTAATGCAAGTAAAATTATTATACATAACAACCCTTAATATTGCCAATAAAATTTGGGTAAATGCTATATTTCTATTACATAACAATTAGAATTATTTGGTAATGTTTTATCAGAGTAGTCCATCTTAGATTTATTTTGTTAGTGTTTTATCACTGAGGTCTATCTTAGATTTATTTTTTCTCCATAATATGGGTGTTTTTGCTTGTAATAATAAATACAAATAGCTTAAATTACATCTATATTTAATTTTGAAAAAACCCACAATCTTTATAAATGAAACTGACATAACACATAGCCTACTACTGAATACCCTCTGCTAATGCCATCATTTTAATAATAAAATTGGGGGGAACCATTATGTCTCAGTGCAAATATATTAGAGGTACTTTAAAAAGTTATAATTTATTACAGCCAATGTGTCCTTCTACATTTTGTCTCACATTTTTCCCTATAAATAAGGAGGATTTCACCTAAGCTTCCTGACTTTGCCTTAAACAGCTGCTACTGACTTTACTAAAATCAAATGAACTATTTGGAGATGAAAACACTAGCTCAGGTTCAGTAAAATCACATATGTTCATAAATCATGTTTATATTTTATGTGGTTTGCCATGTTTTAAAGTTTTGCTAAGTATCTAAGTCCCTGAAAAAAGTGAGATGTAAAGAGGGAAAGATTAACTAATCATTATTTTTGTTCTAAATTTTTGATGTTAAAGTAATTTTTTTCACATTCAAATAATAATAAACTTGGAATTTGAGTAGCACCTTGATTTTAAATTTTAGTTAACTATTACCTTTCTGATAAATAAAAATGTTAAGCCAATGTATCAAGTATCAATAGGTCTAGAACAGTTAATGGGGATTTATTTGTGCCTGATAACCAGCATTTGGATTCACAATTCCTTTTAATGGTCCTACTGAATAATTATTTGTCACACAACTCTTAATTATGAGTACCGGTTTCTCTCTTCTTCATGGACTCATGAAGTTTTTAATTACCCATGTTTTAGAGCTTTTGGCATTTAGCAGTTTTAAATTGTGGGGTATTGCCTCAATTAAATTTTTCTCTGACATATTTAGAGATATTTCAAGATATTTTTGTGCCCTTTACTCATTTTATGACCCTCAGTTATTTCAAACCAGCAAAATAATATAGAAGTCAGTGGCTGAATTTGTGCTTACTAAACTATACTTAATCAAAGATACAATTTTTGGTTTAAAATTACTCAATCTACAAACTCTATGTAGATTTGCATCTAGAAAACTACATTTGAATACTGAAATATTAAGGTATTATTAGCACAATTAAATTTTTTTTAAATATCTCTTAAATTCCCAAAATATATGCATAGGAATATAAGACGTTGTTTTGACCCACTTTTTTTTTTTTTGTCACTTCAGATTAGTCTTTTTTGAAACTATGGAAATAGGCTATAAAATATGAAGTTCTTTTGGTTATTATAAAACACAAATGAAAACTGATACAATTGTGTGTGGCCTAAAGATGGCAAAAGAATAATGGTAAAGGTGAACAGGAGCATTAGAAGTGAATTATTATTAGTATACTCCACTAAGAGGCCTTGGATTAGTCTAAGTGAATGAGGGGCACACCCACTCAATGTCTCAGGTAGCCTCCGAATGCAGTGGCAGATGTAAGAACATGGATCTCAGATAAAAGGAGTAGGGTTATCAGGAAATAACAGAGAATTTCATATAAATGACCACTTGACTAGACTTCTGACTAAAGTCTAAGAAGTAGTTTGTCAAATAACTTATATTTGTTGCTTTATGTGCAGTAATGTTTATTCAACATTTGGAACAAATTAAAGGTGAAAATTGGTCTTGGTTTTGTGTTACCACTCACATCTACAAAATAATTGTAAAAAGAAGTTAATAGAAGATGCTTAAACTTTTCTACAAAGATTTTTATCCTGGATGATATTTGAATTTATCTTTCTTGTCTTCTAAACAGTTACCTAAAATAACAACAACACTGAGAAATAGGCTGAACTTGAATTAACTACTTTGACATTCTATACTTCTGAGCATTCAAAAATATTTATTGATTTGCTAACTCTTGTGGCTGATGGTTTAGTGCTTAACCTGAATAATACCTGTCAATTTAAATATGGTTTAAGGTATGTTTTTTTTTTTAAGATTTTTATTGGGGAATTGGGGGATGGGAACAGTGCTGGGGAATTGGGAAAGGGGAACAGACAAGTTGCTGTCATTTTGTTCTTCAGTCTAGTTGTGGAGGACGTTGCTTCACTGGCCCAAATTGGCACCATCATTGTGCTCTTCCCCAGGCGAGGCAGATCAGTTGCTGGCTTCCGGACAGCCGCTCATGGCGGCTGCTGGCCGCTCACGCTGGCTGCTGGCTACACACGGTAGCCCATGGCAACCCACTGCAACAGGGGCTGCAGCCTACACTGTCGCCGGCAACTCACAGCAGCCCAGCTCCAGGTTGAGCTGTTGCTCAGCAGCTTAGCTGTGGAGGGCAGTGTCACCGGCCCTCATATGTGGGATCTGAACCGGGGCCCTCTGGCGTCCCAAACCAGTTCTTAACCATCGCGCCACTCGGCCAACCCAGTTTAAGGTATTTTTAATGACTACTTAAAAATGTTAAATGAGCTTCAAAATAGGTCTATAAAATGGACTCATTAACAAGGTTTAGCCGAACTATACTTGCTCAGCGGTATCTTTTGTGAACATGTAAATGTCTGACTTGATGCTGGTTTTTTTGTTTTGTTTTTTTGTTTGTTTGTTTGTTTTTGTTTTTGTTTTGTTTTACTAAAAGAAAAAAAGAAGTACATTAAGCCAGCAATCAAAATATTTTTAACAGAAAAATGAGGTATTATACTAGCCTTGTGAGTACTTTGGGAAATTTTGGAGTTTACAAAGTAAATTTTGGAGTTTACTAAGAAGTGGGTAATAATACTTAGGTATTATTTAGATAACAAATATCTAGGAGTTAAGGCTGTTTAGAAGGTTCAACAAGCCCGAAAGCCCCCAGGTGGAAGCACTGTTCTTTAGAGCACTGGAAACAGTAACCATGTCCTTCAAGTCTATACATTTCCTGAGTGTTTGAATGCTTCAAACTCCCAATAGCATTAAAAAAATCATAGTTAATATGGGGTTTTTTTGCTATTTAGCATTCAAAATATAACCCTTGGCAGCTATAATGATTTATTTCAAATATTAATGATTCCCTGGTGTTTAATCTTTAATCCACTGTTGGGGTTCATAGTAAATGAATTTTTAATCAAATGTCATTAATTTCATGACAAAATAAATTTTAATTTAAATATTATAAAAATATTAACACCCAGCTTAATTTTTATGCTTTCAATACTTCACTTCTATAATTTAATTTTCTACTGTGAAATAGCTTATTAAATATATATCTCAATGGAAACAATTCAAATTTTTCAGTAAGGATTCAATCATTCATAGTTATAAAGAATGAAATTAGCACTTCTGCTAGCCTGTTGGTGGATTGTTTTATTTTGGAAAGTCTTTCTTACCGTACTATTAACATCTTTATGATATTTAATTTCTAGGATTCTGGGGACTACTTTTAAACCTGGGATGTCATTAATCACCTCTGCAAGAATCATAGCTAAGGTGGCATTTGAAAAAAAGTAAGTTGTAATTGGAACCAAGATGAACTGAAAGAATCAGTGGACCTTTCTACACACTCCACTTACAGGTAAGTCCACAATGGAAGAGAAATGTCAAATCCATGTAATATGTACTTAGATTTACAGAGTAAATCAAAATTATATGTCATAAGAAAGTTAGAAAGAGAAAAAAAATGTTTGATATTAATGAAGTAGTATTTTAATGTTTATAGTTGGCAATACTTTGAAAATCAGAATATTTTTATTTCCCAATCTAGAATTTATGTGCCTTTAAAATTTAAAGGTATCCATATAATCTTGTTTAAAAAAAAAAACAAAACCATAAATTCTACCAAAAATACTCACTATTATGAGCCCAGAGTACTTAAGTTGTTGTACAATGTTTACTACAGTTATCTAAATAGTCTTTCTTACCTATAAAATGTTACTTATTTATGTCCTTTAAATAGAAAACAGTATTTTTAAAATCTAAACTGTATTGCTCAAGAAACACTTTATATCAGCTTTTAATTTTGTCCTTCATTTTATTGGGTGTGGGGTTCTTTTTAAACAAATATCAAATATAAAAATGAAACACATTTTGATATTGGGTAAGATATTTACATATATTAGAAAACATGCAAAATGGGTACAGAGAGACTACAGGGGGAGAGAGTGTTAGTTCAAAGAATATGGACAATTTCAGTCAAAACGTGGGATGAAACATATCAAAAGTCAGTTCAAGAAAACAAAAAAAAAAATGCCCCTCTTGAAAACATTTTAATGGTTGGTATCAAAATGTAAAACTTAACATTCAGTTTTGAAAAAAAAAATAAAAATGCATATTTATATGTAACAACAAGCAAGAAGACAAAACACATCAAAAACGGGAATTAAAAACAACTCTTCAAAAAAAGACAAGAAGTAAAAAAATAGAAAGGGGTGGAAAAAGTGATTGAGGTCCTTGTCATGCAAATAGATTTGGTGGAAAAAAATACCTTCATCTTCAGCACCGTCATTATCACCTAAATCATCTGTCTGTTTCTTTGTAAGGGGACCTAGGATTGAGAACGGAGAAGTGGAGGGAAAAAAAAAAAAAGACAATTCAAGAATAAACAAGACTGAGGGGAAAAAAATAAATGTAAATACTAAAATTCTCAAGGATATTTTCAAAAAGAGTGGGGAAGTGTTTAAGTCAAAGTTGATTATCTATTTTATTTAAGAAAAAAATCCCCTTTCCCCAAAATACCTCATAGATTTGATTTGTGAATATATCCATCATTAAAAAATACATTATGATTTGAAACTCAAGTTATAAGCAAAGAAAATGATTTTTTTAAATACACACTGCATACAAAAAGTGAACAGTTTTATTAGCTGAAAGAACTTAATTTATTCAGTGTCTTTTCTAATTAAAGCTGGTGACAACAATTAAATAAAAGTAGGCTAAAATTCTTTAATTTGGGACAATATAATAACATTAGGGAAAACAGATATAAACATTTTTATGGTGAGCTTTTTTTTTCATTTTCTTTTGTTTTTTGTAAGAGCATCAACACTTGGGCTTTACACATTTTTATATCATACACATTATTCAAAACTGTGACTTTTTAAAATTACTTGTCATTACACAAATATTTCCCCATATGTTTTGATTAAACATTACCTGTGGATTTAAGACATTTGCAAATGGCACAAATGTATGAACAGATAATCTCATCACTCAGTAGAGCAAAGGTGCCATTGATGGAAATCAGTGTTTAGCTGTTAAGGTAGTTACAGAGTCAGGGTCAGGGCTTATATTTCACAATCAATTTAGGAATATAATGGAATTATGCCCTAGTGCAATTTCATGCCCAGTATAGTTATTTATAATGGGATCATGTCTTAGGATAATAATCATATTAAAACACTGAATGTTTAATAAACATTTTACTGTACTTAACAATACTAATTTGCTAGAACAAAGGAGCACACCAAAGGGGAAGTCAAAGGCCATATGAAAGTAATTTTAAGTGTCACATATTTGACATATTCAGCACAAAAAAAGCAAGTGAAGCCCCACATTTCTTTTTGTTTCCACAACCACTTAATTTGTATGACATTTCATAATCCTCATGCAAAAAGCAATCATTACAAACACAGGACGCTCAAGTTAAAAGACAGCCAACCACATAGCAGTAAGCAAGAGAATTTTGTCATGCACAAAATAAGTCATAGAAAAAGGAGAGGAAAACAAAGACTAAAAGTCATGTGCTAATTTTGATAATATTAATAGTAAGGAAGCAGGCATTAATTCTAAGTACACTTCATAGGGAAGGATTGTTAAACATTTTTTAGAAAGATTTTTAAGTCTATTCAGCAATTATTGTGCATTGTTTATAATTCACAACTATACCTAATATCACAACCCTCAAAGAATGAAAAGCACTATCCCAGAAAACAGAAGAAAAAAAATTAGATATAATAATACAATCCTGCATCATCAGCTCAGAGAGACAGCCTTGAAAAATAGTAATAACTGGCAAAGATCAAAAGATTGGAAATGGAGAAACTGATGATGTAATTAAAGGGAACTGTTGACTACTTAGTTATAGGGTCATGGTTTCAAGGTCATTTGAAATACAGACAGAGGAGCTGTACACAATAATTTAAGTGATATGCTTTTATAGTCACTCCTGCAAGTTATCATTCCATTAAGAGAAAACCTAGATGAAAGCAATAGCTTATGTTAATTGGCACTCAGTTGCAAGCTCACAAAAATCTACATTCTTTACTATGACCTTGTTTAAATGCAAAAAGAACCCTCAGTACTATTTGATGTTCATGCAACAATGTTGCTATATTTCTGAAAAATAGAAATATTTTTAATTTAAATATAAAAATTGCTGTCATCAGGACAATATTTGAAGTTTTCCAATTTTAAAGCATGCAAAATACCAAATAAAAATTATATTTTTATGCTTTTTATTTTTCTGTAATTACCTAAAGCAGTAAATGAACAGGCTTCAACATATATATTTTCTTGCATTTCTGTTTTCAAGCTCCCTATATAGCAGTTATGGTTTGATTTACTGGTTAACAACACAGATTAAGTACAGTGGTAATAATTTATTGCTGCCAAACCAGTATCTACTTTCAAATTTCAGTTAAACTACTTAATTTGCTTAATTCTTGGCTATATTAAGAAACCACGAATGCGAGCTCAAAATTTTTTGCTGAATCATCAGCTCACTAATATTTGGAGACACATGTAACCTATCACAATTAACTTAAGTCACTCTCCGTTTTGTTTCGAGCTTTACAAGGTATCTCTCTGAGACAATTTAGATGGAAGTGTCTTTCTTTCCCCTCCTAGGGTACGCAAGGCAACTTACATGACTGATTTGGGAAAGCCTTCAGGTTCCACAACCATGAGTCAGTAGCTTTACATACTTGACACACAAGCAGAATTGCTAGCTCATGGTCTACGTGAGATGTGATAGTAAGAGAATTTTTATTAAAACATGATCTCCCATTTATTTGAATGTGGGAGATAGTTCTCGGTTGCTACTTGACCCTCAGTCCACATAGAGAAGCTATGGAAATGATACTGTATATGCAATGAGAATTTTTCCATGGGCAGAATGGCTGAACCAGATTCTGTTACATATTTGTTATCACCTTCCCTAACTCAGGAAGCTGCACGCCTCTTCTGTGGGGTAATGATTACATACATCCATTGCATGGACACCTTTCACTGCAGTAAATCTGAAGAGTTAAAAGCAGATAGAGATATTGCTTCAGCATTATAAATAGATGAGGATATCACTATCCTAGAGAACAATTACGATGAGTTCTCCCAACTAAAGGAATTCATTTACTGAATACTAAATAAAACCTTATTTTTAGATGATATTAAATTGGTTCCATAGTATGGACTCCAGCAATATTTGTGATTTCGGTATAATTGGGTTTTCTTAATATCAATCATTTTTACACATTTCATTTTTAAAGTTTCCCTGGGAAGAAAAGGGCTGAGTACAGTTTTTGGCTAAACTAATTTAAAAAAGAAAAAAAAAAACAGATTTCCTTTATCTCCTATGCCTAAAGGCACTGAGAATAAATATCTGAGAGGGTCCATAGTTGCAAATAGAGAAACTCAATATTGCTTTTTCTGAGGAAGCCTCAATAGAGTAAATATATGCTAGTGGGTTCCAGAAATAGATCTCTGCATGATCTCAAGGTTCCTTATTCCCAGGCTGGAAAAAGAAACATCCTGTTGCCTTGAACTTCCTTCTTTCTAGGATATTAGCAACTCTGGCTCACTTTTCCTTTATTCTAAACTGTTACAATTGATGTAATTGATGATGTTAAAAAATTTGAAATGCAATAGAAGGAAAATATTGTAAGACATAATTGTCATTAATTTTCATATGAATATTAGGCAACCATATTTTAGAGGCCTTGCATTCCTGAAAGTTGGTCAACATGATTTTCCCAAAGGGGAAAAACATTTATCCTTCAACAGAAATAACAATCATTAACAACATTCCAACCCCAGCTTATATCTCATTGAAACTACAAATAGTGTATTTTCAATACTAGCAGTTTTAACGGGTATCTTAAAGCACCACAATATAAAGCAAGTGAGTCCTCTAAAACCTGAGTGTAGAAGTGATTTATTCTACCTTGAAACTCTATTGGGTCCATGCTCCTTGAGGAATGCACACATAACTCTCATTAGAGTTAATAGGAAAGTAGACCTCATGTCATTTTGAAAGAGAGTGAGAGTAATTACTATATTTTATATCTCCTGTAGGCAATAAATAGATTCACTGGTGAAACAACAGGACCAAGAAAGGTAAAGGGAACTCCTAAATGAGTTCAAACCCTGAACTTTGAACTCATTTAAATCCAAAGTAGTTCTTTTGCCATTAAATTAAGCATGATTCAAAGTATCAGCCTTTACAAAGGACATTCTTACATTTCAGAATCTGACCAGGTGCCTTTTATTTTTTAAAAAAGGAATAAAAATATCAGCATTTCTCTGTAGTTAACTGGAGAATAATTATGAGCTCTGAAATAATTACTATCTGCCCATATTAATGCTGCTTTTTATCATTCCCTTTGATGAAGGGCTAATATATTTCAGGTCTCAAATACATTAGAACTGATTATAAATTCCTTCATTATGGGTTCAATTCAGCAGAAATTATCTGTACTTTGTGTCACACATATCTGCAAAAGGCAAGTAGGTTGTGGATATTATTAGCTCCTGACTTAGAAAGCTGGCCATGAGAAATGAATCCTTCTTAAGAGAACAAGTCTTTGAAATTTTTAAGATTATTTAGAACGCTAGGATCCAGCGAGATCTATCTCCATCTTGATAGATGGAGAGCCCTGGCTAATGACCTTGCTCTGCTCTTTCCCCACCCTCTTTACCCAGCAGCCTTTGAGACAAACTGACTTGAAAGAATTCCTAAGGCCATTTCCGCAGAATGGGAGAATTTAAGAATGTTTCCATTGTTGTTCTGGAACAATTGAACGCAGGCTAAATGTTTTCATGCATGCTCTTAAGACAAAATTTAGTTTATAAAACTAGGATCAAGGATGTATAAAACCTAACTATGCTCCATATGGAGGACAATGCCAGAATTCAGTACATTTTAAATAAAAATTACAGTACACTATCATTTTTTTTCCAAACTGACAAACATTAAAATACAATGACTTTAAGAAATTACCGTATTTCCCCATGTATAAGATGATCCCCTGTATAAGACACACCTTAATTTTGGGGCTCGAAGTTTGAAAAAAAATGTATTACATAAAGTTATTGAACTCAAGTTTTATTCATCATAAAATTCATACAACTCCTCATCACTGTCAAAACTCCCAACCATTCGTTTGTCCTCATCTGTGTCTGATGATGAATCACTGTCTTCATATATTGCCTCGTCCTCAGTTCCATCTATGGCATTTGAAATCTACAACCACTGTATAAGATGCACCCAGCTTTTAGACCCCAAATTATTCGAAAAAAGTTGCATCTTATACATGGGGAAATACGGTAGATATCATAGCAGTTATTATCATTGGAAAACTATTGAATTTTTCCCATTGAAATTTAGTCAGTTTCATGTAATTGCAGTAAATACCTCTTGAGATTACAGAAATGAATGACGGTGACTGATTTAGAAAAAATCTTATTATTTTAATATTTTATGTAACTAAAAGTTATCACAGTTCTTAAATTATGGGTTATATGAATAGATATAAAGACAACAAACCTAAAAATAATTTTCTTCCATAATTTTTTTAAATTAAAAAGATAACATTTTGAGTAATGTCATAAATCTGCATTGTGATAGAATAAAAATATAGTGCAAACCCTTGTGATGAAATATTGAAAGTAAACTTTAGAACAATTAATAGTTTTTGAAAGAATCCCTATCTGTGCAAAAAAAACCCAAAAAAAACCCATCATTCATGATGTTTGAGTATCTTTTTTAGGTGAGTTGCATGCTTAGGCTAGTTGTTAATATGTATACATTCTATGGAAGAGACCAGCTTCCAAGAGTGTGAAAGCAGCAGGCATGTTCTATGTGTATCTTTGTGTTGGAAGAAATCAACCATGTGAACACAAAACATATGCCCTTAGACAATTCTTTAGAGGCAGAGCACAGCTTAAAACATAGTTTTTGAGAAAATGAGAACCTGATGTTAAAATAGGGAAAGATAGAGAAATCTGCTCAGGCAAAGTATACATTGAGAAGAGCTAATTTATACTTATAGGAAATATAAGCATTTTTCTTCATAAAATTACCTTGATTAACAGTACTTTGAAGTCAAAAGAAATCCTGTCTAGACTAAAAGTGATAGGACCTGGAGAAAAAAAGTAAGGTAGATAAAAAAATTAGTAAAATAGGCTAATCCTAATCTGAGCATCACCAAATTTGCATAAGCTTCTTACTTTTTTAACACCATATTTGTTTGATCTTTTTTTAAATGCATTTAATGCTGATGTAGTATTTTTATAGCATGAAAAATGTCACACAAAAAATAAAGAATGTCAGAATAATGTTCCTTTCTCATCTAGGGTAATGTGGCTGTGTACTATAGAACCCTTAGTACTTTGTGAAGATATACTCACCACTGCTTTTCACACATTACTCAGAGATGTACCTGCAGTATGGTGAGGACACAAGTGCCACCGGATGCCCAGAGGTATCTCAGCAAGGCTTGGGGACTGGGATGGCATCAAGAGTCCAACCTCCTTGGCATGGCTGCCGTATTCAGTCATCCAGCCATCCAACAAATATATATTATACAAGGGACTCAGGACACATGGTGAGCAAAACAAGCAAGACCCTTGCTCTCATGCAAATTAACTGCGTCAGAGGAAGAGACATTGAACAAATAACCACATACATAAACATATACTTACAAATTGTGTTAAGAAAAAAACAGTCTTGGTGTTAGGAGAGGTTATACAAGGGGACCTAGCTGAGCTTAGGAAGTCTTCATTGAAGAAATGCAGTGTGGCCTAAAGAACAAGTCAATACTAATCAGGCAAAGAGACTGAGGATGGGTAGGGAAAGTGAGAAGAAGATTCCAGCCAGAAAAAAAATAGCATCTGAAAAGTCACTAAAATGAGAGGGAGCCTAGAACTGAGTGTAGCTGGTATACAAGGAGTAGAACAGAAAATAATGAAAAGTGAATATGGAGAGCTAGACAGGCATCAATCAGAGCCTACAGCTCATCTAGCCTAAAGATTTCTGTCTTAATCCCAAAAACATTAAGAAGCCATCTAAAGGGCCGGCCGAGTGGCGCATTGGTTAAGAACTGGCTTGGGACGCCAGAGGACCCCGGTTCGGATCCCACATATGAGGGCCAGTGACACTGCCCTCCATGGCTAAGATGC
>NW_017731670.1:1209573-1225173 GCF_001890085.2 Hipposideros armiger
TATTTTTTTATTCAAAATGGAAACAAGACCTTTAAAATATTTTAATGAAGTTTAGATTGCTGTTAATTAAAACATCACTTTTATTGTTTCACTATGTTTAAAAATCTTAAAAAATCTCCTTATTCCTTATTATTTTAAAGTAAATGCCCCAGACTGAAACATAAGACGCTCCTTACTCTTTCCAGATTTTATCTCTTCATTCCACTGCTTTCTAAAATATATCTTTTTCTGAATTCTACCAAAATTTAAGAAGAAATAATACTAGTCATTCTCAAACTCTTCCAAAAAAATGGAAGAGGAAGGGGTACTTCCAAATTTACTTTACAAGCCAGCATTACCCTGATACCAAAGCCAGACCAGCACACAACAATAAAAGAAAATTACAGGCCAATATCTCTGATAAACATAGATATAAAAATCCATAACAAAATATCAGCAAACCAAATTTAGCAATACATTTAAACAATCACACACCATGATAAAATTGAATTTTTTCTAAGGATACATGAATGGTTCAACATCCACAAATCAATATGACATGCCACATTAACAAAATGAAGGATAAAAGTTATATGGTCACCCCAATAGATACAGGAAAAGTATTTGACAAAATTCAATTTTTTCATGATAAAAACCCTCAACAAAGTAGTTTTACAGGAAATAGAGGCTACATCTGACATTATACTCAATAGTGAAATGCTGATATCATCTAATATCAGGAACAAGACAAGGATGTCCACTATCACCACTTCTATTTAACATAGTACTGGTCTTATACTGGTCTTATCCAGAGAAATTAGGAAAGAAAAAGAAAAAAAGTGAATTCCAATCAGAAAATAAGTAAAACTGGTTCTATGTGAAGATGAAATAGCATTATATATGAAATCTTAAAGATTCCACTAAAAAGCTGACAGAACTAATAAACAATTTCAGTACAGTTGCAGAGTACAAAATCAATTTACAAAAATCAGTTGTGTTTCTATATACTGCAATGAAATACCAGAGAAATTAAGTAAACAATCCCATATACAATAGCATCAAAAAGAATAAAATACTTAGGAATACATTTAAACAAAGACGTAAGAGATCTATACAATGAAAACTACAAGACACTGATGAAAGAAATTGAAAGGCCACAAATAAAAGATATTCCATGTTCATGGATTGGAAGAATTAATATTGTTAAAATGCCCACATTCCTCAAAGCAATCCATAGATTCACTGCAATCCCTTTCAAAACCCCAATGGCATTCTTCACAGAAATAGAACAAACAATCCTGAAGTTTGTATAATACCATAAAAGACCTCAAATAGCCCAAGCAATCTTAAGAATGTAGAACAAAGCTTCCTGACTTCAAACTATTATATATTACAAAGCTATAGTAATCAAATCAGTATGGTTTTAGTATAAAAAAAACAGAAACATAGAGCAAAAGAACATTCTAGAAACCAAGAATATGCAATGTGGGAAGGGTAATTTCTTCAATAAATGATGTTGAGAAAACTGATAGCCACTTGCAGAGGAATGAAACTGAATCACTATCTTACACCATAATTAAAATCAACTCAAAATGGATTAAAGACTTAAAAGTAAGACATGAAACATTCAAACTCTTAAAAGAAAACATTGGTGATGAGCTCCTTGACATTGGTCTTCGCAATGTTTTGTTGTTGTTTTTTAATTTCACACCAAAGCTAAAGGCAACAAAAACAAAAATAAATAAGTGGGACCACTTGAAAATGAAAGGAAATCATCTATAAAATGAAAATGCAATCTATAGAATGGGATAAAACATTTGCAAACCACATATCTGATAAGGGGCTAATGTCCAAAATATACAAGGAACATACTATTTAATACCAATAATAATAGTAATAATAATAACCTAATTAAAAAGGGTAAGAGATCCAAATAGACATTTTTCAAAGGAGACCTACAAATGACCAACAGGTACATTAAAAGGTGCTCAACATCACTAATCACTAGAAATGCAACTTAAACCCACAATATCACTTTATATATGTCAGGATGTTGATCATGAAAAAGTAAGAAATAACAATTACTGGTGAGGATATGAAGAAAATGAAACCCTTATGTTCTGTACACAGCCACAACGAAAAACAGTATAGAGGACTCTCAAGAAATTAAAAATTGAACTACCATATGATCCAGCAATTTCACTTCTGGGTATATACACAAAGGAGACAAAATCATTATCTCAAAGAGATATCTGTACTCTCATATTCATTGCTGCATGAATCACAATAAAGATATGGAAACAACCTAAATGTCCATCAGAGGATGAATGCCAAAAAAAAAAATAAGGTAGATAGATAGATAGATAGATAGATGATAGATAGATAGATAGATACAGAGGGTGCCAAAAATTGTATACACATTTTAAGAACAGAAAAAAACTGTATTAAAATTGCAATACTCAAAATATACCCACAACAAAAGATGAATACAAGTCACGCTTGACTTCTGCAATTACATGAGGTGCTCAAAGTGGTTACCATCAGCGTATTTTAATACAGTTTTTTGCTTTATTAAAATGTGTATGCATTCTTTTGGCACCCTCTCTCTTTATATGAATATTATTCAAAAGGAGGAAAATCTGTTCATTTGTGTTAACATTGATGAAGTTGGAGGGCATTACGCTAAGTGAAAGAAGCTATGCAGAAAAAAAAGCAAATGCATCCTGGTATCACTTATATATGGAATCTTAAAAAAAAAACGTCAAACTCATAGAAACAGAAAGTAGTAAAATGATTACTAGTGTCTAGGGGTTGGAGAAAATAGGGAGATTTAGTGAAAGGGTAAAAACTTGTAGTTATAAGATGATAACTTCTGAGGATCTAATGTATAAAATGGTGACTAGAGTTGAAATGTTCTGTATTACACTGTATAATTGAAATTTTCTAAGAAAGTAGAACTTAAATATTCTCACCAAAACAAACAAAAAGTAAATATGTGAGGAAAAAAAACCCCAGTAAACAAAATACAACTTTCTCCATTATGAGTCTTGTCACTGTTGCACAAAAAACTGACTTCACATTCATAACTTATATATTTTATCCCATTGGGCTGATTACTTGAAGCTCTAATAATAATCAGCTCACTTTGGAGAAGAGGAAAGATGGTGGATGAGCATAGAGAATCCCTTCTAGAATAACGTGTAAAATTTTTTTCAGATTTAAAGAAAGGAGTGCCAGTGTGTGTTTTGGCCTAAAGTATCATCTTTAGGATATAAACCAGAAGTACTTCTATACTGTTCAGCAAGACTTGACAGTGGAAATACCTGAATTCTTAGATATTACTACATTTGATCTCCGTAAGTAAAATAAATGAATTGAACCAGCAACTATTAATATCCTATTTTTCTGAGTGGATATCACTGGGAAATGAGCCAGGGAAGGACAAGCCCTCTGGTCCTAAAGTCCCAGGGGTGCTAGACTAGTGGTGAGTGTGTGTTCCTCTGAGATGACCTCTTGACAGCTTCCAGTCTCCTCAGGGAAGCCTAGTTTCACGTCTCTATTACATGTGCTGCTCCACATGGGTTGATTCTATTTTACCACGACAATTCTGTGTTCCCTCTCACCTGATACAATAGAAACACTTCTGAATCAAGGGATCGTGTACCCAGATTCATAGGATGCTAGAGCTAGAAGGCACCCTACTGAATGACTATCAAACCCTGTCATTTAATAGGTCCTCAAGAAAAACAAGTAGAGTGTTAACTGATTTTGCCTAGGCTCCAAAGCTATTGCAGATCTCGCGTTTCTCATCACTCAATCTAGTTGGTTCAAAAAGGAAAGTCTCATAGCTGTCCTATCCATACAGAAACGCTGAGTTAGCAGCACAGGATTAGATTCACAGGGGCAAGGCAGTCTGGAAGAAGGCTGGAAACATGATCTATTCAAATGGAGAACATCACATTTCACCCTGAGTCTGTCACTGAGTCCCCAGTGTGTGAACTCCAAGGCACACTAGGGCCCTGATGGGGGAGCTGGTTGCAGTTGCCCCCACCGCACCCAGAGGCCTCAGTGGCAGGAGATGGCTCATCTCAGAATTAGAGCTGTCAAGATCTCTGGCGAAAGAGACCAAAGTAGCAACAAAAGGCCTGGGCTCTTGTTTGAGCTCTGCCATTTAACTAGGTCAGAGTCTCTGTGACATTGTTCAAGTCATTTCACATCTCTGAGTCTTCCTTTCTTTAGGTGTAGAAAGGAAGAGACAGTATCTTCTAGCCACCTTGGGAGATTGTTATAGGATCAAACAAGATGGCGTTTCTGAACACACTGAAAAAGGCTTTTCACACATAAAATGGGAGGTTTATATTATTGGCCTTAAGTGGAGTGGAAACAGTGGGGACTGCTCATCACAAAGGTCATTGATGACACACAGGAATGGCTGCACCACGCCCTTCACAGAAGAGTATTTGTATTATCTTATAGAAAAACGTCCACATGTATTATTCTTTTATAATTAAAAGTCTCTTGCTTCTTTATGTGACAATTAAGAGCACAGATTCTGGAATCATATTTCCTGATGTTTCATCCTGGCTCCACTAACCTACTTGCTATCAGACTTTTGACAGGTTACTTGACAATCCTGGCCATTAATTTATCCATCTGTAAATTGGGAATTGAAACAATACCAAGCTCATAGCATGATTTATGAGATTAAAGGTGGTAATATATGTGTAGATCTAGGAAGAGTGTCTGGCATATTTTAAGGACAAAATAAATATAAAGGATTATTATTAAAACACAGTAAGTGAAACATTAAAAAAACTAGATTGATATTAGAGCAGTTTCAGGCAAAAAAAATAGGTATTTTGTGGTATCTTTATAAAAGTGAAGATTTCAAATGTATTTATGAAACCTTTGCCCATTTAATATTTAGTCATTAGAGATTTGAAATTGATTACCAGCAAATAAGGATTAAAAAAAAAGAGTTTCTTTTTTAGCAAAATGTCAGGTATTAGTTCTTAGCATTGGAAAAAAAAGTGCAGAAAATTTAAAAGCAAAATGTCATAACAATTCTTTACTTTCATTGTAATAATATTCATTAAGGAGAGAGTTGACAAGTTTGGGACAAGCTAACATTCATTTCGAATACTTTCTACCCAGTTAAAATGCCAAATGTTTTTGCAAAAAGGTAAAAATGATATTCTAGATTAAAATTGTACTTTTAAATCATGTGAATATTAAAGTATTTTGCTAGTTTTATTACTGACCACCTTTGATGTTCTACCTTTATTTTCCTTATCTGTTGTGCTATTTAAAAGGCGTCTGGCATTCACCAGCACTGCGAGAAGCAATTGCTTGAGGGGGACCCCGTTCACAATGCGTTTTGAAGATGCTCAATATAAGAACATCTGCAATAGGAAACGTTGCCACTGAAAGCTCAAGATACATTCTATCTTGAGCATGAAACGTTTTTTGGGGAAACCCATGAGCAAAATTAAGGGATTTGATCTTCAAAATATAAACATACCATCTTAAAGAGGTTTATCTCTCAAGTATTTAATGGTTGCTGGATTACAAGAATCAATATGGGATAAGAGGCCCAATGCTTTATTGATTTTCTCCTTCCCTGCATTTTTGTGCTTCCTTTTAAGCTATTAAAATGCCTCGAATCAAGCTACTTTTTGTAAGATAGTCCAGAAAAATAATATTTATTAAAGAAACATATTTATACTAATATTTTGCTTTTGGCTTTGAAGAAAAAAAATTTATCAATATAAATAGAACTGCTCTTATGTTTAGTCTCCAATATTTTTTTACAACAAAAGCACTTCTTATCAAACACTGAAATTACATTTGATTTTATGAAATATTTCACATTTAGATAAACAGCCATGTCCTGAATATCACAGATTTTTTTATTTCAATATAGCAAGCTAGAAACAGAAGTATTAAAATTTAAGGCAATAAAAAATATGCAACTGACTTTAGGCAAGATGTATTTCAAAAATTTGCATAGGAATCAATGTTTATACATTTTAAATACACTAAGAGAGGCTGCAGTGTTGGCACCCTTTAGTGAATTATTTGGATAAATCCCTCTTATAAGAGAATAATCACCCTGATATGTGTTTTCTAAGTTACTATTCCTATGTATTTTTAATTTGACTATGGATGCATCTGTATTTGTTTAGTATTAACACTCGCCTCTTCTTGTACATGTTAAGGAATCATATCTAATGTTTTAATTGTGTATAAGAGTACTTAGGTTCTTTTATCCTTTGTGATTCACCTGAAGACAACTTTTCACTGGGAATAATTATTTTCAATACTATTTTGTTGAAATGGAGTGGAAATTGTTTCTGCAGGCTGCTTAAATAGTCTAGGCATTCCTTGTTAAGAAGGGCAGTAAGAAAACTCATAAGAGAACAGGAATCTAGAAAGACTAAAACAGTTCGGCATTAAAAGTAAAATAAATAAATAAATAAGAAAATTGATTGGCTAGGGATATTCAGCACAATTTTAATGTACAAAATTCACAGCTGGAATAATTTCCCCTCATTGCCCTGCCTGTGTATTTGAACATATTTTTTTCAGAATTAACTCCTGTAAGAAAATCTATAAAATTTAGTTCTCTAGATAGTGCTTCTCCAACATGAGTGTGCATATAAAATACCTAGAGAGCTTATTAAAAATGACAATTTCTACCTCCTTTTCCTCCTGAGATTGCTCAGGGTCAGCCTAGATTTCAGCAATTTAATGATGAATAAGGTCTTTTGAGCACACTTCACAGAAAACTTTGGATCTAGATTATTTTTCTATTTAGAGGATCTCGACTGTTTTCTTATTTTAACTCTCACTAGGGAGTAAAATGAAAAGCTGTATATAAATACATAGAATTGACCACTCTGTGCATATGCTTAGCTATTATGACACATCAGCTAGAAATGTTTATGCAACTGCAAGCTCAACTTGAATGGTTCCTTCTCACTGAGAAGACAACACCCAGAATAAACAGTGTCTCACCCTCAAATATCACTTTATTTTGTGAGAATACGGGTACTTTTGATAGATGATAGATAGATATGGATGATATAGATATAGATGATATATATAGATATAGATGATATATATAGATATAGATGATATATATAGATATAGATATATAGATAAGATATATATGGATATATATATATATGTACAAATATGTATCATATATAAAAACTCATGTATATGCACATATATAATATATACATACATGTGCCATTAAAAGTATTAAATAAGTCTATTCCTTTGCTTTCATATTTAGAAATACAGTCCAGAAATCATCTTTATCTCAAAATATTTCCCACCATATTGGGTTAAAATTTATTTAATGCTGACAATATTTTAGATTCTTTGAGGTTCACATATTACCAAGAATATTCACCTTACTAGCTCATACAACATCATAGCAGGCTTTAGTAAAACTAAGGGTGGCAGGAAGAAATCATTTTTAAGCAAAGTAATAAGTCCAAACCTAAAGCAGTTCAGACCATACTTTTAGGAAAATTAAAGACTATAGTGTGAAGAAAATGCAGAATTTATCAAAAAAATCCAAAGGGAATAAATGTCCAAGAGTGAGAGAAATATGCTCCCTAGAACACAGTGAAACAAACTGAAGTATAAAAATACAATAAGAACACAGCACAGTGATCCAAGGTTGCTGGCACCATCTGTGGCCTGGGAAACATGAATTCTTGGCCCAGCGCCTAGTGCTAGGAGCCAGGAAAGCAGGAAAGCTTTTGAACTATTATTTTAGTAAGAGCTGAAGTCTTCTTACTGTCTTCAGGTCGTGGGCATCTATGTCTCTCTCCTTGTTTGTGTGTCTATTTTTGTGTGTACGGATGTCCTATCTGCCTTGGGGTGTGTGTTTCTTCATGTGTGAATTTCTCTGTCTGGCTAAGCATATGTTTCATTCATTCATTCATTCATTCATTCATTCATTCATTCATTCATTCATGTGGACCTGCATGCCATTCACTTGGTTTTGTGTGTCAATGGCTCCCAGTGTGTGAGACTCTACCCAGTGATATCTTGCTGCTTGCTTCCATGCTTCACTCCGCTTTGTGCATCTCTCTGACCAGGTGTGTGCTTTCCATCCCTATCTGTTGTATATCTTTCTCTGTGTCACCATTTATGAGTCTCTCTTTTTCTGCTTCTGAATATTTTTGATACCCTGTATACCATCCTATTTGTGTTTTTGTGTATTTCTCTCTGTGTGCCTCCCTGATCGTCTTGCTGGATCAGTCTTTATAGTGGATGCCTTTGGATGCGTGTTGCTGATGGCTTGTGTTGCCATTTCTGCATATACCCCTGTGTGCCTCTGGGTCTGACCTGTGTGTGTGTCTTTCTTGCTTGCTTGCTCCCACTTATGTTGGCATCACTAAGCGTGTGTCTCAGTGTGCCCACTTTCCTCTTTATGTCTCTCTGTTGAGCATGCCTGTGGGAGAGAAGGCAGACAAGAGAAGGACGCTCCATGATATACACCCTCTCTCAGACCCAGTATGTCAGGGAAAAGACTCAAATTATCTAGTCCTTTATTGCCTCCAGACAGGGCTACAGCTAATACACTCCACAGGGAGACGTTAATATTCATCTTCCTTTCCTATCCTAATACATTCTGTTGACACTCAAGTTTTACACTTAGTGTCTATTCCATGATCGAAATGTCTCTAAGCCTTATTTTCTCAAGCGAAAATGAGGATAAAAACACTTTTGGTCGGATTGGTGTGAAAATTATACCAAATTAGACATAGTGTTCCTAGCACACTAGCAAGCATATAGTTGGTGCTCCATAAATTCTATTACTCTTATCAGGACATATTTCTAAGCTTAAAATGTTGTTTCAAAAGTTACATTTCTTGAAGGAAATCTGCTATATAGTCAATCATTTTTTGAAAGATTATTTCACACAATTTTCCTACGTTTAAAAAATACTGCTACAGGAAAATTATAAAACGGACCTCTTCAAAAACCTATTGGGATGGAAAATATATTAGAACATATGTTTCCGTGCTTTCAGTGGCCTGTGCCACTAATCCCGTACCCTAGATTAAAAATAACTTTAGCTCAATTAGAATATAGCTCAAAGTGACATCTAGGGCATGAGAAAATCTACTGCAACCTTCTCATTTGGAGCAGGTGAGGAAACTGAGGCCAGGGAGACTGAGAATCTATTGACTTGTCCTAAGTTACAGGCAACGGTGACAAATGTGCTACAAAAACCTACTCCCTTCAGGCTTATAGTCTACGCTGTTTCCAAAGCATTATGCTACCTAAACTATGGATTAAAATTATTTTTCATTAACTCATATCCTTTGAATAGCTAATTCATTCACAAAGCTGAAAAATTAAATCAATAAATATCAAAATACATTATAAAGTCATGGTCCTGTCTCATCCACACTTAACTCCCCTGCTCCTGCCTCGTCCCCTCCCCGCCAGTCCTATATAGGTAACCACTCCTTCGTTTTATGTGTGTCCTCTCTGTATTTTTTATGCAAATTCAACAAATTTATTTGTATAGACAAACACAATTATAAACTAGATGTATTTTTATGTCTTCTCTTTTTTACATAAAAGATAGCACTCTAAATTCACCATTTTGTCCCTTGCTCTTCTTACTTAACAATGTATCTGGGAGATCTTTCTATGTCAGTATACTAAAAACTTCCTCATCTTTTTTAGTTTTCAATAGCTGAATAGTAATCTCAATTTTTTTGAAAAGAAATACAATTAGTTGTGGCTTTAAACCAAAGGGTGGAAAAATGAAGTGTGGTTACAAAATTTAAAGCTATATTTGAAAAATCCCCTTACCAATTTAATTCATGGGTGGTGAGGAACAACGATAGCAAAAGATAGTCTAAGGTGAGCTTGGAGCTCACAATAAAATCTATCTGGCCACACCTGTTCCCTCTCTAGTTCTCCCAGGGGCTGCCTGAGGCATGAAACAAATAGATAAAATATCTACAGTTATTTTACTATTTACTCCCAGGAGCAAAAGTCCATAAAATACAAACATTCATTAAATAGGAGCTGTTATGAGGAAGTGAACTTTTTGAAAACAGACAGAGCTCAGAGTTACCCTTTTAAGTTATCAGTTTACCAAGAAACACACACATGCACACACATGCACACACACACACTCACACTAATGCATGCACAAACTCAGTTTTTCCTTACAATAAATTTTTCTGTAGCTCTATAGTAAAACAGAGTATCTTGCTGAGAGCTTTTTTTTTTTTACTATAATTACCCATTGCCTTTACTACAACCTAATTAATTTGCTTATCAGTGTTGTTCTAGGGAATGATCATCTGAGTGTCTATGAGCCAGCCTGTCAGGAATGTCATTAGGTGTTGTAGGAGGTTTGACCGAAAAATACAGTGAATGTTTACATTAAAAAAATTTACTACAGTGAAAGACACATTGCCATTAATCCCCCTCAAAATACTCCCACTCGCTTCAAACACACGTATCCCATCATTCTTGCCACTTTCTGAAGCAGTTCTTGCAAGTCCTCTTTCGTGACTGTCTTTACTTCATCCTCCATCATGACAACGCTCTGTGTCACACATCGCTTTTGGTATACAGCAATTTCTGTCAAATAAAAACTTTATGGTGTGTCCTCATCCACCTTATTCACCGGACCTGGCACCATGCAACTACTATTCTGGCTCTTCCCCAAAGTCAAAATAACCATGAAAGGAAAAAGTTTGAATCGATTCAGAACATTGAGGCAGCCATGACAGGGCATCTAAAGACACTCACAAAAGAGGACTTCCAGAACTGCTTCAGAAAGTGGCAAGAATATGGGATAAGTGTGTTTGAAGCCAAGGGAAGTATTTTGAGGGGGATTAATGGCAATGTGTCTTTTGCTGTAATAGTTGTTTTTTTTTTAATTTAAATATTCACCTTATTGTTTGATCACAACTCATATGTACTTTATCCTGTTAAGCTCTTTCAACAGCCTGTCTTCCCCAGTTGTCCCATGGCAACTCAATTAGATTCCCTGTCTGATGTGCCTTACTCCTCCTATCCACAGTATACAGTAGACAAAGGTACCTCCAAACTTCTGAATCCTCTCTGACAGTAGGGCTGCTTTTCTGGGGTTCACAAGGCCAGTTGTTACAACAATAACTGAAGGAGCAAGGAGAGGCAGGTTTCTCTACTCTGTCTTGCCTGTTATCCATGAGATTACAAACTTCCCTGAAATCTCAGATCAAATAGAGTCTAATAAAATAAAATTACCTTAAGTTCTTTTTCCATGGAACATTACCCAGGTTTGAGCTAATAGCTTATGATTCCACCAAGAGCATGAGTGCTGAATTTACATTACACTTAAAAATTTCCTGTTTTCCAAAACACTTCAATGTATAATATTTTACCCCTAACCACCTTGTAAGTCAAGGGCTGATGTTCCTGTTTTATAAATATAATCCATCTTATCAATATAATCACAGAAGCATTGGAAGTTAACCCCTTCTGTCCAAAGGTACATCACTAACTATTGGTGGCAACTCTATTGCTCATGTTTGATCCAATACTTTTCATGGAGACCAACCGAACCTACCCTCAGAAATGAACAAGTGGCCCTCATAACAATGTAGTAACTAAGTCAATCCCAAAATGGGAATGATAAAGAACCAAAATGACAACTAAAATACCGAACAAAGTCCATCCCCATCCATAGCAGTGAACCAATTCAGTCTTCTGCATTGGTAAAATGAACTAAATAGATGGAAATAGTCTGATGTTAAAGTTATCTAACATATTATTAAGGAAAAAAGGCAAATTCCAGAACAATATGAAAAACATCATCTCATTTGTATAGAAAAAGAGATTAAACACACACATTTTACATAGACATTTCCTAGATGGATATCCAATAAGCTATTTAAATTGTTTTCTCTAGTGAATGGGAACTGTATGTGATATGGGGAAATATGTTGGAGTTTTACTTTTTCATTTACACTTCTCAATGTTTGTATTTTAAATATATTATTTCTATCACTTAAAATATCATACGGTCATAAATTTTAACTTGCTATTAAACCTAGAAAAAAATCAAGTAAACACTCTACGCATACCTTTAAATATCTGCTTTTCTTAGATTACTTCTTGCTCAATAGTGCTTTGATTTGACTTGTTCCAAAATCTCTATTTACTCTTTGAATAAATATTTAATTTCTCCAATCAATTATAATGCTAGTGGGAAGCATAAACTTTACCGGGGTAAATGTATTTAATTTTTACCATATCAATAAAATGTCCATTCAGAATGATAACCTGGTTGTGTTAGCAAGACATATGCTATTGTCTCAGTTACCAATGCACGTGACATTGAAGATGCTGACGGGAAATTCCAAAATGTGTATGTTTCAAGAAATATTCTCTGACCATTAAAGTCTTCCAGCTATTCGCACTTACCTTAGCAATTATTTCAGCTAATAAACTATTGAGTCTGCTTTTAAATTCACATTTTGGACAAGAGTGTGACATTTTAACCCATTTATGATCCCAAACAGCATATACATGCACATGTATGAATATGTTTATGTAACAGACAAAGAAAAACATGTAAGAGTTATCCTTGAACATATGAACCAAGTGACAGCAGTAGCAACTGTAGAGGAATACATCCTGTAACTCGTATTACTATGTAGGGACGTTAGAAGCATTGTAGCATGAATTAAGGACAACTTGTCAACTTCAAGTTTAAATAAGGACTTTTCAAAAAACAAATGATACATTCCATGAGCAGCTGTCTAGAAAATGTGTAGCTTTCTTATACATGCAACTTTTAAATTCTATCCATGTATTTTAATTTCCTGACTCAGACCTTGGAGGTAAATAGATAGCACTGTTTTGGCAAAAAAAGAAGAGCTCACAGAAATAAAAAAAATGGTTAAAGAAATTTGCAAAATGAACAGTCAATTTATGAACATTTTTTATAATCTTGCAAAAATAGTAATTGATGAAGGGAAACTAGTAAAATATTTTCTATTATTTTACTCCATGTTCTGCTACTCATCTTTTTGGTCTGTTACCCAGTGCATAGGACCTACACAGCTGACAGCTCTTCTCAAAATCTACTTAACGGAAATGCAATCAGCTTAATTTTATTTTTTTTAATATATAGATTATCTTATGCTCCATAATTGTTAGTGCAAATCACATTAATCATCATATCACACTGGTTTCTGTTGGTTTGATTTCTCTGGTTTCTCCAATAGATTTTGAGCATCTGAAGGAAAGACACCATGCCAAATTCATCTTTATACCTGAAGTTATTGCCCAAGTTTTGACACATTTTGGAACTCAGTAAAGGCTTATTAAATAAATAAGCAAGGAGTAACAAATATTAAGCGAACTTGCTACAGTAAAAAAATCACCCTTCACCTAAATCAGTTGCCTTCTAAAGATTCACCCAAATCACTTCTGCCTGTATAGTTACAGGTCCCATGTGGAATAATAGTAATTGATGCTCAGAATGTTGACCCTGAAGCTTTTTAGACACAATGTAAGGGGGAAAAATAAAACAAAACAAAAAAATACACTCTGTTTAATAGAGAGTTCTCAGAAAAATCAAGTAACATTTTCTACAAAGATTATTAAAAAGTGTTAAAAGGAATTTTTGAACTAATTGCCCACTCCAAGTTTTCCAGTTATATCAAAACGCTGTTTCTACAACCCTACTATTTATTTACAGAGAATACTGATGTAGGATACAGTGAGTATAATTAATTCTTATTGAAAGAATATTCTTATTTAAAATAGTTGGTATTTTAGTGAACAAAACATTAAATGTTATGCTAACCCACTTATCTTAATTGTTTATTGTACCAAAGTTGTATTAGATATGCAAATTAAATTGCATAATTGTGTGTTTTGTTTTACTTTGTAAGGGTAATTTTTACCATTATAAATTATTAGTTAAATTATGTGTATATCACAATCTTTGATCACATCAATTAATTAGCCATATTATTCTTTGTAACCTATAATCCTAAATTCTACTTTTGTTCCTGTATTTCAAGAACATGAAGTAATGTAAGTTGCTTATTGAAAACACGTCGACTGCAAGTTAAAAATAGATTTTTTTCATACATTTTTGAAACATTAACTTCATTGTTAAGAAAGGAAGGACTGAGAGGCAAAATCCACTCTGTAGCGATGTATTATTTTTTTCTACAACAAATATGGAGGTTAAATATTATCTTTGTATAGCAACCTTAAGGCAGATAAACAAAAGGGAACACATATTAGTAGAGAATGATGGAAAAAATTCATTTTTAAGAGCAATATGCCATACTATTCATATATTCTTAGAAGAGAGAAGGCAAGTTTATTGGCTTCCTTCTGCCCTTATTCTCTGCCAGCAAGAGCCATCTGTAATAAGATGGAAACATTGGCACACAAAAAAATTCACTTCTGTTTCCTAAAGCCATTGTCTAACAGTCTGCTACATGTTTTCCAAGGCTTTAGTCTTTTCCATTTTTCTTATATTTCAACAAAGATATGGATACAGAGGTATTTCTGTGGGGCAATTTATGGTCTAATTTCAAATTAAATGAGATTCCTAAAACTAGAAAAGATAAAGTAGACCCACATGAACAAGACATCCATAAACATAAATCTAAACACAAATGTATAATGACAGATCATGAAGAAAGTGATACAAAAATGGACACTAAAGAACTTTTATACTATTTTAAAAAACACTTTAACAACCCCAGCCTCTATAACTAAAATGGCCTTTCAGGGACCAAGGAGGAACTGTAACACCTCAATTGAAAAGTGAATTTGATTAATGCTTCATAGGCTGATACTCAATACTGGAGCATTGATTATTTAATGAAATGATTATTCTCATTACCAGTCACAAATGTGCTTTATTTTTCATGTATGAAATAGATAACCTGGAGTAGTTGTATGAATTCTTTCAGACCAGTATGGAATTTGGAAAAGAGTAGTAAATGCTCTTCAAAAGCAGTCATTTCAGTGTTTAGGGATAGAGTCTACCACTTATTCATGAAGATTTCACAGAATCCATAAGACAACTACTTTGGATATTCAGTTATGTCTTATGGCTGTAATAAAATCTAATCAAGCCAACACTTATCTGTTATATTCTGGGCACTGCAAAAACAACTGTGCTGGAATGGCCTCATTTATTCTACTTGATAACTCCATGAGGTAGGTATTGTTATTATCCCCATTCCAGACATGAGTACACTGATACCTCAAGAAAGATTAAGTAACTTGCCCAAGCCAATGAATGGAGAACCTGAATTTAAAGCACTATTACAGAGCTTGTGGTTTTATTACTACGATTGCTTTCCAAGTTATATAGATACTCTATTTTCACTGAGTTTTATTTTCAAAAATTTGAATTCATCAGCACCTATCTGTGCAGTCTACAGAATCTACGTTTTCCTGGCTTGAATGTAAGGATTATGGCAATAATGAAGTCAGGATCACAAGCTTGATTTGTATTCAGTGGTCATTGTCCTGTGAACATTCCTTTGCTACCTGAACCCATATACCCATCCTCCCTACAAGAATTCTTTTTCTTTTTCTTTTTCT
>NW_017731670.1:1227533-1228591 GCF_001890085.2 Hipposideros armiger
GAAGCAACGTCCTCCACAACTAGACTGAAGAACAAAAGGACATCAACTTGTCTGTTCCCCTTCCCCCAATTCCCCAGTGCTGTTCCCATCCCCAATTTCCCAATAAAAATCTTTAAAAAAAAAAAAAACATTGCCTAGGGCCGGCCGAGTGGCTCAGCTGGTTAAGAGCTCACTTGGGAGCACCAGCTCTGAGCAGCAGGGCTACGCTTCGGATCCCACACTGAGGGCCAGTGACACTCGCCCTCTACAGCTAAGATGATGAACAACAGCTCGACCTGGAGCTGAGCTGCTGAGAGTCGCCAGCGATGGCGTAGGCTGCAGTGGGGCTGTAGTGGGTTGCCGTGAGCTACATGAGTGGCTGGCAACCAGTGTGAGTGGCTGGCAGCCGGTGTGAGCTGCTGGGTGCCGCTGTGAGTGGCCGACCAATGACCGGAAACCGATGTCTCACCTGGGAAAAGCACAATGATCATACCAACATGGGCCAGTGAAGCAACATCCTCCACAACTAGACTGAAGGACAAAAACAAACAAACAAACAAAAAAAAAACAGCAATTTTTTTCTACCTGTCTGTCCCCTTCCCCGATTCCCCAGCGCTGTTCCCCTCCCCACAATTACCCAATAAAATTTAAAAAAAAAGATTGCCTGCACTAATTTGATGCACTGATAAAAGTTTTAACAAGATTTTCCATATCAGAGGAAGCATGTTAATGTATCAAATATGAAAAAGTTTCAAAACTAGTAAATGTTACATTAAAAGTACAGCTAAAATATTTAAATAGTCTAAATATTATCGCACTAAGGAAAATCACTCTATGTTGAATTAATATAAACCATTGTGTGTGTGTGTGTGTGTGTGTGTGTGTGTGTGTGCGATCGCGTGCTTGATGGGAGATTGTCTTAAGGGAGTTCGAGATCAAGGCAGTTGATCAGACAAAAGCTAGATTGTTTCTCACTGCCCCACATAGCTAGAAATTCCAGAAAAAAGTTGACTAAGACCACTAAGGTACTCAGAAACATCAAGGAATTCCAGAAAAATAGAGAACAAGCCAGCGTGAGC
>NW_017731670.1:1232511-1235038 GCF_001890085.2 Hipposideros armiger
AAAAATAGAGAACAAATGAGACTGGATTAAACAAAGAAACCACTACCAAAATATTCACTGAAAACTACCACAAAAGGTGGATTCAAGAAAGGACGAAAGCAGAAGAGCAGAAAGAGGACCAGAGAGGTCCAAGACAGGAGCAGGAGTAGAAGGGGGTCCAGGGAACCCACCATATAGCTCCTTTGAATATCACAGTTGGAGCAGTTGCGGAAGCCTATCCATACATACCCTTCTACCTTCCTCTTGGGCCAGGCCAGAAATGAGAGTCATTGTCTCTGGAAAGGACTTTGACTAAGGAGTTTGTGTTGAGAAGATAAGATCAGGTTGTGAAAAATGCAGAGGGAGGCTAGGGAGTGTCCATCGGCAGAAGGTTGGCTGTTGAAGCATCCTATTTGGCAGGATGCAGTCCTCTTCCCCCAAGCACATTTCATATCAGCTCACTCCATCTCTACGACTAGGAGCTTTGTGTGAGCCCCTGACATGGCTTGCTTTGGCTGATCTCAATAGGCTTATAAGTAGGGTGATCACACATCNGCCAGCTGCCGGCCAGCCCCACTGCAGCCTAGACCAGTCACCAGCAACTCAAAGCAGCCCAGTTCCAGGTCGAGCTGTTGTTCACCACCTTAGCTGCAGAGGGCACAGTGTCACTGGCCCACATGTGGGATCCAAACCGGGGCCCTGCTGCTCAGAGCTGGTATCCCAAGCTAACTCCTAAACAACGTGCCACTTGACTGGCCCAATAATTATTTTTGAATAAACCACGAAAAAGGATCATAGTGGTATAGTACAGTGGTACCTTATTATTTCTGTATTTAGAGGAAAATAAACATATAATGGCAAAGTCACTCATGTGGCTCCTATAGGAATCTGATCTGCCATCAGAAGTGATCAAATATAAGGAAATGTTCTTTATTTAATTGGTTTTCATCTTTCACATTCAAAATACTGAAAATATGATATTCAAAGGCAATTGCTGAGGGACAGTCAACTAAATAGGTTTCCCCACACACATTGCTGGAGTAATCACAGCTGTGTTAACTTATCAACACTAGAGCAGATTGAACTACATTATCAATTTCAATTGATTATATTTAGTAACAGTAAGGAAATGAAATCTCTTCAAATAACTAATATTGTTATATATTAAAAATAAGAGAGGAAAGACGTTGCAATTATCATTTTAAACAAGCCATGATTCCTTTACTATATCTTACCAAATTCTTCATAAAGTCCATATCAATTAAATTTCATTTATTGTCCTATGTTTATATTTAGCTTTGGGCTCCCTAAAACCAGTTGATATAGTTTACAAATCACAGGATGTAGTAAAAAATGACAATTTCTAAGCAAGTTTTCTTGTTTGATATCTAAATATTTGCAGGATATTACAGTTAATTAGAATTGCACCCATTTGGTACTGATGGTCAAGGGAGAAACTTAGTTAAGAAAAATATGAATGAAGCCTCTTCACACAGATGTTTTTGTAAGGAAGTGAGGGTGAGAGAACCTATAGGAATAGTACAGGTAGAATCGACAAGCCAACGTTGCTGCTAGAAAGTAACGATAATACACATGAAAGAACTCCAGCAAAATGTCTGCAGTAGATAGACCAAGGTTGGTGTTTTCATATTTGAGTACTAACTGTATAATGATTGTCTCCCTTTAACCTCAGTACTATGTACTCTTCATGATTGCTGTCTCTTTTCCTTTATATTTCCTTTTACTCTGTAACTATGTAATAGTGGTGTATTTTCTGATGTTCTAAGTTAACAAGTCACTCTACTTCTGTTTTTCACACTTTGCATTTATAAAATGCTTTATTGTTTGCATGGTACTTCTCTGTCCACTCTTATTATTATTAACTTCAAAATGCTATGCTCTCGGAAATATTAAGTAGCTTGTCTGATATTATACTATTAATAAGTGATGATGCCAAAATGGAAATGCAACGTGGAATCAGTAAAAACAATGGATGTTCACTGAGAGCCAGGCATTGTGGAAAAAGCTTTAAATGTGTTGCACTGCAAATTTACACAGCCTCATGCAGGAGGCATCATCCCAACTTTATCATGGGAAGAAGTATCAGAGAGATTGGTATTTTACACAAGGTCACAGAGTAGCAGAGTTAGGATTCAAATCCAGATCTGTTCAAATCCAAAGACCAAAGTCTTAATGGATAGCAGCACAGCATATCCCATTAAAAGATTAAAAGCACACAAGAACATATGTATTTTAAAACTGATAATATTAGAGTAATGAAGAATGTAAAATCATAATTTAATCTAAATTATTTAATAATGAATATAATAATTAATTATATTTTAAAGATTTAGGTACTTGAAATTTTACTTGTTAGTTATAGTATAAGTTCAATACAGATATAGGAAGTCCAGTATTTCTTATAATGCTCAGAATATACAAGCATATTAGATGATGATAATTTGTATTTTGATGAAAAAGAAATGAGAAATTTAGGAAATATGAAACAATTTTATTGATTTAAGATTGCCTGGGGCCGGCCGAGTGG
>NW_017731670.1:1237113-1242828 GCF_001890085.2 Hipposideros armiger
CGACTAGGAGCTTTGTGTGAGCCCCTGACATGGCTTGCTTTGGCTGATCTCAATAGGCTTATAAGTAGGGTGATCACACATCAACGTTTGCTTGTGGCCACTTAAGTTTAAGTCACTCTCCTGCTTAAAACCCTCAATTTCTTCCTATTTGAAAATAAAAACTCAGGCTCTTTACCATGGCCCACATACTCTCGTATTTGAACGAATCTACCACTCTTTTCCTTCCTTGCTGTTTTCTAGCTACGCCATCCTTCTATGTGTTTCTTAGACATGCAATTACTTCCAAACCTTATGACTCTGTATGTGCTCCTCCCTTTCCCGGGTTGGAAGGTCCTCCTCTCTGTTTCTCACATGACTAGCTCTACTTTACAATCCACCTTAAATGCTATTTCTATAGAGAAACCTTTTCTCCCCCAACTCCTCTAATTTCAAACCCCAGTCACGTTGTCACATAACCACGTTTCAGTATTTCATAGCATTTATCCACTTCTGAAATTGTATATATTTATATATCTAATTAGCTGTATGTATTTAAAATTTAAGACACCCCTCCCCCCAACTTCAATGTGAGACAAAGACCTTTTCGTTTTACCATATATCTCCAGCATCAAAAAGCATATGACACAAATAGGTACTTTAATTATTAATTCAACAAATTTTAAGTAATGAAAGTTAGCTACCCAAAATTTATAACAAACATCATTTTAATAGTAACATATTACAAACAGATCAGTTCAAATCAAGAAAGGCAAATGATTTTTTTAAACAACATATTTATGGGAATGTTTCCTTGCTTAGACAAGGCCAAGAACAAAACAATTCCAAGACAAGCTTCCAGATCACCCGTATAAAACTTGCAAAGGAGATGACCTAATAAGCTGGCTTGGGATTCCTACCCCAATACTGACTACATGGCAATAAAAGATTTGTGGAAGAATATATTTTGGAGAGAATTCCTTTGGAGAAAGCTATCTGTTGATGCATATTCCCTCTCTTCCCCATGGAGGAGGGAAGATGGATGCTTTGCCTCACTCTCAGTCCAAGAGGAGCTCAAAGAGTGAACTTGGAGGCTTGATATGCGTGCCTCTGAGCCCCCTGAGCATGGTGGAAAAAAAGGAACGGGCGAATGCTGACTGATGTCAGCAGAAGGGCAGAAGATTGTCTGGCGGCAGTAACTATACTTCCACTGACAGAGAAGCATAGGTGACTATTTTCAGGAAAATGGATGTGGAATTCACGGTAGGGATGTTGACCTGAGGTCATTTTGGTAAAGAAAGTTTACCTAAGCAAGACAGATTGTTTTAAAAGGAGTCCAAAGTGATGCCATTGAATACAAAAGTGAGGGGAATTGTAACCTGCTGGCTGAGGGAGAGGAAGCTGAAATTGGACGAGTCAGCCCACAAAAGGACAAAAAAACAGAGTTGGTGAGTGGGGAAGGAAGATTAGAATCACCAAGAAGCCAGAATGGGAAGAAAAGACTGCTACACCCCATTCTCTGTTCAGGCTTCTGATCTGAAGCAGTAGCAAGTTGGGCCAGCAGAGACCCTTAAGTTCAAATAAAATGTGGGGTTATCATAATTAGATCTATACTTTTTTGTTTGGTAAACTAAGTGTGACCTGCAAGAGATTTCATCCAAGGAGCAGGAAATAGTCCATCAAGTGGGTTAAAAGGCACAGATGGGGGGGAAAAAAGTTGCTTTATGATTCTAAAGTAATGAGTCATTATCTCCACCACTCATGCAATTCAATACAGTGAAATCTTATGCCCCCTCAAATAAACTGCCCCCCCCAAATAAAGAGGCAAATAAGATGTGTAGATAGGAAAAGAAGAAACATTTTCAAAATCTGTAGCAAATATGAGCATTTACATGGAAGGCTTAATAGAATCAATGTCAAATTATAAGAATGAATTCAACAAGTTTGATGCATAAGAATCAAAAGTTTTCAAATATAAGAATAATGAGCAATTAATATTATAAGGATAACAGTGCATTCATAATATTAACCAAAAATATAAGCAAAGTTAAGAATTTTAAATGCATAGTGATAAAGCTATTGCCTTACTAAAGAGTACAAATCAAAAGCAATTTTAAAAAGACAAAGAAAAAAGGTGCAGGATGAGTTGTATAAAATCTGTTTTAAACTATATATAAAATGTTCTTGCAATGTTTATGAGTAGCACGTAAATAGACAGGAAATGATGGTAGATATACTGATCACAGTAGTTGTTTCTGGGAATGGAAAGGAAATTAGATAAAGGTTACAGGAGATTCTAACTTTATTTTTAGAATCGGAGTGTTTATAAACCATGATCATGTTTTCTTTGAAGTTACAAATTTTCAAAACTAAAATAAAGTAAGGGAAAGAGAGCATGCAGTTCTGAGTGTGCTGAATTATTAGGAAATAAATGAATTTAAATATATAAGAAAATTTGATTTAGGGTAAATTTCAGAAGCACAATGATTATACTTTTCCTTTATTCATTTTTCTATATTGTTTTAAAACTGAATACCTTCTAAAATTTTATTACTCAATATGAGAAAATATGAACAAATTTGATTTTTACTTCAGTATAATAAACAGTGCTCTTTCAAATTAAAAAAAAACAAAACAAAAAACAAACGCCATCCATTATTTAAGGTGAGAATACAAATTAGTCAAAACTTTAACACCTGCATAAGGAAAATGGAAATAAGCCATAAGCTTTTATTCTCTTTACCTCTCCCTCCCTTTAAAAAGTTGAAAAACACATTTATGTAACACATAAAAAAGTACCATGGATTTTGTTCCCTCTCTGGTCAATAGTATGATCAGTATGTTAATCTAAGGGAATCACAGAATTTTTCAAAAGAAGGCTATACTTTTCTGTTATTTGGTTAACTTCAAGACTAAAGAGACTAAGTTAATTATAACATGTTACAGTTTTAATGCTCAACTATTTGAAGATGTATATATAAGTATGTATGTATATATTTAGAATTATTATTTATTTCCCCATTTTCTTCCCAAAAGAAATCCATTCTTACAATAGAGCACATACAAAATAAGTTTGTTTAATAAACTTCAAAATTTATTTTAAAATTAAAATCAGGTGTAAACATCCTAACCCACAAGTCCAATGTTGTTATCGTATTCTAACAATGTGGTGTTGTTGGAGGGTATTGTGTTAGTAATCTTTCAAATTCTAGAATCCTGCTGAAGGCTCAATAAATACTAAAAAAAAAAAATAAAATGAATGAATGAAGCCCCAATTGTCTGGTTTACTAGCTATTATTTTTAAAATACGTGTCACATACAAGCCTTGCACAACTCAAGTTCTCAGTTTTTGCTTTGGGTATTTACTCATTAAAGAGGTATTTCTTTAGCCCCACCAAGTGAATTTATCATTGCTCTTCATTCAAGAAGATTACTTCCTCTACAGCTCTCTAGAATTATGACAGTCCTCAATGTGCTCAAAAAACCTTAATCATCACATCTGCATTTCAGTTCATGAGTTTGATTTTAAATGATAGCATATGATTTCAAAATTAAGCTGAGTCACAAAGATAATGAAGCTCCTCATTTTTCTATTCAGCTAAGTTCAACAGACATAGTTTTCAAGAACCTACTATGCACAAAATTCTGTTAACCATTCTCCATATGCTCACAGATCTCATCGCATTATGAGAAGACAGATATGGAGACAATTTTAAAATCAGGATATTTGAAATATGTGATCTAAAAGTAATTAGAATAAACTACTATGGGAAGGGAAAGAAAGAGAACATTAGATGTCTCTGTGAGGTCTCAGTCAAGGCTTCTTGGTGAAAGTGGATTTGAGATGAAACTTGAAAAATCACAGGGATTCTGAGAGGTTAAAGACAGGTAGTGAAAGACACCTGCAACTTCAGCAAAGAAGTGAGCAAAAGAGTTTCACTTCATATGAATGAACTCTGGATTCATTTGTGAAGGGCTATGTTATTGGCAGCATGTTTTCCGATTCACAAGCTGTACTATAAAAGTTGAAGGGCTCTTCATAGCAAAATGACAAAAATAGCAGACATTGTATAAATTGCATTGAGTGCTTATTCTGTGTTCATTGCACCACATGCAGTATGTTAGTTTATCCCCTCAAAAGCCTTATGTGGAAGGGACTCTGTCATGCCCATTTCACAGATGAGGAAATTGAGACTTAGGTCAATTAATTTGTCTGAAGCTGTGCTTCTTGTAAGTGGTAAACTCAAGCTGAGATTCAAGTGTATCTTACTCAAAAGTCTGTTTTCTGTATCATTATACCATACTTTCTCTCACGGGAATAAGGAGATCATGAGAAACAACACTGAACTAAACTTTTGACTATATTGTAATAAATATTGATTTAATGTTTTACTAACAGAAAAGAAAAAAAATATCAGAGGGCAACAATGAGATTAAATTATTCATGTCACTTTATAGGTTACAAAACTGTTTCATACTATTAATTTGAGAAAGAGCAAAGGACAGAAGCTAGTATAACTCATTTGTACCCTAAACTTTTAGATCAACCATGAATTAATTATTGGTGCATGCTTTGGGCAAATCAACTCACCTCTTTGAGCCCAAATTCCATTTTACTTATATCATTATCTTACTACATGTCATTATTTATAACAAGACTGTGAACTCCCCAATGAAGAGCATGCTTGCTCATTTTTGTCATAACACCAGGCATTTTCCTGGCATGTTCAACCACAAAATGGATGATGGATAAATAAATAAATGTTTCTTTATCTGTACTATAAAGACTTGCTATAACTCTCTTAAGGTTCCTACCAGTTTGAGAATTCTCTCTTAGGGTACGCCATTTTCCAGAATTCCAGGAAGAGAACACAACTTCCAAATTTTGCTGTATCTTTGAAACACAATAGAAACTAAGGAGCTCCATTAATTGCCTGGAGCTTTGAAAATTATACATTTTGTATATGGAAAATGTAAACAGCAAGGAAACTGAGTATTTTTCTAGTTCCCTGTAGGGGAAATGCCACCTTTTACCAATGAGATGGGTGAGGTGAGAGAAGAGTGTAGCAGAAGTCAACTGACTCTGGGCTCTCCTTTTAGGTGGCTCAAATCATAACCAGTGAGACCCCCTTGTTCATGTATTCCTTGGCACAAAGGAAGTTAAGTAGAAGAACTCTACCGTCCACTCTTCTGTCTTTCTAATGTCTCTCCTGTTAGCCTAGATCCCATCTCCAATCCTGCCCTCTATTATTCGTGTGTGGCACTGGCTAGATCTCCACAAATACAACCTTCTTTGGACAGACTACTCAAAGAGTAAAGCACCTAGAAAGGCAGACAGCTGCATGCATAGCATGTCTGTGTTTTAATCTAACACGAATTGCCAAAGGAGCACATGTTGAAAAGTTCCAGAGTTTTCTGAGCTGAATGCTGGATGGTAATAAGGAGTGTGACTGGCAGGAAACATATCGCATTAGTATGTGTGTCGGGGGAGAATGTTGGGAAGTGAAGTGTGGATTGGGAAGCCAAATAGTTTAGAGTCACTTGAAAACATACTATAACTCAAGCAATGGTGGAAAATGAGGGATGGGCCAGGCTTTTGATGCCCCAGCAAACCATGTTAATTAGCTTGGCCTTTCTCCTGGAAGGAATAGTGAACTAATGAAGGATTCTGGCAGAGGAGTTTCATGGTAAATATGATATTCTGGCAGTTGTGGAGAAGATGGGTCAAAGGGGGAAAAA
>NW_017731670.1:1244943-1246436 GCF_001890085.2 Hipposideros armiger
TTGTTATTTTAATATCCATGAGGTCAATTTTCTTAACTTTACAAATTATAAATTTTTAGCTTCAATACTACCCTGATTCCTAGAATAATTCAATGCCAGGAGTCATTCTCTACTACCTGTATGACTTAACCATTTTTCCCTGTTTTCACCCCTGTAAAATGGAAAAACAATAAATGTGTAGGGTTATTTTTAGGATTGCACATTATATGTGATGACAAGATACACCTAAGAGTCCTCATTTAATAAGGAAAAGATAACTACTGTTACTACTGCTACTAGTATAATTACTAATATTGTAGTACTAATAAAAATGGGAGGAGGATAAAAGAAAATAAGGTGAATGAGAACAAATATGGATGAAAGAGGAAAAGACAAAAATAATGAAGGGTTTTAAGTGTGCATGTGTGTGAGTATAAATATTATATACAATATATAATAATATGTATATAGAGATTTAGAAAACAGAAGATTTTGACCTCCATCAAGTGCCACCAAAACCTTGAGCATGACCTACCTCCAAAGGACACTAGGGATGGAGCACAAAGGTGATGGAAGAAGACCTCTAATCAAATAGGTATATACTGGAATGAAATGTGCTGCTAGAAGAAAATGGAAGTCATCCCACTTTTTTTTTCTCATAAAAGCAAACACTAAAAGTGTGTAAAACAACTTCCCTTGGTATTCTTACTGCATCATGTAAGGTTAGGGCTCTGCATGGTACCCATGGTCATCCCACAACCTCAGGGATTAAAGGAAACTGGACAAAGTTATAGCTATAGACTGGACCAATGGTCTGAAAAGAGCATCTAAAATTCTCCAGAGCAGGATGCCATTCTTGCCAAGACACTGGCTGACTCTTTTGAGTTGTAGAAAAAAGAGAGGGCTATAGGAGGAAAGATTCCAATTTCAAAACAGGAAGACAAGGAATTCCAGTTCCTTTTTCTCCTCTGGTTTTACTGGTAGAATTTCTGTTTTTTTGCATATCACTGTACCAGCTCTGCAGGAACAGTATCACTGGTTTCTCTCAATCTGCTTAGGCCACAATCAAGAAACTATTCTTGTCTATTTGGTCAATTACCTTTTATTATAAAGTCAATAAAACATCCCTTTCATGTTGTTTTAGATTCTGAGAACACATTGTTCTCTATATTTTTCTTCACTAAATTAAAGTTTCTCTGCTGCCCCAGATTTCTTTTTTTTTTCCCCCTTTTTAATCCTCAGGAACCAGAATTAATTCTGTAAATCAGAAGGAATTCTATTCCTGAATAAACAACCCCCCGCCGACACACATCTACATTTGTAATTTCTGGCACATGCTTTCACTTACTCAAGCCCTAATGATAGACATCAACTTTTCTTTTTTTTAATGAATAAGACAAAAGCTACTTGATGAAGGATATCAGGTGGAAACATGTAGTATTATAAAAAAGAATACAAATGGCTAATGGATTCATTGACATAAGGTAATAAAAGTTATTCCAGGAAAACTGTAC
>NW_017731670.1:1248441-1252631 GCF_001890085.2 Hipposideros armiger
TGAAGTAATATTGAAAATGAAAGTAAAACTGTCATAGTTTCATTTATACAATTTTAAAGGATATTATTCACATAATGGTGATTATGTAAAAATACATTTATGGCTCTCGAATAATTTTTAAATTGTTGTGAGGGACAGGATTGGCTCTTCCAGGGGTCAGCAAACTATTGAGAGGAAACATACCCAAAGAACCGCATGGTAGCTCGCGAGCCGCAGTTTGCCCACCCCTGCCTTAGGGTATCATAAAAATCCGTATTCAGACTTTCCATTTCATTGAGTTTAAACCTTTCCCATCTTCTTCCTTTTATGTTTCCTGACTTGCTCCAACCCCACCTCAAACTTCATCCTAGTCTTGTCAAAATCAGAGTCAATGAACAAGCAGTCACTTTTCAGTGTCTAAGTTGCCCTCTTATAGTGAGCTAAGAGTCTTATAGTGACTTAAAGAGATACATTAACTTAAAGGCCACTTGGGTACCATTCAGAGTAATGGTTTATAACAGATAATAATGTATAACATAACTAGAGAATGCTTTAGGCAGGCTCATTGTGTAGTAAACATAATAAAACAGTTTCCTTTTAGTATCAATTGTAAGTACATTATTTCCCCCACCACTAAGACATAGTAAGTGAAGACAAAGATCACATCATTTGCATATTTTATATAGCTCTAGCATAGTTTATCTCATTTAGGGTTTAAGCACTCAAATACTTTGCCATTCACTTTTTGGTAAATTATCATTTTTAAAAGGCACAAATATTAGTTTACATCATGATTTTTATGATGGATCCCATGTTAGCAACCCACTGTTACAATAAACTGCTTTTCTTTATATTAAAAAAGCCAAAATAATGCATCATTACCATGGATGGCAAGTTAGACCCAGTACATTTGCTCATCAGAGAATATGATTCTCTGAGGTCTACTTCGACTCTGCCCTTCTATAATCTCCCTTTTTGTCAAGGGAGTCACTTCTCTGCCTCTCTCCTCAAAGCTCAGGACCATCCTTGGCTTATTGCCTGTCCTGGAGAAATAAATAAAATTATCCGAATTGAACCATAATAATGCCTCACTACAGTTAGTCCTCTGTACCTGTGGGTTCCATATCCATGTATTCAACCAACCTTAGATAAAAAATTTTACAAAAAAAAATGTTACGCTCTTGCTGATGTGTACTATGTAGTTAGGCCTAGGATGGTGGTATCTGTACTGAACATGTACACTTTTTTTTTCTTGTCATTATCTCCTAAACGATACAGTATAACCACCATTTGCATAGTATTTACATTGCATTAGTATTATCAGTAATCCAAAGTAGCTTGGCATTATAAGTAAATTAAAGTATATGGGAAAATGTGAATAGGTTTATGCGAATACTACTCTATTTTATATAAGGGACTTGAACATCCACACATTTTGGTATCTGCAGAGGGGTACCCTAGAACCAATCTCCCACAGATATTGAGTGATGACTATTACAAAATAGTACTAAAATTACTAGTGGGCCATAAGACCTTGCCCATGCAATCTCTTCTAACCCTCTAACTGCTTTCTTAAATTGTCTCTTTGCTTTGAACTCTGAGAACAAGATGCCTCTGTTGGCCTATTCCCAGAATTTAATCAAAGACTTTGATATTAGACTGGCGATTCTTGGTTCATTTTTATTAGGTTGGCCTTCTCTCATTGATTTGTTCCTGGTAAAAAGTCTACATTACTAATCTCAATTGAGAAGCTTAAATCAGAGAAAAAGAAATGGGGACAAAAACAGCATCCAATACATCCAATGGTGACCAAAGCCAAGCTTGCTCATTTCGCTAATTTTCGAGCCACCATGCTTGCTTGCTCATTTCGCTAATTTTGGAGCCACCATGATAAAAGAGATATTTCTGTAGGAAATAAAGTTCACCACAGAACACGAACACGAAGTCAATTAAAACATTAATGGAGGGCCTCTGATTTCAGAGCCGCCTAAAATGAACTAGATAACCATATATAAAATGGTCTAATGTTCCACAAAACTTGCCAATCAGCCTGCCTTGTCATTGCATTTTTGATTCACACTTTATGTTGACACTGGCGTCCTGACATCTCACCCATTACTCCCTATCTATCTTTCAGTGTCACTAAGTGCAGTTTATCTCACCAACCTTTCTTCCTTGTTTGGAACCTCTGCTAACCTCTCAAGAAACTGCTTTTCTTTTTCCTTTCAATAGAAGGGAAAACAATGGGTCACTCTAGAGGACTGTGAGAACAAGAACAGGCAAATTAGGTTATTATGTTTTTTTAACACAAGGACTGCATCTCAGTATTATCATTACATGCTAATTTTGAGTATTACAAATTATTGCACACTGGCTCATATTCAGTTTCTGTGCTGAACAGAAAGCGAAAAAGCATTACATCAAAAAAAGGGCAAGACTGAGTCAGTTTTCAGGGTTTCTTAGTGTACCACACAAAATGGCTGGAATGGAAGCCGAATTTCCTATTTGATTTTGCTCAGGGACTACTACAAACAGTTCCTCTACAATTGTTATAGGCCCAGAGTTAAAGCTTCATGATTTTAGGTAGCTCCAGGTAAACATCTGCTAATTGCTCTGTTTCGCTGACTTGAATATCANATTTTTCCCTCACTTCCTGTTGAATCATCTTGAGTAATCAACAAATGATGAATAAATTCATTCTTGATCAGAGAAGAAGAGCTTCACAAAAAGCATCTCTGTTCTCACATAGCAGGAATTGGATATTCTCTAAAAACTCAGGTACTATTCTCTGAACATCAACTCTAACCTATTTTATTGTGGCCAAATCAGATATTGGAAAATAAAAGTATTTTATTATATATTTTGACTTCCTGATTTCCAATATCTAATGTGGATAAATTTTCTAAGTATTTCATGAACACATGTGAATTTGAGAGAGAATTTCAGGTAGAAAAAAGAAAAAAAAAAAGAGAAGTTAATGTCAGCACCTTGTTTCTGAGAAATGCCTGTCCTTAGGTAATGTTGCACTAAGAAATTTATTGAAAAAATTTTCTTTAAATGTTGAAAAAAATCTTAAAACTTGCAATTGAAATTACAAAATTGTAATGATTCAAAGGCAAAAATTGAAATGATTATGGATGCAATTTCTTTAACTATGAATGTTTTTGTAATTGTTGAATTTTGACAAATGACTAGATTTGTGTAGACTAGTTTCCTAATCTTGAAACTATCATTTAATTTGAAAAATATTACAAATCTTAAAACATATAAAATCATTAATATCATAAAACAGAATATCATTGAATGTGTCTCTCATTAAGACTCCTCCAAACTGAATGACTCACAATTGTTTACTCTGGGTCCACTCTTCTTATTTAGTAAACAATGTACTTATATATAAAACAAATTTTATGATTTAATGAATTAACTGGATAATTTAAACCAAATAATAAATTTCCCATGGAATTTTATTTGAAAGGGTTCGTATTTGAAACTGTCTGAATAATTCTTTAGTACTATTATTTTTCATTTCTTTTCAGTGAAGATGTCTCTCCCACTTGTAAATATCTTTCTACCTTCCAAGATTTGGGCCATCATTCCCTACCTACAAGAATATATTTTTTATGCTAAATGTAAGCCAACTATCAGTCTATGTTGTCCATCACTCATGTATTCACCAACATCTGTTGAATACCAAATACCCCAAAAAAAACCCCAAAAAAACAGGTACTCCCTGTTGGAAGAAGCTGTAAATATAATTTGGTTATCAAGTGTAAGAATTCCCTTTAGGCTTACATTATTGCTTTAGGTAGCAATTTCACATTTCTGGTTCAGTATATATTATAAGAAAAATATTCAACATTGAAGAATGCCAGCCCCTTCTTTGTCTTTCCAGGCTATTAATTTATTCTCACATGATAATTACACATTAAACATCTGCAGCTACTTATAGATGAAGTCTTAAAGTACCCTCAAGATAAATTCTAATTACTATTTTTTTATCATTACTGATCTAGAAAATGGAGCACCAATGCAGGAGATAATTTTAGAAAGAGATGAAGCACCTAACTTTTAATAAAAAAATTCAAAACTATTATTATATATATACAAATTTGTTAATAATAATTTTTCAATTAACTCACAAGTTAGTGAAATTGTCTATATAAGATATAGCAATAAAGTAACTCTTAGTCTATACCATGATTTATAAA
>NW_017731670.1:1252837-1257246 GCF_001890085.2 Hipposideros armiger
CAATTTGGTCAAGTTATTTAACCCCTTAATCTTCAGTCACCTATCTGTAAACTAGGGAAGGTAAAATTAACTTGAAGGATGATTGTGGGAGTCACATTAGATAATATGTGACTTTACACATTAATAGATAATATGTGTAAAGTTCTCAGCATAGTGCCTGGAACAGTGCTTAGTAACTATTATATTTTACTCCCAAATCCCCTTAAACTTTCCCACTTCCATGAGGTTGCTTCTGTTGTTCTCTTCTAAGGATATGCTCTTACTTTACTGTATACAACAAAATTGTTGATTTGCTTATCTAGACTATTGATGCCTTGGCAGAAGGCTTTGTCTTATCAGCGTCCAATTCTTAGTACATCAGACCCTCACACACAGGCCAACTTAGTTAAGGCTTATTTGACTGAATCAGATAAATGGATTCAATATGGCTGAATTTAGGGAGAAGTGATAGCTATGCTTACATGCTTTTACCTTCACAAAAAAATATGTAGTAAATAAAGATAGATTAAAGTAAAGCTACTTTGTTAAGGACTCAAAAATAAAGGTTAGATTACATTGACAAATTATGACCATCATGTCTTAATTATGTATACTGGATAAGTGATAAACATACTATATGCCTTTATGATCCTCCTTGGCAAGAAACAAGTGGAAATGCACACTATTTAGGCCATTTCAAAATTGGTTCATGTCAGCTATTTCTTTTTCAAAGAAAAAAATGGTCTGTCCTTGCACAAAACATTGTAACTAGTATAATCCTATTACAGGTATGCCCCTACTCATCCTGGAATCATATTTTGAAATTAAGAGCTATCCTTCTATAGTTTATAAACAATATTCACAGTTTCAAGGAACATATTTGTCACATGGTCAAACACCTCGCCCTCGGTTTTTTGAAACATTCCTCTGAAACAATTATATGTAGTGTCATTTTTACCCCAACTGCCTTGCTTGAACCACTTCTAAAGCACTGTTCTTTCTCCAGGCAGTTGAGTTATGCTGAAATGTACTAATGATCCCAAGGTCAAGTACATTACAAAGAACTTTTCTTGTCTTTGAATTTTCTTCCACACATCATAATGCTGTTGGAGTTTAAACCTCAATATAAACTGAACTAAGACTGGCATTTGCATAAAGGGATTATCCACAATCTGAAGAATTAACTACAGGGAAGTTGATTTATCTGCCCTTCTATCAAACGAAACCTCTACAAACCACTATTTCTGCCATGAACAACAATAATTAGTGTGCATAATGATCCTTCTGAGCCACAGGAGTGCATCCTGAATTCTCAATAGATACAAAATTAATTTGGTACATGCCCACTACTACTTGTACTGAACGGTGTTCTAGTTCTTAGAAAATTGACAAATCCCATTCAATCTGTAAGGTAATGTTTTGTTACATTTTGTCAAGTACAAAATATAATGCTCTGATATGCAAAGAAAATGACTTTTCTATCTTAGTTCAGTAACCTCCAATTTGCAGAGGCAATGCAACCTGGTGACACGCTCCTACCAGAAACACCATTACCTGAGTTTAAAACAAACACAGGAAACATTAGGGTGTGGTCTAAGGCAAGAGAAAAGTGGTGTTGTGGTAATAAAATATCATTAAATATGGAGCAAAATAAAGTCACAAAGCCTAGACAACATGAAATCAGCAGGCAGTCCAAAATAATGAGCAGGGCTACAGAGAGGTGGAAGGAGAGAAGAGGTGTGCTTATGTAAAGGACAAGGAGGAAGGCAGATTGCTTTGGTACAGGGCAGACCAAGGCAGGGCACATTCCACATTCTGGAAGAAGCCTCTGATGCAAATGACACATTCAATGGAGTCAAGGTCTCCAGAGCCCCAGCTGGACAAATTTCTGACCAAAGTAGAGGAAAGCATAGGGCAGGGAACTGGGGACATATTTTATCAAATGTACTTAGTTTGGGCACTGTTGTNTGGTCTAATTTAGTAAATGGATGCTACAACTGACTATCCATTAGAAGAAAATACATTAGATCCCTGTCTCACCCAATTCCTGTTGATTAAAGATGTAATTATAAGATAATAAAAATCTTAGGAGACAATTTAGGAGATTATATATACAACCTAGATATTTGAGAGTTCATTAAAACCAAGACAGAAAGCCTAGAAGCTATGAAACAAAATATGAACATATTTACTACATAAACATTTAAAATTTGTACATGGAAAAGCATATTTTAAGCAGTTAATAAATAATAGATTGTAAAATAAATACTTGCAATGCAGATAATTAAGAAGGGTTATTACATTTAATATACTAAAAGCTTTAAAACCTGGTAACAAAAAGGCTGATATCTCAGTAGAACAATGAGCCAAAAAATAAGAAAAGACAACTTACAGAGCAAGTCCAAATGACCAATACCAGTAGGTATGTGGAAGTACAAAGAACCATTCCAGAAAGTGAGAACAATGCAAATGAAAGTAATCCTGAGATATGCCTATTTTCCCCAGTGGACGGCATGTGGTCAAAATCGCGATAATGCCTAACGTCTATCCGTGCAAGAGGGTCCTTTCATACATTGCTTGAAGAAATGTTAACTCTCACAGAGCTTTTGGAAAGCAATGTGAAAGAGTGTATTCTAATTAAACACACAGGCCAGTGATTCCCCTCCCACAAAAGTAAAACTACTACTTTATACAAGAATGTTCATAGATATATTGCGTTGGTGGCAAAGTTAGAAAAGAAAAATTAAATACGTATCCCTAGAGAAATGGTTGAATAAATTGTGGTTTATCTCTGCTGGGAAATGCTATAAAGCTATTTTTTAAAATGAGTCAAATCTCCATAACCTGATGTGGAAGATTTCTGTAATAAGCTGTTAAGTAAGAAAAAGCAAGATGTGGAGAACTGTAGATGAAATATTCTTATTTTGTAAACAAACAAATAAAAAACACTTGAAACTTGTTTATGTGTGCATATATATAATTACATGAGTTAAAAAAGCATGGAAGAATGCTTAGAAGCAGTTAAAATTGAGATCCTGGGGTGCTCATAAAAATGAAGGTGGTAGGAAAGAAAGAGAAAATGGGAAAAGTAAAAGAAAAATAACAATATGTCATTGTTATAGGCTGAACATCCTGCAAGTACATAAGTGCAAAACTAAGAAATCATCAATATAAAGGCGAGGAGACATCGCTGTACCACTGGGGCTCCCTGAGTGAGACCCATAAGAGAGGATCTACGGTTCTATCAGAAGTAATCTCATAGTCAGGCTGATTGGAGGTTATTACAGTTCCCTAGGAAGGAAAAATTGAAAGCTGAGATCAGAAACCACACAGCCTTCATTTATTTAGCTGCATATAACGGGGTATCTGCTCAGTTATCTTTTTTGTTTGAATGTAAAGATTAAGCCGAACTTGAAGAATCATTACAAATATAAATGGAGAGGGTATTTTTGATGTTGTAAAGTTAGTTTCTTTTGGTTGAAGTATTAGGCTATGTAGCAGAGAGCAGAGGAAGACATTACCAGAAAGATTCATTTAGAGCTCGATTATGGGAAAGACTGGTGCTGCAGAGGGGGTTGGGTGAGGTTTTTCTGGAACAACGGCCCAGAGATTAGCAAAATGTGATGCTGTCTAGGATACAAGTTGAGCGTTTGGCCTTTTTTGGTGTATAAGGGTAAAGACAGGGGAAGACAGTAGGTAGAGGGAGAATAGACTTAATTTTCTAATTGCTTCTATGTTTTCACTGAAAAAGGAAGCATGGTAGTCGCCTGAGAGTGAAGACTAGAGAGGAACTATTAAAGATTTTAGGGTAGGAGAAGTAAACCAGGGAAGGAGGAAGGAGAATAAACAGGGGAACTGTAATATAATTACTAGGCAGTCTGAGAACAACTTGATGCTGGCGGTATATTTAGAGAGGTGGGCCAATCAATGTGGTTGTGACTTTTTCCTGTCATATTTAGCAGAATGAGAGAAGAACCAGACAATCAAGGTTTAGGAAGACAGAGAAAAATGGCAATTAAGTATAGCTGTGGGTAAAAGATAACAAACATGGACAATAAGCTGTTCAAACAGAGAGAAGACGATATTAATGGGCTCAGAAACAAAGAAGAGTTGGTTGAATCAACAACTGCATTGCTTGGTAGCATTGAAAAATATGCATTGTATAGACCATTGAGGGAAAAATGTAGCTGATGTTTGGAGAGTGGAATCCTTGAAAGTAAGAACATGGAGGGACTTCTGCTTATCAAGAAATACAGGATGCCCCTGTGGGAGTAGGTGGTTGATAATAGGGTGGAGGACAAAAAGAAAGGAGAAGAATTCATGAGGTTAACAGTATATATATTAAAAATTGGGTAACTTTTCCATGTTAAAAGAAGTCAAGAACACTATATATATATATATATATATATATATATATATATATATATATA
>NW_017731670.1:1262076-1298258 GCF_001890085.2 Hipposideros armiger
TCAGCTAGAACAACCTTTTCCTTTTACAGATGAGGAAACTGAGGCCTAGAAAGACAAATTGACCCACCCAGGGCCAACAGAGCTCCTAACACCCACCTACATGTTTAATTATCTTTTGACTAAACTATTTGATCATAAGGAAACAGGACTTTGTAAATCTAACAATCCATAAATCACCTTATTTTGCACTGTGACTTTATGCCAAGTTTGCTTTTGAAATTATAGCAAAAAGATTCCTGGGATAAAAAAAAAAAAAGAGTGAAATATTTTTTGAAAATAAGCTGTATGTTAAGTCACCTATAAGGTTCTCTACCTTGTATTTTCACCTTCAGTTTTTAGTCTTTGGCAAACTAAAGTAAATTAGGCATAAATAAAATGCAGTCTACTTAAGGTTTCTCTTTCTCTGCTATAGCATTTTTAGCTCCCTAGAAAAAGAAATCAAAGCATTTAGATGAATAAAAGAAAATGGAAAAAAAGTAAAGAAAGCATGCCCAAGAGTACGATACCACCAGGGAAAGACGACCGACCACACATTCAATTAGGCATCAAAACAGAACGCAGCCAGAAGGATTTAATCCATGTACCAGGACTTTTGAGTGTGCCAGAGTGAAACTCAAGTACTCTATTCACCTATATATGATGGCATCGAGCACACAAAAGATGCCACATATATGCAAACAAGACATACGCATGCATTTGAACAGATTTTTTTTTTCATTCACAACAATCAATCATGCTACATACATATCATGACTTCACAGGTTTTGCAATCGCAGGGTCACAAACAACCTGGATTCTCTACACCCAGGGTCTGCACCAAGGAGTAGCCACCATATTATCACAGTTACCCTCTCCTTCCTGCAATCCAAACTTCTCCAAATAAATAAGCAACCTTACTCAGCAGTAGCCTTGATCCACAAATGTAGCTCTCAGAGGTAAACACAAAGCTCCCACTCCTCCAACTATATCACTACCAAAAACCTCTCCTATACAGAAACTTGGAAGTTTCTTCTGACCCTTTCTTTATGAGAACTGTAGAGGTAGGTCGAACCACACTCACAAAGCGTAATATTTAGGAGAGGGGATGTAGTCCTTTGGGCTAATTTGTAATGGACTTTAATTTGGAGTCTATGTGAGAATTCAGGACCAATAAACCATTGAGCAACGTATTTATCATAATAAAATGCAAACTGTTTTAAAGAATTATCACATATGTGCAACAAAGAATTTGGCCTCACCTAGACAGTGGTCTGGTCTTCCTCCTAGCTCCTTCACCCTTGGAATTCCCCGAGTGATAGGCATGTCTTTTATTCATGGCACCCCTCCCCTCATATCTGATAGGTTTCCCTAACTAGGTAACTCACTGCAGGCCTTATGGATCACACCTGGTAGTTTATGCTAACAAGGAGACTAAGGGTTGGGGGCTGGCCATACTCAAAGACCAACCACAGGTTTTGAGCTACATAGCTCCACACATCTCCAGGGAGAAGAGGGGAGATGGAGATTGAGTTCAATGCTGTTGACAATAATTAAATCAATAATCCCCAGGTGATGAAGCCTCAATAAAATTATGGACACAAAAGGCTCAGGTGAGCTTCCTAGGTGTCAACACTCTTAGAGCATCATCATACATCAGTGCCAGGAGGGCAACTCATCTGTGAGGATGATGGAAGTTTCACATTTGGAACTCTGCCAGCGTCCCTCTGTCTCTCTTCCTTGGCTGGCATATGTGATACAATATAATATAATGAGATACTGCTGTGGCCGCTGTGGCGGCTTTGGCTAGATTCCCTTCATCAGGCAAGTGCACTCCTCTTATTTACTGAATGTTGGCTGCTAATGGTCACAGTTTCACCTTTATTTAGAGAAATGTCTTTGGGCAAACAGAAACCACCTTACGCAGGAGATTACACATTGCATCTGTGGCATGCCCATCCCCCGTGATGGGCATGAGGCTCAATAGGCCAACACCCTACACCTCAAGGTGGGACCAGCTCTATGGGGTCTTTTGCATTCCAGACCTACCCATGGGAACAGGCTGAAGCTTAGCTCCCACTACGACTGCCTTGTTTATTAGCTTTATCTCCTCCCCTATCCTGCCCCCCAGGGCCATTTCTTGCATGCACATACCCTCAAAACGCATCTGTAAAAGAACTTTCCACCTTGGGCTCTACTTCTAGGGAATTTGAGATACAATGGATGAGTTAGCCAATATATGAGGAATTGTATTAGAAATAATTTTTATATCTTTGAATCTTATAGTTCATACTGCATTGTGAAGATCCTATTTACTACTGCTATAAGAATGCTAGTTTCATCCTTACCTTTAAACAGAGGACAAGTGAATGTATTTTCCTATATTTTAAGTACTGGGTATGGGCCAAACACCATACTGGGCACCACAGCACCATGTGTGTCATATGCCATTTCATCTCCCCCATCATTCCATGAGACCAATCATCCTTATTTTATAGAAGGGGTAAAACACTCCTTCAGGTCACACAGATAATGTGTGAGGAGCTAGGGATAAGAGACAGACCTAAGTCCAAAGTTCACCATTTTTCAGAGGCAATGCCATTGTTTCAGAGGCTTGTGTAAGTGTACTATGTGTGAGGTACAGCACTCTGAAAAATACTGAACCCGGTAAATAAGCTGAAGTTCTGGTAATTTTTCAATGCCACCTGTATTTTGCATGCATCTCTATTTATTTACCTATCTCTTTATATATTTACTTATTTGTACTCCACCTCATTCCACCTTTTTAGATAGTTCTAAATTGCCACACTGCTCCTCATCTATGGGAAAGGATTATATATTTCAACTACCTATGTACCCCTAAACACTCACTTGTAATAACCTAGAAATAAGTAGCCCATATACCCAAGGAAAATTTATTTTAAGTAATGGTTTCAACTTATAGTTATTTAATTAAAAGATGAGCATTACAGACTAATAAAAATTATTTAAAATTAAATATTGGCGGCAAACCAAAATGTTACTAGCTAGACAGAAAATCATTAGATTATTACTTCACCTGTAGCCCTTTTTTTACTTTTTTTTAGCTGAGCCATCCTGCCACCTGTTGGCAGCTCAGCTCAGGCCGGGACTTGGCCTGCTGTTGCTCAGAGCTCAACACTCTTGAGTGGGCTCTTAACCAACTGAGCCACTTGGCCGGCCCTTCACCTGTAGCTTTTAAAGAATTTCTGAAGCTTGGCAGAAACTGATTAAGGCCAATAATGTGAATTCCTAGTGGGAACAGTAGGTTTATATATAATATATATTATATATGTAAATATATTTATATGCATTATATATTAAATATATATTTATATATACTATATATTTAATATATATGATGTATTTAATATATAATACACTTATATATAACATATAATATTTTACAGGTTATACATGATATGTGTAAAACAAATTACATATATGTATGTAAAATGTGCCTTGAATACTAAGGAGAATTTTACCAAATAAAATTGTGTACACTAACTAAATACATATTTCTAAGCCATGTTTAATGCCTTTATTACTAGTACAACATTTTCAACAAAACAGATACTAGCGTCGGTAAGGAGAAATCTTAGCAACAGCAAAATTTGAATGCACAAAGTGTCTTAAGAGTTTACACACTAAGTTTCGGAAACTATCTTCTATCTGGCTGTATGTTTAATGGACATGATTTAAATTTTTTGTACCCAGAGAATAAGACTCGGCATCTGAAAATCTGGATATGAGTCCCTACTTTGTTTATTAATTTTGTCACCTCGATCAAGATAACATTTTGATACTATTTATTTTTGCATCCTTCAGAAAATTATTGTGAGAATTCAACAATAAAACATTTTCAAAAATACTTGATACATTTTCAAAGGTAATTCAAATATTAGGTAATATTGTTATTAGTAATAATAGCAATTAATCTAGTCATGATAAATTCATAAAGAAAAAAAGTCTTTTAACACCTGCATTGAGAAGAATTTGGAGCCACCATCAGAATTACTTCTCAGACCTCAAGCCAATATGCCAATGCTGTGTTATGTTTTAAATATGTTTTCCAGGATTATGATATTATGACCACATTTTAGACAGGTAGATGTTTACATAGCTTAATACTCCAGATGAAAAGTAAAAAGCATATGGCCATGGTCAAGCTGTTTTCAGTCAAAGGGTGATCTTAAGGAGAAAGATGATTTTATTTTTTTACATTAAATCTGGGTGTTTTTATAATATGGAGACACAGCCAGTTACCACGGGGCTAATTCCTCACAGTCATCCTTTTCTCATTCCCCCTCCCTCATTTAGATATGAAAAGGCAAATACTGAAAGTTTATATAGAAAGGAACCAACCAACCAGATTCTTCTCACACACATTGGAAGATAACTCTGGGAGATACCCATCCCGCCATTGCATTTTTCTCCCCAGAAACTGTTGTCATGAGTCAAAGATGGTTCTGCACATATTATGTAGATGCCATTTCCTCCATTAGAACTTCTACTTTCCCTACATGTCTACATACAATGCCCTGCCTGTGAATATAAGAACGACAACAACAATGGTAAATCTAAGGTGTAAACTCGTTTCTCTCTTCAGTGTTTGAAATTTTCTATTACTTGCTCCCTTTTAGAAGGAATGTTTCCTGATTCTTAGTAAAAAAGTAAAATAATGGAATTATTTTCAGATCAGTAATATTTTAGCAAATAATATGCTTTAGGCTCTTAAATATGGGTGGTGCCAAAAAAAATGTATACAACTAGACACTTTGGTCAACGTTGCTCAAGCAGTAGTTCACCATAATCAGAAGTGTCTGGACGCTGATGGTAACCACTTTGAGCACCTCTTATAATTGCAGAAGTCAAATGTGACTTGTATTCATCTTTTGTTACTGGTATATATTTAGTATTACAATTTTAATAGTTTTTTCCTTTCTTAAAATATGTATACATTTTTTGGCACCCTCTGTATATGTTTTCAAGAAAGAGATTTTAATTTATAACCTTCACATACTACCCCATTATTTGCACATATCCTAAGAACATTCCCTAAATTACAGCCTGAATTACTCTGGAACAAAGGTGTGTTGTTTATTTTTGGATACCCAGTCTTATTCAGCAAATAACAGTAAGTATGTGTCAACGAATAAATGAGTGCACAAAAAAATAGCTCCTAAAGAATTTGGAAGGGATAAAAAACATACCTTTGAGTTTAGAATGGGACTCTCCTTGCCAATCAAGCAAAGCAGGGACAAGTCATTCTTAGAGAGAGTCATTCATTTATTGAGACATCTACCAAATAATTGTTGAGGGCCTATGATATATCAAGCTCTGTCTTATTGATATATTGAACAAAAACACACAATGCCTGTTTCATAGAAATTACTTATCTTCTGCAGATGAAGACAGATCTTGAGTAAATAATTATATGAGTAATTATAGAATTATGTCTGTTACTAGACAGAACCCATTAAAAGATTCTATAAATGCATGTGACAAATTGGACTTAATATAGAATAGATAGGAGTAGATAGTCAGGAACAATTTTCCTGAAGGGCATTTAAACTCTGACTGAAAATGAGTCCAAACCAGCTAGTGCAGTGGCAGCAGCATGTGGGAGTTCTGATAGGAGCTGGGGAGAACGGTGAAAGTTGTGTGGCCGGAGCCCAGTGAGTGGAGGGGAATATGTTAGAAGATGAGTCAGAATTGCTAGGCAAGGAGGGTCAGCTGTAGAAATCCAGGTAGATTCCAGGTGAAGGATTTTAAAGTTGATCTGGAGAAAAAAATTGACAGATTTAACTGGGCCCCTTCACCTGAGATCAGATTTTAATGGGTGAATGGGTATAAACCCTCCATTCCTTTTTCTGGCTGGAAATCAGCAAAATGAGAAGTCAATCCTCAGGGTGCAAAAGCTGATAATTATCTTCATAACCCACTGTCTAGTACAATGCCTCGCTTAGAGAGGCAGTCAGTGAATACCTGGTGCATTCTGATTAAGTTCAGTGCTCTGGCTGCAAATCAGTTACACACTCTTGGGTAAATGACTGCAACACTCTTAAGTCTCAGCTTCCCATATATGAAGTGAAAGTGTCTGACTTACAATTGCTCTGTCAAAAGTTGCCTTTGTCAAAAGTAAATGAAGAAACAGAAACCTGACCCATTTTTTTCTGGAGTAGCTGTTTCTTTGTACTAAGTAACTCGGCCACTAATAGCCATGTCACCTTGCATCCAAACCTCTAACCTGATGATTGGAGACTCCCATAAATGCCTGCCATGTGACCTAGGGCAAGCCACATAATCCTTTTATAAATCAAGAAGGTGTAGTCTTCTGTGTAGTCCTCAAATAACACATACTCGTATTATTTTCCTTTTTGTTCTTATCACTCATGTAACTTAGGTAGTTCTAGGTTTCTTTGAAGTTGTCTGTGCAAAATAAATAAATAACCAACGTTTTCCTGTGAAAAAGCTTTAGATATACTTACGCAGAAAATAAGATCAGCAATGGATTTAGCTAAATTAGCCAATTACTAAATGTTAATCCAATTAAGAGTAAACTAGGGAGGGTCTCCAAGGCTCCACTACTTTGGAAAACAACGTTTGAGACCATATTTGGATGAGTACTAGGAGGTAAGAAAGGGAGAAGAATGTTCTTTCAGTGCACAGAGAAAGCTCTCATCTGCTCCTCCTTTCCCTTTTACTTGATCCAAGCTGTAATAAGGACGTTAGTCACAAGTAAAGCATCTCTGAGCACAGACAACATGGTAAGAGCTGAATTATCCAGTCACCAAGCTCTACACACGTTTCACAGTAGATGAAGAGAACAACTGCCATGTGAATGCTTGCCAGGGTCTGCCCAGGCACGGGCTCATGTGCCCTTGTTAGGAAGGAGCTGTGAAGGACAGACACTGCTGATCCAACTGTACCTCCCGGTTCCAGCTTAGTGCTAGGAAAGACCGGTGGCCTGTTAACAATGCTGGGGACATCTGGTTGCGATGTGCACGAAGAGCGATTGATGTGATTCAGCTGAAGGATAGAGAGAGTTTTAATTGGCCGGATGGTATGTGCACTATTGGGTAGAGATCATCCCAAGAGAGCAATGAACACAGCTGCCTCTTCAGTCCCACGGCTGCTCAGTGGCTCCGCAGTGACCTAACACAGGGGCGTGCAAAGGGAAGTGTGGGAAGAGAGCCAAGGGTGTGAGGCACAGCAACATTCAGTGAATTACAACTTTTGGGATGGATTTTACTTCTCTAGACAAATAACCAAAAGAGACTCGGGTTTTATAATGGCGAGGATAGTCGAGCTGATGATAATGACGCTCTCCCCTCCACACTTTGCCTAGTTAACTCCTACTTACCTTTCAGATCTTAGCTCAGTTATCACCCTCTCACAAGCATTCTTCCCAGACCTTCGTGACAGGCTCAAATCCTTCTAAAATACACACTCACCTGTCTCTCCCCTTCTGCAGCACCTGCTCCAGTGAGAGGGAGCCTCTATCTGTATGACTGTTTCTTCCCTGGAGTTCTCTCTAGTCAGTTATATTCTCCCTGTGAGCAGATAGTACGCCTGCTTATCACCATCACAAGCTCAATAAATGTCTGTTGAAAGGAAGAGGAAGAAAGGAAGGATGGGAAGGAGACACTTTTTGTACACCTTATCGTGTAGCATCCATTGTCCTGATGTATTATGTATTTCTCGTGACAGCCCTTCAAGGCCAGCCCTATTCTTTCCACCTCACTGAATCGCAGAGAATGAACTCAGGAGTCTTAGGTTCCACAACTAAAATGGGTGAAACACAGATATTAACCTTGATCAGCTCGACCCCAAATCCATGCATTTTCTACCACCCCTTCCTATATCATGCTGTCTCTTTATGTGACAGAAATTTGACTTTCTAACTAGCTTATTTTAAGTGTTTTAAAAATGGTGATGTTCTTGTATTCAGAAATTTGATATAGTTGAAAACTGCCTCCTCTGACAGGCTTTACCATGTTAAACATTAAATGTATGACAAATGAAATCTGAGTGTCTATCTCTGAACTTTAGATTCTGCAGGCAAAGAAACTATATGAGCTGCAGTTAACCCCGAAGGAGAGAGAGAGAATCTGCCCAGAGAATCAGAGTCAGCTCTTGAACAATCCCTGGTCTCTCCCCACCCAACTGCCCAGTGAGACGCCAGGGTCTTGCTGGTTCTGTTACTTCGTCCCTGTAGCCCCAGCAAGGATCAAACATTTCCCCTAAGATACAGAAAAGAGAATGTTGACAATACTATTTTAAAGCTGAAAAATACATGAAGAGGAAATACTAAAGAAAAAAAAAGTTCTGTTTTTCTTCTCAAATTCTATGGGAATGAGGCAAAGATGTGAAAACTCGCCTTGATACATTTGATAGTACAAAGCACTGACATAAAGTAATATGAAAAATAAGTAGCAGCTGTTCAAAGAAGGAGCTATAACATGATCAAGTAAATGGTGTATTTGTCCCTCGAGCTGAGTAGTACTTAGTCACCACGAAGTCATTCCCACAGAGAACATAATTTAGTCTCCACTCCAGGACAAGCTACTCAGGATTCTATACATGTTACCTCTCCTCATTAGATATTTGTGTGATTTTAAATATTAAAGCTGTTATCAAATATTAATGATAAAAATAAATGAAATTTAGACTGCAGAACTCAACGGTTCCCACATATTGCTGAAGTGTGAGTTTATTAGGAGTCTTTAAGGGTCAACAGCAGAAAACCTCCATCTAGAGAAATGTCACAATAATCATTCTGTACAAGTTTTGGTAGACACAGCATATTGCAGGAACCAAAGGAAACCCTGTATTGATCCACTGCAGCAAAGCAGCTGCTATTAAAACAGGTCTAGGTGGGCAATCTCTTCATTAAATTTTTTGGGAAAATCTTTTTAATTACAAGTATATGCAAATAATGTTACTGGTATAATATAACCAACCCACCCCTAAATCTAGAGGAATAATTTACTCAAAATAGAATTAAATGTATTTTTTGCTTTTCTTACATTAAGGATGACAAGTAGGAACAGTTTTCTAAAACCTCAACTACAATGATATAACCAGGAACCACTTGCATGCAAACAAAATCACTTTTTCTCTTTTGCAGAAATGTCTAGCACAAATCAAAAGTGAAGAAGAAATGTACGCCTGAACGTACTGCATCAATATATCACATAAAAACTGAAATCTTGATTTTCTTATATGGTCAGTTATGTTTTATGAAAGAAAATATAAGGGTTTAGAGCTATATTCATAATGTACCTAGTTACAAGTCCTTAAAGAAATCTCTTAATCTTTGTGATGCTCAGTTTCCTCATCTGTAAAATGGGGATGCACTAACTACCTGAAAATATCACTGTAAAGATTAAATAAAACATTGAATATAAAATGTATATAGCATGCATTAGAACACGTATAACAAGTAACAGGAGCTTGAAAATATTTCACTCACTTTCTTTCATGAAGGAAAACAACATATTTTGGAAAAGGCATTAATTGCAATTAATCAATTGGGACAAGTAGAAAAATTCTACATTGGCTACCTGGTACAGTGACCTAATATTAAAGACCTAAAGACCTAAAGACCTAAGTCCTAATATTAAAACAGAATCTCAGTTCTTCTATCCTCTCTCTCTTCTTCCCCAGTGTCCCGGTTGATGATTGCTTGAGTGTTTAGTTTCACTAAAACTGTCAGCCCCCTTTCAAGGGAAAATAGATATATTGTGCATCCCTAAGAACACGTAATATAGTTATCTTTGGAGAGAAAAGTGGAATGGGGCTCTGGAAAAAAAGAGAGAAGGACAAAACAAACCACATTACAGAAAGGATGTTCTTACATCACAGAATGAATTAAGACATCCCTGCGACTTGGTTGATGTAAGAATTCAAGTGAGACCGATTCTGCTTGCTCAGCAGAGGGCCTCAAAGGGGCAAGAATTCTGGCTTCCATGAAGGGAGTGTGAATTAGAGAGATGAAGTATAGGATACACACTCAACTCTCTCAGGGATTGAAGTTTCTCATTTTTCTCAGCCTTTGTATCTTGGACTTTCTTTTTTTTTTTTTTTTAAAGATTTTTATTGGGTAATTGGGGGGATGGGAACAGTGCTGGGGAATTGGGGGAAGGGGAACAGACAAGTTGCTGTTGTTTTGTTCTTCAGTCTAGTTGTGGAGGACGCTGCTTCACTGGCCCAAGTTGGCACCATCATTGCGCTCTTCCCAGGCGAGGCAGATCAGTCGCCGGCTTCTGGACGGCCGCTCACTGCGTCTTCTGGCCGCTCACGCTGGCTGCTGGCTACACACGGTAGCCCATGGCAACCCACTGCAGCAGGGGCTGCAGCCTATGCCGTCGCCAGCAACTCATGGCAGCCCAGCTCCAGGTTGAGCTGTTGTTCAGCATCTTAGCTGTAGAGGGCAGTGTCACTGGCCCTCATATGTGGGATCCGAACCGGGGCCCTCTGGCATCCCAAGTGAGTTCTTAACCATCGCGCCACTCGGCCGGCCCCATATCTTGGACTTTCTTAGCTGGGTCATGACTATGTTTCTAGGAGTTGGAAACATGTTATAAAAGACCACAGTTAATAAAGTAGATACTAATGAGTCCATGTATGCCATTTCAAAGACTATCAACCCCTCGGAACATCAGTGTGTCCCTTTTATCTGGCACATAATAGGCAAGTAAGAAATATTTGCTTGGGGAAGGCCAATAATATCATTGTCTCTGTGAAGGCACTGGCTGGAACTTATTTATGTATTAATTCAAGAAATAGTTATTGATTGCTTGCTATGTGTCAGATAGACTGCTAGAAACAAGGATACAGTTGGTACCTTTAATGAAACTCAAGCAGAAAGTTGATGGATTATTACTGCACTGACTGTTACGATATTTAAGATGTAATACTTATGTACTAATAACTATCTTCATTAGACTCTATTCATTTATAAAATATTGACTAAATCAAATTTCTGTGTTTTTAGTCATTCTCATAACTAATTGCATATCTATATGCTAAGAGTTTTCATTAATCTACTAGCTCTCTTTTGGGTGCTTAATATATGTGTATTCTGTGAGCTCAAAACTGTTTTTCTGTATGCTTTGAAAGTGTCACAGAAGATAATTTGACTCCTTGACTTCACATCTCATCTACCTTCATTTGGTTCTTCTTTGTCAGTACTGGTCCTTAGCCCTTACCAATTCTACCTTAGGTATATGAGTCGCTTTTCTAGTTTTCGATAGCAATTATTTTTCTTCCTTTTCTCCTACAATTCCAAAATATGACACAATCCAAGAATTAAAGATATGGGTGCTTACCCACCTATGAACTGTGGTATAAGGAAAAACAAACACATTTTTATTTGAGATGTCATTACCTGTCACATAATTTTTGTTTTTCATATTCTCAATTTCCTAAACTTCACTGTATTTTTGCTTAACTTCTATCCCTGAGATATTTCTTTCTTATTGTCAATAACTCATTTTCTCCTCTTTCCAATGAGCATTTCTTGGAAATTATGGAGAAGCTGTGGCCAGGAGAAGCTTGGCGAGGATGCTGGTTTTATATTGGCAGGTCCTGGCTTTATCAAAACAGCCATATCCATTGTGTGCCATGTGAAAAAGGTGGTCCATTCTTTAACTGTTAAACTCACCTAAGAAGGTGATGAAAGTGGGAACCCAGTGTGAAAGAACAGAGAAGTCATAATTTTTCAATTACCCCTACTGTATGATTAAACCAGTATAGTACAAAATCACTGAACTCCTGCCCACTAAGTAGTTCAGCTGATGCCCAGCAATTTCAATTGTTTGGCTTCCATGGCAGCCCCAGGGGTACTACTGTGTGTTAATTTACCTACCTACATGTTTTATGTGTTTCTCGCAGTGAGTTGGACCCATCTGGAGGAATGAATTGCTTTTCTGAGTCACAGAACTCTCCTACCAGATTACACAACCAAAAGCCAAAGTAGGTTTTGTTATTGTTGTTTTTAAATAAACAAACTAAATTAGGGAAAGTAGAAGAAACAACTGCAATTGTTTAATGCCCAATATATTTTAAACTGTCTGTTAGGAAATGAAACATTATTGCATCATTCTGTTCAATTTTCTCTTTACCAACAATCCAGAATGAAAGAATCCCACCCAGAATTCAGGAATGGCCACCAGAATTTTCAAGACAAGTAAGCCTGATGTGTATTTGCTATCTTTGTTTTGTTAACAAATAGTTTATTCACTGAGGCTGCTTGATGGGAAGTCCTGAACCACTAGTAGAAAGTCAGCCTTTTTTATAAGGTATATAAATATTTTGATCATTCATTCATATTTTACCATTTTCCAAGTAGAGCCATTTTTTTTTCCTCTGCCCTTGCCATGATGTGACATTTAATTATGGATTCCCCAGAAACCTTTCCCTGAGGTTTTTTACATCAGAAGTACCTTTTCCAGGAGGACTCCAGTGGCGTTTTTCATCATGACAGCAGCTCCCTATGGCTTAGCTAGCTATTAAATCCTGAATTAATATAAGCAAACCCCTTCCATTGACAAGATAAACAATGTTTCCCTTTGTTTTCCAGAAGATCTACTAGGCTGGTTGTCAGAGCCCAGAACCTTTAGTAGGTAGCCTTTTGTGTAGGTTAAAATCTTTACAGATACACGTGCTTTCCATCTAACCAGGTTTTACAACCTCTATTAAAGCACATCCTCAATCAAAACATTGTAATAGCTCTGCATTGCCTACCAAGTAAAGGCTAAGCCCCTGGAAAACGGCATTTCTCAACAAATACAATTTAATTTTGTGCGAAACAGATTAGATAGATGATAGATAGGTAGATAGATAGATGATAGATAGATACAAGTAGATGACAGACCTAGTTCTAGAAAAAAATGTTTCTTATCTTACAATGGGAGCAGGGACATCTTCTTTCTACAACACCTAGATTCAGATTATTTTTTTTCTGTCTATAACCTGGTAGTTAGAATTGGCATGATTTTGGTACTTCATGTATCTCTTTAGCCATGCCACTAAGGCACAAGTATATCAAAAATACTAAACACTTTAAATTTGTACCCCCTCAGTTTTGCTCTATGCCAAACATGTTGAATGAAATTAAGGCAGGGGTGGATGCAGGGTCTGTTTGCATCTGTCTTTCAGCCAGGTTTTTACAAATGCTTTGCACTGTAAAAGTGAGGATGCTCCTAAACAAAAGACTAGCAAACTGTATCCAGGTTCATATAAAAAGGATCACCCTCCACGACCAAGTAGGATTTATCCTAAGAATCTGAGGTTGGTTTTAGATTCAATCAATGGAATATACCATATCAATAGAATAAAGGACAAAAATCACCCGATTACTTCAATATATACTGAAAAAGCACTTGAAAAACCCCCTAGGCCTCTTCATGATAAAAGCACTCAACAAACTAGAAATAGAAAGGAACTTCCTCAACCTGTTATGGGGCATCTAGAAAACGCCCAGTGTTCATCTCACCTTTATAACGGTCAAGTACTGAACGCTTTCCCCACACGATCAGGAACAAGACAAGCATGTCTGCTCTTGATACTTGTACTCCACACTGGACTGGAGGTTTTTGCCATGGCAATGGAGGCAAGATATTAAAATAAAAGGTACCACAGAAAAAAGGTACCATTAGAAAAGTAGAATTAAACTATATCTAATTGTAAATGATATAGCTTGTTATATAAAATCCTAAGGAATCCATTCAGAAACTAGTAGAACTAATAAATGAGTCCAGTAATTTTGCAGTCTACAGAATCAATTTAAGAATAAATTGTATTTCTATACACAAACAGTGAATAATCAGAAAATGAATTAAGAAAACAATTCCTTTGTAATAACATTAAAAATAATAAAATACTTAGAAAAAAATTAGCAAAAGAAGAGTAAAACATATACTCTAAAAACTACAAAACATTGTTGAAAGAAATTCAAGAACACTTAAATAAAAGGAAAGGCATCCACGTTCATGGGTCAAATACTTAATATTGTTAAATTACAAGTAATCTCAAAATTGATCTACAGATTCAATACAATCCCTATCAAAATTCCAGCTGAATGTTTTGCATAAATTTACAAACTGGTCTCAAAATTCATATGGAAATTCAAGGGACCCAAAAAAGCCAAAATAATCTTGAAAAAGAACAAAATTGAAGGACTCACAATTCTTTGCTTCAAGCTTACTACCAAGCAAGATTGTGTGATACTGGCATAAGAACAGAAATATAGTTCAATGGAATAGAATTAGTAGTCCAGAAATAAATCCTCATGTTTGCAGTAATTAATTTTTGACAAGGTTTCCAAGTCAGTTCAATGGGGAAAGAATAGTTCTTTCAACAAATGGCACCGGGTCAACTAGATATCCACAAGTAAAAGAAAGAAACTGGACTCTTTCCTCCTACCACACAAAATTAACTTAAAATTCATGATAGACCTAAATGTGAGAGCAAAGCCTATAAAACTCTTGGAGAAAACTACAGGAGTTAATCTTTGTGACCTTAGGTTAGGCAAAGCCTTTCTAGAAATGACACCAAAAGCACAAATGACAAAAGACAAAATTGATTAATTGGATTTGTCATAATTAAAAACTTTTGTGTTACAAAGAATACCATAAAGAAGACAAAAAGACCATCCACAGAATGGAAAAAAATATTCACAAATCGTATTTCTTATAAAAAACTTGTGTCTAGAATATATAAAGTTTTCTCATAACTCACTAATAAAAATACACAAAGCTCAATTAAAAATGGGCAAAGGATTTAAATATGCCTTTCTCCAAAGAAGATTTACAAATGGCCAATAAGCATTTGAAAGGATGTTCATTAGCCATCAGGAAAATGCAAATCAAAACCACAGTAAGATACCACTTCATATCTGTTAACATGGCTATAATCAAAATGACAGGCAATAAATGTTGGTGAAGATTCAGAGAACTTGCAATCCTCATACACTGCTGATGGGAATGCAAAACGGTACACCCGCTTTGGAAAACAGTGTGTCAATACATCATAAGGTTAAATGCAGAGTTCTCATGTGACTTGGCAATTTCACTCTTAGGTATATACCTAAGAAAACTGAAAACATGCATTTCACGCAAACTCTTGTACACAAATATTCAAAGCAGCATTCTTTATAATAGTAAAAAAAATAGAAGAACCATCAACTGACAAATAAAATGTAGTATATCCATAGAACATAATATTATTTGGTAATAAAAAATAACTAAGCACTGATACATGCTACAACATGGATGAATCCCAAAAAATTATGTTAAATGAAAGCCAAAATATTACACATTGTTTCATTCCATTTACATGAAATGTCCAGAATAGACAAATCTATAGTCACAAATTAGAATAGTGGTTGCCTAGGGCTGGGGTAATCGGGAATAAATGAGTAGTGACTGTTAATGGGTTTGGGGTTTCTTTTTAGTGTAATGAAAATGCTCTAAAGTTGATGGTGATAATTGCACAACTCTGTGGATGTATTAAAAACCATTGAATCATACGCTCAAAATAGATAAACTGTGTGGTATGTGAATTATATCTTAATAAAGCTGTCACTTTTTTTTAAGTGAAGCTACTCTATATCAGCAATTGCAGTACAGGAAATTATCTTTTGTTGGCTAGTGTATAAGCTCAGCTAACACAGGTCCACACTATTCCTCCAAGCAAATGGAATCTGAATTCCAAACAGATTCACTGCAAATTTGGCTTTTGTACTTATTATGATCTACTAATTCAAATATGTTCGGTTTAGTTATATGGCTTTTATTTGAAAGGTTTTTTGTAAAAATTAACAGCCATTTTAGAGTAGGTAAAATGAAATAATAAATAGGTCTTCTGATTTACTGCTGGGCAATGAAATTTCAGATAAGCTTTAAAATGAACTATCTGCACCAATATTGCTCTTGACTGAACAAGAGTATTATACAAATATTTACAGTGTCAATTTATCAATACTGAGCATTTCCAGCCAATACTATTCAATGTACATGGAATATACACAAGTGTATTTCTACTTTGAACTTGAAATTTTACTGCAGATGAATTACGTTGAGATTATAGTTATTTTATAGTTTAATAAATAGTTTACTAGCATCTTTAAATATTTTATAGGTACATGAATTTCCAAGTGAAAACTCATTTTGTAACTCTAATAGGTCCTTTCTCACACTGCAATCCTCCGCAAGCTCCCAAGCCTAACTCCCCAAACTAACAAGCTCCATGAGACGTGACAAAGGAAATATTTTTGTTCACAAATTAAGACAAAAGGGAGAAGGCTTAATCACATTTTATAACTCTGCTCTGGTTCCTTTCTGTGTTTGCATTTCTCCTCCATCCTTTTGATATCTGGTCTGCATACCTGTCTGTAAACCTTGCCTCCTGGACATTACACTACCCAGTGTGTTACATACAAAATGTACAGAATGAATCTATGTGCTTTTTCCAAGCACAATGATCCTATCTGCAGGGTTTCCCAGGGAAGGACAGTGGGGGAAGGGCAAATGTCCTCCTTCTTTAACCACAGAATTCAATGAGCCATTTCACCTCCCTGAATGAGAAGGTGGAAGAGAGAAGGAAGGGTAAAAAGAATTGGAGGTAGTTAGAAAGCATTCTCATTTTTAAATATATTAAGTAGCCAATATAAATCCTAAAAATGAATCAAGCTAAAATCATTTTTACTCTGTTCCCACAATCCTATTATCTTATCTTGTAACCTAGGCCATCCACTTCCTTCAGTTTGTGCCTATTTTCCAAACATGACGGTTCTAACTTCTTTGTGCTTCCATCTGCTTGGTGTCTTCCTAAGAAAGAAGTTCTAAGAGCTACCCCAAAGACCAAAATCCCCAAAAGGTAGAATATGGGTACAGAAAAATTAAAAAATTTATTTTTTTATAATATGTTTGAATGACACACAACACAAGAAAGAATTTTGAAATGCCACCTATAATTGGAGAAATAATATTTATATGTAAAGGTATTTTTTAAAAATCATGCTGACGTCACCATTACTCTGTGCAATTTAAGTCAACTTTGGCCCTGAGAGTGACAAGCCTAACTGAATTGTCAATCTTTAATGTCACTTCAACACCCTAGAGCAGAAAATTATTATACAGTCTCCTGTGAAAAAGCAATAACAAAAATAGCAAAAGCAAATTTCATCCCCAAAGGGACTCTGCTCCTCTCAAAACTTATCTCTGTGAAGATTTGAGACAAAAGAGTGAGCCTGCTGTGCAAGGAATCAGCCAGCTGATAACAAGCTTTCTATGCTAAGAATGAAAAGTAAAATATAATTTATAAACTGGTAAGAAATGTTTGTGTTTCCTATAAACTGGTAAAAGGGGTCTTTTCCCTAATCTTTTGAGTTTGATCGGCATTTGCCTGGGACGTGAGAGGAATTGTTTCACTAATATTTGACCTTCCTTGCCTCTACTTTTTCAATAAAGCCAAGCGCCCAGAAATGAACTGGGAAAGGAGAAATTTGTTTCACTAGTTCTGATGTGCAAACCCCACAGGGAGAAAAGACATGAAAATAAACTCCCATGTATAAAAACAACAATAAAATATTCACTCCGGGGACTCCAGATTTTAGGACCGTGGCTTTCGGTTATGATTTTTTCAATAACAGCTGGAGTTTGAATGAATCATCATTACAGTTTGCATCTTATGTCCACGCTCAATCATAAAACCCTGGAAACTGGAATAGTAACATGATATGCAAACTAGTGGAGCTCACGGGGGCAAAATGAAGTTCATTCCCTTCAGCAGGGACCAAGCAGACCCCTATTTGCATAGCCTGATTTATAACTGACAAGTGCTGTATTAAATTTAATTCTTAGAGGGAAGAAAAAAGTCTTTGCAGAAACGGATGTGACAACATGTTGACCATACATAAGGAGGTCTGTACATAATCTAAGGAAAGGTCCATTATTTTATTTGCTTTCTTCTACCATTGCTGAGAGAAATCGGTCTAACCACTCTGAATCACAGTAGAGGAAGAAACCATTACAACAATTGGTTGAAGATATTAACTCTGGCAGGGAAAACTCCTAATGAGGAACAATAGGAAAAAAAGGGCTCTTCTTAAGCGGGGAAGGGGGGTGGGGGGGTGGAGGGTGGAGGTGATTTATTCAGATTGCTTGCTATAATGAATTAACTATTCACATAATTTAATTATCAATATAATTTGCAATGAATGGAGAAAAAGCAAACCTATTACTTCAAGGCTGTAAGACAGTTATCAGCCTAAACCAAAGTGTCAGAAAGCTGATGATTCAAAAAAATTAGATTCTAAGACCTTAAAGTTATCAATACTACCAAACAAAATATTATTTAATAAAAACAACCAATAAAGGAGTTCCCTAAAGTTAAGAAATGCAATATAAACTGTTTTCTGATTATTTCTGTAGAAAGGATAGACATCTGGAACTCTTTACATTTAATATTTAATAATTAAAATGCAACGGTAATGTATACTTGATACGCTCATGGAAAGGAGTAACACTAGGCAGCAGTAGGACATGCTCATTGGTATTTAAACTCTATGCTCATTCACCAGCCATAGCACAGCTAAATTAAAAACACACACTCTATTCACAATCAATGATTTTTTATTTCTTGTTGAAGTTGGCCGAATGGGCTACTCTTTACTAGGGAATTTAGCAAATAAACACCATCCCTCTTACTGTGACAAAAGCCAAACAACATGACTTTGCTACCTCTCAGACCTCATGTATTTTGAGGAGGTAGGGGAGTGAAGTCTCAACGAGGCTAAACAACCACAGGCAGGAAGAGATCAGGCACCGCAGAGTGAACCTGAAAAGTGGAACCATCAACCAACACCCAGGCTTCAAGTTGGAGTTAGGAACCTCCTTGCGTCTCCCCCAGGTGAGAAAGTAGTGCATGTGCAGGCAACACGCCTGAATCTCTCCCTGTCCACATGCCTGCAGAAACCATAAATTCCCACTCCCACCGCCCAAGTGCCCTGCTTTGGAAAAAAGATTTCATCCTTCCAACCGACAGTACAGCTGCTGAAAGCCAGGACAGAACAGGAAACAATGAGTAGAGAAGAGTGGAAAGGAGGGAGAGAATGCAGAAGATTTAAAACTACGTATTCCAACAATCATTCAAAACCCTAATTAAGATTTTCCCCTCTATATTGTAATGAGCCCTATAGAATAAACAAAAACAAGAGTGACGATTCCTGAAGGTTTTGCAAGATTTTTTTTTTTCTTTCAAATATCTGTTCTAAATGCACTTATAACTCAAGCACCATCTGCTGGTTCGACACTGGATCTTCCTACTCACTCAACAACAATTCTAATTTGATTTGCATTCGATTCAGCCAAGAAGACAACTCAATTTTTCATAGGAATTAGGCAAGACACCTACTAATTTTTAGAACCAGACAACCTAAAATTGTACAAGATTTAAAACCAGCTTTTTCCATCCTACATTTAAACTCAACCAACCAAATTTTGGTGAAATATTAAAAATGTACTATAACAGGACTTGAAAGATAACTTGTTACTATGAAAGATAATGAGGTATACACATAATGTTGAAATTTGTGTATATTTCTGTGTTACTCTCATTAGTCACTAAGTTATGAACATTGCCTTGCTAATGTCTATTTTTATTGTAAACACACTTTTATGATACATGTGGACCTTTAAAGATCTTCATAAAAATAAACTGTGGTATGTTTTTACCACACAGATGAAGTAAGAATCTAATAATAAAAGACACTATGACATGAAGAAGTTTATAGAAATGACTTCCTGTGATTTAGATAGTAACCTTTTCCGGTACTTCACTAACAAAAATATTATATTCTTGGAGAATGTGCCTTAGAATTAGGTCACTGAATCAATTTTGCATTGGTTTTGAAAACAGTAACTTTTAGCCTCTCTCACAGAAAACTAAAGGAAAATAAAAATAACTCTTTTCAGCAATAACTACTCAAAAAATACAGTTGGTTGTTTCATTAATCAAAATATACCTCCCCAAAGTGTCTCTGTTAAATTTTTCTAATTTATTAAAAAGCAGCTATGTGCAGCACTTCCAGACATGGCCTCAAAGCCTAACCGGTAGCAGCGTCTTAGGGCTACATTAACTGTGTATCCTAGGCAACCAAGTAATGGCTAAAGCACCACAGTGTTTGTTTAAAACGTGATGTGGAAAGCAATCAGAAGAGCTTCAATTCCGGGGAAATTCCTTTTCAATGTAAGCCTCACACTGTATGAGAGTGGTGTTATTTGCACCATTATAATTAAGATTGCATCCCCATGTTCATTATTTTCAGGGATTTGTAACTGAGCTGTAAAAAAGTTAGTCATAGTAATTAAAAGATGAAAAACATCTAGTTATGCTAAGGTGTCCTACTGGGACATTTAGGGTCCTAGTGAAGAGGTTTAAGCAATTTAAATGCTAGACAATATGTTTTCTTAACTAGTTTAAAATACGGCCCTAACCACTGATCAATTGGAGGTGTCCATAAGAATAAATGTAAACAATAATTTAGTCTGTACTTCACTTGATAAAAATATACACCAGGTATTCTAAAACTATAATGACTATTCTTTTTGAGTTATCCTCAGTGATTTTCTTTTGATGAATCTGTTAGCAAAGAGTAGCATGTTCATTTCAAAAAAAAAATCATTTTTGATTTTTTGACTACCTCAGTAAAATAATACATGTTATTTTGTACTTTTCACTTAAATATTTATACACCTACATAAATTATAGAAGCAAGATTTCGTTCTTGATGTATTTTTTAATCCATGTGTTTTTTTTTTCTTGTATCAGCTTCCTGAAGTAGGAAAGAAAATTTTCATCTGCTATTTTCAGATTGAAGAAAGAACTTGATTTTTTTTATTTTTTAACAGAGAAATAATGGGAAAAGGTAAAAGGGTGGCTAATCTTTACTGAAAGCCTGCTATAATACTTACATAATGCTATATATTACATATTTACTTCATTTAATCCTCTCAACAGTTCTGATGCGGAGATATTATTGATCCCACCTAACACGGAGGAAATTCTTAATCCTAATGGGACCCAGGATCCAAAGTCCATACAATTTTTTATATCATTTGTGCATCCTGGAAGTAAAAATTTAAATTGAACATAGTCCATCCTATACTTAAATGATTTTACAAACACTAGAAACAAAATTATAAAGTAACTCCATTTCTCTTTTCATTCTTCATTGTTCACTTCCAGGTTTCATTGTCATATTTAATTAACAAATGTATAAAACTCATCAGAACTATAAACTCATCAAGAATAAAATGAAACAAAGAATTGAAAAACCTTATTTTCTTCTTAAAGCTGCCTAGTAATAAAACAATCTAAATTATGAATAAAATAGTACCAAATTCTGCCAGAAAAAAACAGACATTGTCATCATCATCTGAGACTCAGAGTGGTAAATATGGGAAAGAAAACAGTCAGAGGTTCTATAGTCAAATTATCCTGCAGAACTTCTCCAAGAGAAAGAGCTTGCTGGCCAAGGATTTCTCAAGGTGCACATCATGGCTTCTTTGAGGTCTTTTCCAAATTTATACATGTTTGCATTTTCTTTAAATATCTAAACTTAGAAAATATTTCCTCAGTTATTTTCAAAGAGAATACCTCAGAGATTTTATTATATACACGTGACACCCAAATTTGATATTCTTATATTGTAAGCTCTAAACATTTTTACCTTTATGTTTAAAAAAGTCTTTTTAGTAAATGCTGTATTTTGCTTTTATAATGGAATTCTTGGAAAACAATTGATTACAAATCTTTATTGCCTCCCTCCCCGACCTTTTCCATTTACAAAATGTTGAGCAAAAGAAAAAAAAAAAAAGAAAGATATGAATTAACCATTGCCTCCATTTCAAATGGAGAAGGAAAGGGAAAAAAAGCAAGGCATTATTAGATAGGCGCTGTCTGACACTGTTGCTATTAGCCACATGTGGCTATTGAGCACCTGAAATGCGGTTAGTCCAAGTTAAGACATACTGTATGTGTAAAATGCCCACTGAATTTCATTGCTCAGTACACACACACACACACACACACACACACACACACGTAAATGTAAAATCTAGATATTTTTTACACTGATTACTTGTAATGATAATATATGCAATATTCGGTTAAATGAAACATATTATTACCATTTACTTCACCTATTTTTCTTTACTTTTTTTTTCACATGGTTGCTAGAAAATGTTAAATTACATATGTGGCTGAAATTTATAGCTCACATTATATTTCTTTGGGGCAGGGCTGTGTTAGATAATCAATGTGTGAGGCATTGCATTTTGGATCTGAAGTCATTGATATTATCTATCAGATATTTCTTAAAACATTTTTGGTTTACTGTTTCACTTATAGTCTAATATTTCCCACATAATTGATAAAATCTCTTATACATAAGCCTGTATACATATTTTACTCTCCTGTTCAATGTTATGTTTTCAATATCTAGAATAACATTCCCAATAATAGGCTCTCAATACATAATTGTTGGCTATATTTTGAACCAGTGTGTTTTTCCAACACTAAACACAATTCAGAGTAGGAAGGCAAACAGAGTCTGCCTCTCAGTCCTATTCAGAAATTCTAAGTCCCATAAATGAAATATTTGAAACAAAAAGATATGCAAATGAAAATTGGGACTTATGAAGCACTTATAATAACATGGAAATTGGCAATTAATAAGAATTTTATATGATCATACTTCAGGACCATCTGGAAAGTTTAAAATGCATTCACTTTTAATATAAACAAGCATGACTATAAAAGATATGTTTAAAGCTTTCTATTCAATGTTTGTGATATTTCTTCTTCAAAAGAAAAAGTTTACCTGCCAGAACAGCAGAAATTCAGATATGCATTCCATCAAAGGTATTATGATAAATTAAGAAGAATCATTAGGAAAGCTTAAATATTTTGCATAGCGCTTCACCATGACTTCAAGTTTATGGGAGTATGTATCTTTTAAAACACCCATGTACTTTATGTCCCTGGATAAAAAATAATAATAATAATAAAATAAAAATTAAACTTCTTAAATTTATCGGGTGACATTGGTTAATAAAGTTATATAGATTTCAAGTGTACATTTTTATAATACATCATCTATATATTGCATTGTGTGTATACCAACCAAAATCAGATCTCCTTTCATCACCATATATTTGACCCCCTTTACTCTTTTCTATCTCTCCCAATTCCCCTTCCCCTCTGGTAACTACCATACAATTGTCTGTGTTTATGAGTTTTTGTTTCTTCGCTTTATTTGTTTGTTGCTTTCAGTTTTATATCCCACATATGAGTGAAATAATATGGTTCTCGACCTTTTCTATCTGACTTATCTCACTTAGCCTGATAGTCCCAAGATCCATCCATGTTGTTGAAAATGATTATAAATATCTTGAGATGCAAAGCCTGAAGAATTGGGAGAGGTGGAAACAAAATGAAGTTATTGCAATGCCCCAAGTATCAACAATCCACAGAAAGCCCAAGAAGTCTAAATGCAGGAATAAGATATTTTGTCCTTGATCCATTGCTGAATCTGATTAGTCAACAAAATATAATATGTTTCTCAGAGACCCTTATACCTTAAAATGCATTTGCTAGGAGTTGCTCAGAAGCTGAAAGAATGGAGAAGAGGTAATTTACTTGATGGGTCTTGGGTCCCACTGCTATTTTAGGAACCTTGGCTCCACCAGTTTCTACCAATGTGTCCTTGGGCAAAAATCCTTCAAAGCCTGTACTTCCTGCAAAAAGGTATATTATAATTCTCCTTCCAATACAGATTTCCGTGAACTCATTTGAATAAAGCACTTAAGTATATGTCCATAACAAATTACCACAGGCTTGTGGCTTGAAATGAGAGAATTTTATTTTGTCACAGCTCTGGAGGCCTAAAGTCTGCAATCAAGCTGCTGGTAGGGAGGCCCATGCATGCTGCCTCTGAAAGGTCTTCAAAAGGTCTAGGGAAGAATCCTTCCATGCCCCTTCCTAGCTTCTGGTGGCTCCCAGCCATACATGGTGTTCCTTGACTTGTAGCTGCCTTACTCCAAAGTCTCCCTGCCTTCACATGGCATTCTTCCCCATGTGTATCTCTGTAAGGACACCAACCATAATACAGCCCGACTCATATCAACTAATTATACCTACAAAGACCATCTTTTCAAATAAGGTTTTGTTTTGAGATTCTGGGTGGACGTGAATTTTGGAGGGTCACTATTCAACCCACTACAGATATTTAATAAATTCTAAGGTTTATGTGGCTTTAAGCAAAATAAGAGAAAGGTCAAAATACAATGTAGTGTAAAAGAGATAGTCACCTGTGTCATATACTGTCTTGTGGTACATACGTACAATACCCACTTAGACCGACAATTCAAAAATATTATTTTTCTACTTTCAAAACTTGGCTTTATGAGAGCTTCTACTAAAGTTCTTTTGTTTGTTTTTGGTTTTTGTTGTTTGGTTTGTTTCTCTTAAGACTTACATAGACTAGCCATCTCTTATCCATTTGTCACTTACATCCTGTCAGCTAAGTCTAGCCATATTTCTCTACTACACATCTCCCACATCCATTTTTCTTTTTTACTTCTAACTCTAACCAAACTTAATACCTGACACCAACATGGATATAATCATCTTCAAAGCAATATCTGCCTCAAGGCTTTTGAATCACAGGACAAACCACTAGAGATTTATTGCCTAACTTTTTTTCACATTTTCACATAATCACTAAACCACCAGTGGCTCCCCATTTCTTTAGGGTAGAATCTAAGCTCTGCAGACCAGCTGTAAACACTTTTATAGCCTGACCTGACTCACCCAAATATACTTTCTTTTACAACGTCATCTTCAGTAAGCCTGGGTTCATTGTGCCTGTTGCCCTCCTTCACGTCTTGCTTGCCAGAGAATGTTATTACAGAAATCCCTTCTCAGCAACATCAAAAACTGCACAGAAAAATTCTGCATTCATCTCAAAAGGCACTTTTAACCAAAGTTCCAAGGTAAAAAGTATGTGTAAATGTACCAGGATGTCTGCCCTGAATGAAGGGTGAAGCAGTTGAATACATATTTGTTGTGGACTGGCGCCCACAGTACATGGAAGGTTTTGATGCTCTTTTGGAGATCAAGAAGGTTAAGTGGGTCAGGCGAGAGCGAGGATGAAAAGTTAGAAGGTAGCTTTTGCCAAAGTGAATTTCAATTGAAAGAACATTCATTCAGAAATATCCAGCAGATGGGGAAAGGCAAGCTTGGATTGTGTCAATACCATTTCTAGGAGATCAATTAAGATGCTACAGGACATAAAACTCTAGCACTACATACATCAGTCACAGGCATAAGTGGACGATATTGGCAAGACTCAATTATTTTAAATGAGTAGAAATGAAAGATGTGTTTGATGAAAGTTTTCCTATTTTTTTTTTAATAATGGAAAAACAGATATTGGTCTGCAAGAAAAATATGTTTCTCCCCTGTGAAATAAGCTCTGTACATTACATAATATTTTTGAGAATGGTCATTTAATCTTGCCATTTGACCAACTGATCTGGTCCCATGAAATACTATTGTACTCAGGTTTTGCTATGCCCTAATAAATCTGCTTTCCTCCTGACTTTTCACTTTTGCTTACTCCTCTCAAATATGGATATGGGTCTTCTAGGAGTTGAGGAACCGTAAAAATCAAGCAAATTCCCAATTCTGTTCTCAATTAGAGATGCTGAGAAGAAAAGCTTCAAGATTTCTCTCTCTCTCTCTCCTTTTTTTACTCCTCTAATAAAGCACCAGAAAGTTTCTGATTATATATATATATATATATATATATATATATATATATATATATATATATATATAAATGGAAAGTGAGTTGCTTCTGAAGCAAGGAACATAACTTTTATTATCCCTATTCCCTGTTACTGACTGTTATTAATTTTAAACTTTTGTTGCATTTTTCAGGTAATAAAAAAAGCAATAAAGTAGTCCTTTAGTACAAACTGTGCAACACTTGTGGTTTGCTTTAAAAATCAAACATACTTTTAAAGGAAGGTAAAACTATCTATAGCTCCCAAGATAAACAAAACTGGTTATAAAGCAAATGGAGAAAAACATGCTTTATTCATTTAACAGATATTTGAGAGCTTGCTATGGCTAAGGTGAAAGGCCATAGCCATTTCATTATATGGCTGTATCCTTCTAAACAACCACTGAAAGCTCAGAATGAGAGTATAATCATCCTAATAAAAAATACCGTCACTTTACCATCTATATTGTCACCACTTTATAGCCCCAAATTCATTTTACATAAATTATTTCATACCATATTTATGAGAGTACTGTGAGAAAAAATATTGAAAAGACACTGCCACCACCACTGTAAAGATGAGAAAACTAAGTTTCTGACAGATTAATTACCATGTTATAGTCACATGATAAAAGTGAAAGCAATAAAATTAGAGCTCATGTCTTTTTACCCTTAGTCTGTGTTCTCCTATTTCATAATCAAGATGAAGAACAGAAATTTCACTCTTTCCCACAAGTTCCAGGCTATGGGAAAAACCTGGATATAAGGAAGAAAGGGAGGAGGATACATCTCAAGGTGACCCCCAGTGACTCATATCCTCATATAATACTCTCCTCTTGAGTGTGAGCATTACAAATTGCTTACCTCTGACCAATAGAGTCTAACAAAAGTGATTTTATTCCCTTAACTAAGTGACACTCAATGGCATAGGTGGTGGGTAGTCATCCTCATGACTACGTTATGTTACATAAGACTCCATCTTAGCAGCCCAGAGCTTGAATGATTCTCCTGCTGTCCTGAAGAAGTAAGAGGACATGCTCTGAACTGTCTATGGAAAGGTCCACATGGCAAGGAACAGGAGGTGGTGTCTAGGAGATGAGAGTGACCCTTCTACAACAGCCAGTAAGTACGTGGGAGCCTCAGTCCACAGCTACAGGGAGATGAATGCTGCCCACAATCATAGGAGCTTTGAACTGAATCTTCTCCCAGTGGAGCTACATTCCCAGCCAACACCTGGATTGTCGCCTAATGGAGTCCCGAAAAAGATAACTCAGCTAAGCTGTACCCAGACTTCTGAGCCATTGAAACGGACATAATAAATGTGTGTTGTTTTAGGTCGCTAGGTTTGAGGTGATTCGTTATGCACCACAGAAAACTAACACAGTACCTTTCTTTTTCTCTATATTACAGCATGAACACCCTGTAAAACCAATACAAATAAATCAAGGAATATTTGGGGGAGGGAGTCTACTTTGATAATAAAAAAACTAATGTTTTTGAGCACTTAAATGTTGATCTAGGTATCGTCGAAGATCATTGCACATATTATATCAATTAGACTACTAAATGTTGGAGAACTCCACAGCACAGTCCTTGGAACATGTAGTTACTTAGGGTTTTTGAACAATAACAACAACAAAAAAAGCAGACACAAGAAAACAAAATGTATCATATAGTAAGATAAAGTTACATGAAACAATACATCTTTTTCAGTGTGTAAGTTGTGTGTATTTGTGATGTAAAATATTATTTTAAATGCAGATAGCTGCCAAAATTATTGAGAAACACTACCCTAGGTGATGCCACCTTGTTACATAGTATGAAACAGCACCTGTACTAGGATAAAGTCATTTGATGTCAATTTTTTGTTGCTAGGCTACACCTCTTCTCTGAACTCCAGGCTAATTTTCTGACTATTCAACATTTCCACTTCAATGAGTAATAGGCAATTCAAATACATAACGTCCAAAAGTAGACTCCTGATCTTCTATGTGGACCCCAGCCCATCTGCCCACAGTCTTTCCCATCTCAAGCCAAAAATCTAGGAGTCATTCTGAGTTCTTTCTTTCTAGCATACTACACATCCAATTAACACCAGTTCTACCTCCAAAATATATCAGAACCTGACTATGCCATACCACTTCCAAAATACCACTTCCAGCTAAACCACTACCATCTGCCTGAATTATTGTTATTAGAATAAACCTTCTGGCCACTGTCTGCTTCCATTTTGGCTTACCTCAGTTTATTCTCTCCATGGGAGCAAGGATGATGCTTGAAGTAAATCATGATGCCTTTCCTCAATACCTTCTTCTTACTTTCTAGCTCATTTACATTCTATATTTAACTTATTATGATACACATATTTTTTATATATGAAATTAAAGGTAGCTGATATTTGCTGTCAGCCAAATAGCAGTGGTCCTTGCTTAAACTTGAAAAAGCCTGTCCATAGCTACTGATAACGTCATCACTTTAGATGAATAAGCACTGCTGGGACTATACATTTTGGCTTTAATGTCTTTAGTGAGTTTCAACCACCATTCAACATTGAAATGAGAAGTTATCATGTGTGCAAAAAAAGACATAGCAGCATTGTATATAAAAGAGCCTTGGTCTACGTAAGACTAAATGAACTCTTCAAATACAAAATAAAAGGTATATTTGATTATAAAGTATTGTATCACTGTTGACATGGAAGCATTTTAAATATATACATATTTATATATACACACATATATGTAGTCATGCATGGAATATGGTGAAGCTAACACTTAAAAGTGTCTTAAATTTGATGATCTACAGAAAAAGCTAGTCCTTATAATGTTCAATAAGACCCTTACATGCTTTTACACCTTCCCAAAACCTTTCTGAACTTATATCTGAAAACTCTCCCCTTTGCTCACATGGCTCTAGCACAATGGCGCCCTTGCATCTCTTTGAATATGCCACGAATACTCATATCAAGACCTTTGCCTCTGCTGTTCCTGCTACATGATATGTCCCTAGTCCCCCAATACCTGCATGACTTACTCCTTTCAGGCCTGTCTGCTCAAATGTTATCTAATTAGGGATGTCTTCCCTACCTATCCTATTTAAAATATTCCTGCCCCTCTCAAATTAATCTTTCTCTATAATGTATGTTTTTCTTGTTTTTTCTAAACTTTTGTCTCTCATTTGTCTCTCTTCCCTCCATTAAAAGGCATCAAAATATCTGGCATGTAGTAAGTTTATTGAAGGAATAAATGAATGAATCTTATTATAGTTAATAATGTTATCATGGATAGTGATAATATTATCATTCCCATTGTGCTGATAAACAAAGTGAGGTACACAGAGGTGAAGTAAGTTGGTCAAGGTCACACAGGTAGCATACATGGCAGAGCCTGGATTTGGTGTGGCTACAGTGCCTAGACAATAAACCTCCTCTATTTTTGTCTCTTGTGGTTTAATATGAGTGCAGGTCTGAGTACATTTATGAAGATAAAGAAAAAAAAAGCTATACAGAGTAATGACTTTCACAAAACTGTGGACGGAGCTTGCCACTGAAATAGCAAAGACTACCAACCCATTCTGCAGATACTAACTTTGGAGTGATTTTACAATCATTGACATTTTACTAATTACTCAGAACTGCTATTTCTTAAGATGTTTCTCCATTCTCCTGAAAAAAACAAAAGATTCTATACCCCTAACAACTAAATATGTAACATTTTTGCCCAGTATATATTCATGATATCCATCAAGTTATAGCAGCTTCCTACTCAGCACCGGTGCACATCTGATACTTTATCCTGGCCAAAGGGGGCATGTTTCCAATCTGTGAAGATGATTAAATGGTTGTGCAGAGTGAAGAGCAAGCCATGCTTTAATGACTACTGTATTGCAGAGATGATATAAAATCATTTTATTATTCTTTTTGCAGTGATAAACATATTTTTTTACTTTTAAAATTATCTCCTATCTCCAGGCTTTCTGCAATAATCTATGCATCAATAATTACATAAAATTTATATAGTGGGTTTTGCCTTTGAAAAACTTATTAGGTTGTTGTAAAGATGAAATAAGATAATTCATAAATATATTATGAGCAGTACATGGCACAGAATAAGCACACTGAACTTATTCTTATTGTTATTATTATTGTAATTATTATTATTATCATAAATTGTTACATGTTTGTATTTTACCTTTGAATTTGATGACTAGAACTGAGACACCTGGAAGCATAAAGTATAGAAATGATTATGGGTAACTAAAACTATAGAGTTTACTCAGAAAGTATAGGCTGTGATGCATATGAAAATTCAAAAAAAAAAATCTAAGAATGAAAGGATAGACTCTTCGCTCATATTGCATCTCTTCCTGAAATACTCTACCTGACCCTTTGCCTGGTCAGCAACCTCCTGTTCCTTCTTCGAGATTGTAATTAAATACCATTCTTCAAGGAAGCCTTCCTTGACCCCCCAAGGCTGAAGCAGGCATCCTGGTTAACCTCTCACATATTTCTCCAAATTACAACTGTACTTAGATATCATTAAAAATGATTTCACAAATAATGATTCCCTTAGAATTATCAAAAGCCCCATGAAAACAGGTATCAAAAACAGGAGGAATGTTTATTCCTCCATTCCCAGATCTCAGCACTAGGCCTGCAACCTAGTAGGCACTAAAGAATATTTGTTTATAGGGGTTCAGATGGACTCATGTCTTGTTATGGAGACCACTTCATAGTTGGTGTAGAGGCCTGACCACTGCCCTGTATATCTGAAGCTGATGTTGAATAATAATGTATGTCAACTATAATTATATACACATATAGTCATGGGACATGGAGTTGAGAGTGGGAATGGAGTCAATGGAATTGTAATAGATAAGCATGATATCTGGGGTGGGAGGGCAGTAGATGGGGGAGGGGAATTATTACTTTGTGAGGGTGAAAAGGAAAACTATTGCATTGTTCTGTACACCTGAAACTAACAATAAAATTTAAAAAAAAAGAAAACTAAAAACAAGCAAAAAAAGAATATTTGTTTAAAGAATGCATTTAACTCAGTTATCCTTGCTAGTAGAGAGACTCAAATGGAAAAAATCTAAAGGTCTGGAATATCCAAAATGCATCTGCATAGAAATACAAATAAAACATTTAGTTTTGTTGTATTTTCTTCTTAGTGGAATTACCTTCCTAGTAATGTGTTGTATAATGAAAGATCTTTTTTTTCTATAGTTGAAACAGGATTAAAAGATGATCTACTCCTATTCTCTCATTTTATATCTTTTGTCATTCTTTTGTCATTCCTAAGCAAATTGTTGGTGATATAGTGAAGGCTAGCTCTGACTGATATAGTGATTGGCTTTTGATAAGCCTTTATAAGTAGTCTAGAATTCACTGTAAGTTCTTGGCTAAACTTTGCTTTCATGTCACACGGTCCTAGTGCCATTTATAATGCAAAAGGAATATCAACTAAACTTTGGGTCACCTGCATAAAAGAACATTAAAATTTATTTTTAAACAGGTTATTACTGACAGTTTTCACCATGAAAAAAAATTTAATTTAAGTCTTCAATTTAGCATGCCTACATATATTTGAGAGTTTATTTAAAAATAAAGATTCCTGATTAGTATATTTAGATTTAATAGGTTGGGATATGACTCTCTGGCAATTTTTAGAGGCACCCTAAAATCCACAACCACAGTTTAAGAAAACCCAATCCTAGACAATAGCAAGAAAAATATATATACATAAACATTTTGATATTTTTTAGGATTTTTTATTAATCTTTATCCCCAGCATAGTCTCAGTATTTTCTGAGGAAAGTTCAAATGACAACTATAGGAGGTTATTTGTGAGACACTGAAATAATACCCTCTTTAGCTTCCCCATGTCTTTCTAATGGTGTTAGTAATTCCATCATCCAATAGGATGCCTTTTCCCAGAAAACTCTGGTTAAGATGTAAATTCTCCTGAAAGCAGCTACACTATAAGTCATTAATGAGATTTCTCCATTCCTTAACATGAGTTAGTGGGTAACAAAATAGTCCTAGGAAGCAGATACTGCGCAGGTCAGTTTTGTCAGGAAAATGTGAAAATATCAAGGTCAGGAGCTTGAACAGGCAGGAGGATACTCACAAAAAGGAGTTTAAGGGAAACAAAAGACCTGAATTATGCACTTATTAAGGGAATTCAGTCCAGGAAGGACTTAAAGAAAGGAAAGCTGGAGATGAAAATAAAATTTTGCTATTTCCAAGTTACCTAGCGCAAGTCTTACTAAAACAAATTCATTCATCCACTCATACACTCATACATTCATGTGTATTCACAGATTCAACAAATAACTGAGCACCAGACTGGGTCTGGAACAATGCCTTGCTTTGGGGGAAAATGGTTAATAGGGCTGACAGGCACGAATGATCCCTGTCCTCATGAAGTTTCCATGTCAGCCTGGTTTACCTGGGAGCAGAGAAAATGACAGTGCTATGAAAAGTGTGTCTTCTTACATAAGTTACCTTCAACTATGGCTCAGCAATATGAGAAATAATTTCATTCTAATGTTTCAAGATAAGATTTTCACATTCGGTTCACCACTCAGAATACACACTATTGTACAATAACAGGAAACTTTCAAGTATTTTTATCAGCATTTTTGGTGATTGTTAAAAAAATGTTGTTTAAAAAATTCTCACCACTTATTTTAGAAACAATTTGTATCAGATAGATCCATACACCGAATGGGATCACACAAGCAGGTGATGCGTCTAATAGCTTATTAAGCATATTCACTGACTTGAATCTGACATGATGATCAAATCTGCATACATTTTCTAGTCAGAGTCATAGATGTTTACAGTTGAGAGGCACTTTTAGAAATTTATTGTACGCCTCCCTCCATTCTTGTGTAACATCTGGTCTAGGGTTTTACAAACTGAGACCCATTCATGGATTGTGCAAACGGTTTAGTGATTCATGACAGCATTTCTTTTTAACAAAATAGCGTAGAATAGAAAATAGAGTCCATTGCCTGTATAAAGGTGTTATTCTGTGAAGCATTTTTTTCAGTTTTTAACATACACTGTGTATACCATGTAAAATGTGTCACATACTATGGATCCCAACCTAGACATTTTGGAAGACAATATATAACAAGCTGGGATCAAGATGCCTTCTTTCCTACCTCTCAAGCACTCCCAATATTATCTGGCTTTGTATACCATTTTTTGTTAAATTGGAAATAATTAGCTCTCAAGTTGATGTATTTCCTTTAAGAGATCTAAACATCTCAAAAAATGAAAACAATTTAAGTTTATTCTTTTTCATAAAATGTTCAACCACATTAAGGTCTGACAGAAGATAAAGTAAACATAATCAATTCAGACCAGATTGCATCAAATTGTATGAAAACCAAAAGTTCACTCTCCAAGCCCACTAAATCTAAGGATTGCTAAGGCATCATCATACAAAATTGTCTGGATGAAATTTATTTTACTAGGTGGTTCTTTAATGAACTTTTCAAGGTAACGCAGTGAAAGAATGAGCTTAGAAGTGGTTAAAAGCCATCTGCAAAGGCTGGAGTCACTTAATAAAAAGTAACTTGTAATGGTTGCTGGAGGCAAAATCAAATACTAGAAATGAATTCAGGTGCCGGGATCAAAGGCGCAGTTTCATTGATTAATGTGCCAGGATAAACGGTCTAAGGCAGTTCCCTCGTTTCAGTGCATTCACTGTGTTGCTGTGATATCTTCATAAAGAAACATGGCAATTATATACCTTGAAACAGTAGGTAATAAATGAATATAGAAGAAGGGAAAAATCCTAATTAAAAGGCCAACTGATCAAATAATAATCTAAGCTACATTATACTTCACCCTGACTGTGGTGTTCTCTCTTGGATTTAAGGATACATTTGGCTCCCAGCAACACTAAAGCTCATTATAATCATCATTAAAATAACACTTTTCTCAAGCCAGCAGGAGTTGGGTGTCTCACTAAAGCTGTGCATTCAGCTGCCTTGGAAGAAGGAGTATTAGGCAGGGAATCAAGTCACCCATCGGGTTAAAACTGAATGGGTTCTGATGAGCTCCAAAGGGATGTGATCCCAAGGTCTGCTGGAAGTGAAGACCCTGCTACCTCTTGCTTCCTATATGTTAGCCCTAAGGCTGCTGTCAGAGAAAAATTGGAGTTTAAATGAGTCAGTTCTTCACATTATATATATATGGTGCTTTAAACTGAAATGCAGACATTTTTTTTATTCTTTCTAGTTTTTTTTTAATTGTGAAATAAACATTTTTTTAAAATTAGTTCAGCTGTACAACACAGTGCAATAGTTATACTTTTTACCCCTCAAAGATACTGTGGTACATTTATACAATGTAGTATTACTCCGCTATCATTTGCAACGATATGGATGGACCTAGAGACTATTATGTTAAGTGAAATAAGTCAGTCAGAGAAAGACAAATACCATTTGATTTCACTTATATGTGGAATCTAAAAAATTGAATGAATGAGCAAAGTAAACAGAAATAGTCTCAGAGATATAAAAGAAAAACTGATGGTTGCTAGCTGGGAAGGGGTTGGGGATGAGGGAGAAGGGGAAGGGATTAGACAGCATGAATAGGTAACTACAATATTGACACAGGGATATGAAAGGCAGTTCAGAGAATATAATTAATAATGTTGTAAATATTTTGTAGGGTGTCAGATGGTCACATGAAATGCAGACATTATTAATATATGGTATATGTTATATATAAATAATAAGTCATCTTATTGACAAGCACTCTTGTATTTTAGGTAAAATTAGTATGTCTACAAAATCTATGACTGATCTTTCCAGAAAATGAAAAATATTCTAGTTAAATTCAGAAATTAGAAATGTCTATAAAGATTAATTCCTTTAAATTCCTTTTCTAAAACTTCATATTTATTATATCTACCAGCTCTTGTGTATAGCCAGTTTTGACAGGAAACCAATAAAGTTATAGACTCACTCAGTTTTGTTTTGTGTAATGACTCAAAGCTTTTTATATTAATGATAGAACTGTTTTATGAATAGCTCTGGATATTGTAAATATGTTTATTTACTAGGCACTTTTAAAATCATCCAAATAATTTCAAATATAACTCCCTACTATTATGTTTAAATATTTTTTGTTGTTGTTCAGCAAGAGTTGAAAAACATTAATCAAAAACTAAATAAAGAAATATATTTTAAAGCATAAGTCTGAAACCCCGTTTTCCTAATACCATGACATAAAAGACAGTGTGAACATAACAAGGATTTTATTTTATTTTTTTCATTTAAATTATAAACCAAAGCAGTGTGTGGAATACTTAATATATTCTTGACTAATAAACTTTCTATTTAAGTAATTTAATTTTTCTCATCAATGTAATATCAGGAATCATAATAACTTCTATATACTGTTCAATGGGCAGAAAATGAGGAGAAAACTGAAGTTGTTTGAAATAAAAAGGATAGAAAATCGTTCTCCTGACACAGAAATAGCTCACCTAGCCCTTATTTGCTACTTTTATTCTGTAAAAGAACAAAACAAGACCCTCAAATGTTAACGCTCTTTAATAAGTGAGATGATTCACACCAAGAAAATTACTCACCACTTATGGAACAAGGAAAAAAGAAGTGGCATATTTATTTTGCGTATTATTCTCTTGGTGTTGGGGCCATGGACTTAACAACAAATTTCAAGTAGAAATATTCTATATGGCAGTTGTGGAGTTGGACATGAGCAATGGTTATGTGAAGGTCATCAAACATGAATACTATTAAGTACTCATTGGGTAAAAACAAATCAGTGTCCAGAGTTATACTCAGGAAGTAACTTGAAAATGGGTATAAAACAATCATTTAAGTGAAGGCCTGTATTCCAATTTAAAGAAATGAGGAAACATCAAGTCCTCTTGATTGCCTGAATAGAATCCATCCACTTCTTTTTCCCCCCACTGTCATGCCCTTTTGGGGGGCTACTATGACCTCCTGACTGGATTTTAGGAAGTGCCTCCAAAGGGGCTGCCTTTCCAGAAACTGCCTTCCTCCATCTGCTCTGTATGGTGTGCAAACGTGAAGAAAAGAATAATCTTTTTTTTTTTTTTTGCCATCCTGCTACCTATTGACAGCTTAGCGACAGCTCAGCTCCGGCCGAGCATTGAACCGCTGTTGCTCAGAGCTCAAACTCTTGAGTGAAGGAATAATCTTTTAAAGCTTAAGTCTCATCATGTGAGTATTTATTTATTTATTTATTTATTTATTTTTATTGTTAGTTTCAGGTGTACAGAGCAATGCAATAGTTATGCTTTTCACCCTCACA
>NW_017731670.1:1302209-1307804 GCF_001890085.2 Hipposideros armiger
TCCTCCATAACTAGACTGAAGAACAAAAGGACAGCAACTTGTCTGTTCTCCTTACCCCAATTCCCCAGCGTTGTTCCCATCCTCCAAATACCAAATAAAAAATCTTAAAAAAAAAAAATCACTCAGCATAGCGGCTAACACGTATTACATGCCTTATAAATTATTAGTAAGCACAGGCATAGAACTGTGTAATTACTTCCTGGTCTGCATTTACTTCCCTTTTTAAAGCTGCCTGAAAGCAGGAACCAAATAACACACTGGGATTAACTAACGTCAGATTAGAAAGTAGAATGGCCTGTATGGCTCTGTGGCCTCACAGTTTCCTATTGCTCACTCTCTGACATGTTTCGTAATTAGCTTTGGCCTCAGTGCCACTCCAAACCTGGAACAAGTACTATTACGCCTCCGGGGAAATGTAAAGGGCTCTTGCTCAGTATGTTGGGTGGCATCCAGGCAGCCTCTTTGCCAGTCAGGTTCTAGGCTTTAACCTTACCTCCTTGGGTGGCTGAGCTGCCATTTCATGGGCTTCAACATCACCCTGGTAGGCAGATTCCAGTAACAAGCATCAGCAGCCACCATATGTAGTGGGTACCCCTAAGAGCAGGTAAAAGAATCATGGAGACCCCCTGACTCCTACGCCGCAACGCCCCTGCAACAAGACAAGTCCCTTCAGCTTCCAGATTTCTTGTAACCCTTTGACTGACGGGAACCTAGAAAATCATGAGCCTTGCTGCCTTCGTGCATTAACAAAGGAAACACAGGTGACATGCAATAAGTGGTGGCTTTAACAGTTTGTGTTTCATTGGGGGACTTTTTTACTTTGTGTCCCATGCTTTGACTTGGGAGACTGCCCTTTGCCTCCCTGACCTGAGGAGGAAATTACATTCTAATTTTTCTCCCACTGTCACCAGAAACAAACTAATTAGCACATTGTTCTTAGCCAGAAAACATCTAAATTGTGATATCTGTGAAATGCTATCCTGAATCATTTGAATCCAAAAAGATGGCCAGAATTAGTTCAACAAAACAAACTACCCCATCATAAAATCAGTACTGTTATTCCTAAGAATGTTTGTATGTCTTTTTTTTTAGGTTTTTCCTGTTTCCTCAATTTAGAATATGGCCATCTAGGGAACTCTTTATCTGTTTGTGTAAATATTAAAAAGTAAATATGTATAATATGTGAGGATTTGGGTTCTGGAGTCTCAAACTCATTGCCAGATACTCTAATTTTGCCCGTGAAAGTGCTTAGTTTCACTGACACCGTATTTTAAAATAGCTCTAACGTGAATTCCTTTAAGAAGTATATGCACTCCCAAGTATCCTCAGGAACCACAAATCCCTGTTTCCTTATGGATTGACCAACTAACTCTCTCATAATACTTGATTGATTCTTGTCATGCTTTTGAGTTTGCTAAGCCTGGATTAGAAGACTCCAAGAGTATGTATTACTTCCAAAGTGTCTCAGGTAAAAAGGGACTTCATTGTTAAAAGATCCTCAGCTAGCAAAAAATACACAGACCTAATTAATAATTTAAAAATTATTAAGGTTTCATTAATTTAACAAAAGCCCTGCTACCAGAGACATTGCACTTGTGTGTCAAGGGGCCTTCAATGGTCTTTGCAAGGTGTAGGCTTAGAGAATATTCATAAACCAAGTTTTAGAAAATTAAATTACTTCTAAGCCATATGACTTATTTTCAGCAGGTAAAAATTGGAAAACACACATAAAGTTTTAAAACTGTAGACCCCATCCCCAAGGAAACTCTAGTTAACAATTTGGTGCATATTCTTCTAATGTTTCTTATGATTTTCCACAGATGTACATTTGTACAGTATACAGGATTCATTATTAGTACTGATAAACAAATACCTAGCCTTGTGCTTATATATATATATATATATATATATNACATACAATCTTATTCAACATCAGTTTCAGAAATACAGTGCGGTGGTCAGGCCTCTACACCGACTATGAAGTGGTCTCCCCAACAGGACATGAGTCCATCTGGCTCCCTAAGAAATATTTACAACATTACTAATTATATTCCTCAGACTGTCTTTTTCTATTCCTGAGGCCATATTGTATTTTGAGGAATCCCTGGCAGTCTAACCTCCCTAACGCTCAGGACACTTCTAAGCTTACCCCTACTCACTTTTCTTCTTATCTTCTAATAATTGTTCCACTCCCCTCAGCCTACTTCCCACATTTTTTTCCAGCAGTGCTAGATAGACGACTTGAATTTTCCCAAAAGCATTCTTGGCAAATACAGTTCCCTCAACTTCTACAATCTTCTCCACTCTCTTCTCAGGTTAAATCTCATTTTCTCAGACCAAGTTCACAGAACACTTTCTCCAAAAAGGCACCCTTCATTTCCTCTTTGTCAAGCAGCAGCAACCTATAGGTCCTTCTATCCTCTGCAGAACAATTACCATACAGTATTGTAAGAGCCTATTTACTCGTTAGTCTACAGCTGACTTGCAATCTACTTGAGGCCAAGAACAGCATCTTTCGCATCACTGTCCCTCCTCGCCAAAGGACTAACATCATAGAATAGCTGTTGCAATTATGGAATGCAAGCATGTGTCAAGAAGAGTTCTAAGCCTTTTATCTGCATTAGTCCAATTAACCTCACAACTATCTTCGCGATAAACACTATCATTGGCTTTTATTTTTTCAGATGCAGACATCAAGAAACCAGAGGTTAACTAGGGTTGTAGCTATCAGTGTGAGAAACTAATTTTGAACATTAAGTAATTTGACCCCAGAGCCCATTTTCTTAAATGTCACATTTTTAAAAGTACTTAACAAAGATTTTATAAATGAGTGAATAAAAGTTTATGTACCTAGACTTGTCAACAGTTGCATCCCCACTTCCAAGTTAGTCTCAGCTAAAGTGGTAATATAACATGAAAAATACAACTGTTTTTAAAAGCTATTGTTATAATCAAGCATTATAACAAAGTAGTGCTGTAATTTGAATCTTAACAAGTTATTCTCAAAAGATATTATTTTCTAATAATGTAGAATAGTAAATAGGTTGCCATTATCTTTGTATTCAAACATTTATCCCTTCTTCCCTTAGTTTAGCTATTCCTTCATCTTTCCCCTTTATCTTTGTATCCTTGACCATCTCTAACTTGGTAGGAGGAAGCAAACAATAAAAAGTATCTCTTTAGGAATTAAGCCATATATGAAGCAAAGTATCATTTAAGCATTTTTATAATATCCAGCAGGTACATGTGTAACTTGTTTTATAGAAAGTGAGCTGAAGAATATAATCATGTACCTACTAACTAATACCAGTAATTGACACCTATTGAGTCAAGATAGGAGTGCGGAATTATTCTAAACACTGCATATATTGTCCTACTTAATTCCCACAAGAACCCCAGTATTATCATCAATCCCACCTTAATGATGAAAAGTAGAGAAAGGTCCAATAATTGTCCAAAGTCAGTCATATAGTAAGTGGTGAAGTTGGGATTCAATGCCAGGCAATCTGGCCACAGACTACAGGATTACTATAATTTTAAAAATAAAAATAACTTACAAATTTTTCAAAAAGAAAAAGGCCAATTATCAGTGGCCCAAGCACAAAATCTGAAGATGTAAAGCCACTGTGCTTCCCTTTCCTTAACTGTTCTGCTCTTCCGTTGCGCTAGCTCATTAGCCCTTTGCTCCCCTCAGAAAAAGAATAAAGCTGATTTTAAAAACAAATGAAATTTAAGTTATGAAGCCATGTGTCTCTATAATTTGGAAACACAAACAGTGGGATATTTTATTAAGTACAGAGAACACTGGTAAATGATGTATTTTCTAAATTTTTGCTGATATGGGACCAATCTTCTGGTCTTTATTCTGATGGCATGTTGTCACAGAGTGCCCAGTGATACTGTGACAGCTGTTTTGGAGAAAGCTTCATTTCAGACTCCATCTGAATAAAAACAATGAGAGAGATTTTGGTGTCTGTCTAGAAATATGAAAATACAACCTTCCTTAAAGTAATATTTCATTCAAAATTACAAGCTAATGGTATTAGTTGCTGAACTCTCTTGGAATGGCTGTTTTCCTCTTCGTTTTTAGTTTATCATTGTAACAGGCTGCTGCCGAATAGGTCTGTTGGTATCTCTTCCTCCATGTCTCTCTGTCTCTCTCTTTATCATTTTTGCCTTGCTGTTTTATATTTCTCTTCACCCTTTCGAGCCTGTTTCGAAGTGTGAAAATCAATATCTTAAAAGATTGAATTTTAATATCTCAAGTTAAAACAAAAAACCTAATCAATCACATATTGTATAAGGCTACTGTTTAGTCCTTATCCAATTGGTGGTATTCAATAATGGTAACAGTGATGATAATGATTGCACTAATGGCTACTATTTATGGAGCATTTACTAGGAGCTAGGCATCATTTGGTCTGAGTGCTTTCCATGTATTAACCCAGTTTATATAGAGAGATATCTATATATATAGATATCTATATATATATATATTTAATTTTTTTTTAATTGGGGAAATGGGGGAGGGGAACAGTGCTGGGGAATCTGTGAAGGGGAGCAGACAAGTTGCTGTCCTTTTGTTCTTCAGTCTAGTTGTGGAGGACGTTGTTGGTATTATCCTTGCGCTCTTCCCCGGGTGAGGGAGTCGCTTGCAGGGCATTGGACAACCACTCACAGCGGCTCACAGCAGCTCACAAAAGTGCATGCCTGCTGCCGGCCAGCCCAACTGCAGCCTACACCATCACCGGCGACTCACGGCAGCCCAGCTCCAGGTCAAGCTGTAGTTCACCATCTTAGCTGTAGAGAGCACAGCATCATTGGCCCTCATGTGGGATCCAAACCAGGGACCTGCTGCTCAGAGCTGGCGTCCCAAGCCAACCCCTAACCAATGCGCCACTCGGCCAGCTCATTAACCCAGTTAATATTAATGATACCCCTAGGAATTAAATTCTATTAGTATCCTCATTTTTCAGTAAGAAACCTAAGATTCAGAAAAATAAAGTAAGTCTTTCAAAGTCATACAAGTAGGTGGTGGAGTCAGGATCTGAGCCCAGGCAGCTTTGCTTGGAGTCCAAAGGTCAACCACTGTGCTACATGTCTAGGCCAACTCAGTGGTTAAAAATCCTTGGGCCAGCCGAGACAGCAACTTGTCTGTTCCCCTTCCCTGATTCCCCAATGCTATTTCCCTCCCCCAACTCCCCAATAAAATCTTTAAAAAAAAAAAAAAAAGAATCCTAAGCATAGCAAGCTTAACCCTAGCTAATAAAGAGTGACTAGCTTAGGCTTTGAAATGCAACAGACATGGGTTTGAGTTTCCCTTCTATTTACTGGCTATGTGTTCCTAGGCTGGCATGTCATCTTCTCTACATTTCAGTTTCCTCATCTGGAAATCCAAGCATAATACTCGCCTCACTGTAAGAATTAAGTGAACTAACAAAAAATTACTCAGCGAGCCAGCTGAGTGGCACGTTGGTTGAGAGCTGGCTTGAGACACCAGAGGACCCCAGTTTGGATCCCACATATGAGGGCCAGTGACACTGCCCTCTACAGCTAAGATGCTGAACAACAGCTCAACCTGGAGCTGGGCTGCCG
>NW_017731670.1:1309955-1336819 GCF_001890085.2 Hipposideros armiger
ATATATATATATATATATATATTCATGGCTGTAGTTGTATCTATGTTTAAATTTTTTGGTATGCTTTGTGTCTTTGACCCATGGAAACTAGATTTCTCCATAACTACATGCTCTACAAATATGTTAAAAAGGAAATAATACTACAACACAACAGAACTCAAGTTATTGAGAAACTTGTTTTCAAAACAAAATTAATATACTAAACACTGCATTGATTTAAAATAAAGCTTTCTTTTTTCCTAAAGTATACATAGTTTAAAATCAATGTATTCAATCGGTGTTATGCTCACTGAGATATTTGTGCTATTATCTAATTGACATCTTAAATATAATCAAGTGCTCATGTATGATCATTGATACCCCTAGACCCAGGTGAGGTAGACAGACCCCTGAGCCCTGTACTTTACAAGGTTTCGACATGGCTCCCTGACATCCTGCACTCCTCAGGGGACAAGGAGTCTGCAGGGCCAAATGGATGTGTCCACCTGCAGTTTACAGTAACTTTTATAGACCATTCTCTGGGTATCTAAGACTCTAACATTCCTGCCCTAATGGTGCTGTGCCCAGTCCAGGACCTGTGCAGGCCACTTTCCTGCTCCCTCCTCCTAAAGAAAGAGTACTGTTCTGGTATGTGTATCCTAAACCCAGACCAGTTGTTGGCCAAGATATAGCCTTTTGGGGCTGGGAGGTGAAATTTAGGGGCTTCGAAGTATGACTGACCAGAGGCAGAGCACAAAATCCTTTATGCTGCAGCTCTGAGCTGGGGGGTGGAAAGGTAATGGATAGAGCAACAAATGAAGGGTCTGCTCTTTAGCCAAGATCTGATGTGAAAGTCCAAGAATTCTATATTCAATCCTGGACTTCTACCTCATTATGGACATATATAATATTTATCAAGGATGAGAGAAGAACATATTTTAGTTTAATTTATTTTACAATTTTTATGTATTTACCCACACCGCACTAAACCTTAGGGGTAGGAATGTATATGATTAGTACATTCACTTCAGCATAAAACTGTGATGATCAAAATATAATTTCTTATATAATTGCCAATATAAATTCAATCTGACTGTAAGGAGTTTTACCTGTCACTGTTAATTAAAACTGCATTTTGTCACCTGTACGATCCATTTATTACAGTAGAGTGATTAATTTTTGAACCAATAACAAATTACAAAAAGTAATTGCTATGGCTATTTTATTTCTAAGGATAGGTAGCAAAACCACCTTAATATTCAACAACAGTGAGGTAATTTTTGAGTGGTACTATATCCCTATCTCACAGTCCATTGGGTTTAGTATTGGCAGCAGACATGCTATAATTTTTCAGTTTTTTAATTAGATTTAGCCATTAATTTGACTATTCTTTCATACAGAAAAGAGACTTTAACCCTATTTGTGAGCTGATTTTTCTTTCTGCCTTTACTAAACAGTTTCTAATGGATACATACGGCCATATTTACATCTGGAATCTTATCTATTCATATACTTGAGATTCACATCACTGGGTACACATTAGGAGAGAGGGCCTCAGTCTTCTTATTCACTTTCTACTGACATAAAAGTTCACATCTACGCTGCAATAATAACATTTATGTTTATAGAAAAGTGTAAAAAGCACTTGTCAAACTACTATCTTGTTTATTCATTACTACTTTGTGAAGTTTGTTATTATTTCTTCATTTCACAGATGAATTAAAGTGAGGTTCATAGAAGATGAAGAACATGCCCTAAAGTCACAGGGCAATTAAGTGGCAAATTCTCTAACTCCAAATCCCATGTTCTTTTCAAGAATACCATGCTTCTCAAAAACCATACCTTTTGTAGTAGACAACAATGGAAATTCAGAGGTACACACACTGCTTCTTACCTTTCCCAAATCAATAAATAGTGCCAGATCATAAGGCATATATTCATATGTGCAAGATAAAAAATGAAGAAGACATAATTCCTGTGACCAGGGGGCTTACCCATTAATAGTGAAGCTGAGATATGCCTAAATTAAATTAAAGAGAATCGGAAGAGTCCCAGAAGAGTGCAAGTCACTGTGGACGTTCTAAGAAGGAAGATAAGATTTCTGATAGAAGCATCAAAAACAACTATAGGGCCAGCCGAGTGGCACATTGGTTAAGAGCTGACTTGGGACGCCAGAGGGCCCCGGTTCAGATCCCACATATGAAGGCCAGTGACCCTGCCCTCCACAGCTAAAATGCTGAACAACAGCTCAACCTGGAGCTAGGCTGCCGTGAGTCGCCAGCGTCAGCAGGTGGGTTGCCATGGGCTACTGTGTGTAGCCAGCAGCCAGCGTGAGCAGCCAGCAGCCGCACTGATCGGCTGTCCAGAAGCCGGCGACTGATCTGCCTTGCCAGGTAAGAGCACAATGTTGGTGCCAACTTGGGCCAATGAAGCAACGTCCTCCACAACTAGACTGAAGAAATAAAGGATAGCAACTTGTCTGTTCCCCTTCCCCCAATTACCCAATAAAATCTTTAAAAAAAAACAAAAAAACAATAACTATGGCTCATAGAGTCAGTGGAATATGAACTCAGCTTCCCAGGATGAATCAAGATAAATAAGGAGAAACCCTAGTTTCCATGTAGATGAAACAGCATAAGCAAAAGCTTGTAATGAGAAAAAAGTATGCATGTGTGTGCACATACATGTGCACACGTGAGCTTTCCTATGTCTACATCTATATTTATAGCTATATCTATAAGTATGTCTATATCTACATCTATTTGTTCTATATTTATATCTAGGTAGATATCCATATCTATAACTTTGGTAATACCGGCTAAATTTGATGGCTACTAATAACAGAGCAGCAGATTTAAAAACCAATCAAATGTATTTTAACCTATCAGAGTAACACAGAACAAAAAAGATATCAGGCACAATGTTACCGAGGGATATGGAAACCCACGTTTTCATACATTGATAGTAGGAGTGTAAAATAGTATTAGCTGCCTGAACACATTTAAACCAGCAAATGTAATTCCAGGAACCTATACTAAAGAGATAATTAAACAAGTATGTAAAAATATACGAATAAGAAAATTTATTGTGGTAGTGTCTCTAATGGAAAAAAAAATTGAAAATAGTCCAAATCTTAACCATATGGAATTTTTCAAATAAATTAGAGTACATCTATTTCTAAAAAGTGATAAATCTATATGTATTAACAAATCCTCACGATATTGTGAAATGAAGAGAGCAAATGATGGACAGTAAATAAAGTATGCCTGCATTTAAGTAGACAAAATATACTGACATATGCATAAAGAATATGGACCATAAATCATAAACCAAATCATAAACATAAACAATCATAAACAATATTTATCTCTGAAAATAGGATTACAAGGAACTTTCAAGTTTATTTGACAGTAAAACTACTTGAATGTTTGCAACGAGTAAACAAATGATTTCCAGTTTAATCTTTCTACGTTTAATTATTATAAGTTATTATAACTCCTAACACATAATTCTGCCCAAACACTGAACATAAGAGGTAAATTACTCAAATAATCCCAACCTTATTTAGAATGTTTTCCTTGGTTATGTTTGATCTTCTAGAAACTATAAAACAACACTACTACAACTAATTTTCATAAGGCCTATATACCTCGAATATAAGGGAGGTATTTTTCTGGCCAAAATATACAAAACAGCACACACAAGTTTAAAGGATCATGCTCTCAATGGAAAAATACCCTCACAGGTAAGGAAAAACAAAGGAAAGATATGCGAGATTTTCCCCATGACAACAGAATAATTATTCCATTCATTTTTATGACCAAAAATGTCAGATTATTTCAAGTAAAACTTTCTATCTGCTAAGGTTATTCTTGGGTTTTCTATTCATCTCATTTCCATAAAAAGAAACACTTCCTTAAGTAATCGTTCAACAATATTGTATTATATTCATCCAATTTCTTTATTTTATTTTATTTTATTGGGGAATTGGGGGAGGGGAACACCGTTGGGGAATCAGGAAAGGGGAACAGGTAGACAAATTGCTAGTGTGTTCTTCAGTCTAGTTGTGGAGGATGTCGCTTCACTTGCCCATGTTGGTATGATCATTGTGCTCTTCCCGGGTGAGGCAATCGGTCACTGGTCATTGGTGGGCCGCTCACAGCGGCTCCCGGAAGCTAACACCGGCTGCCAGCCACTCACATAGCTCATGACAGCCCACTGCTGCCCCACTGCAGCCTACGCTGTCACCGGCAATTCACAGCAGCCCAGCTCCAGGTTGAAATGTTGTTCATCATCTTAGCTATAGAGGGCGAGCATCGCTGGCCCTCAATGTGGGCTCCGAATCGCAGCCCTGCTGCTCAGAGCTGGTGCTCCCAAGCGAGCTCTTAACCAGCTGAGCCGCTCGGCTGGCCATATAATCATCCAATTTCTTATACAACTTTAAACCCCTCTTAATATTTCAAAAATCTCAGGTATGCTTCAAAGAGACAAAATGCATTTTTGGAATCTGAAAGGTAATATAAGGGTATTTTCCTGTTTCTTCCTTTCTCCAGGAGAAGATTTTTAAACAAAAAAACAAAGAACCCCAGAAATTTAGAAAATAAACATCTTAGTGGTTGCTATGAAAACATTTCACAATGACATTTCTTTATATCAAAAATGACAAGCCCACCCCACTCCCCATCAGTATATTTCACTGTAGATCCTGCAACTTCACATGACATTTTTCAAATTTAGCTTCAGGTTTGCCACTGGATTTATGTCACAAATACATCTAGTTTCTATTATTTCGGTAAGAAATGTTTTCAAAGAATATTAGTTGAAAAATAATATTCATTTGCACATGCATATGTCTAAAGCTGTCAGTGCCTTTTGGGGGTTGATAATTCCTGACAGAGTAAATTTGAGTGAAGATGGCTTGTCAATTAAAATGGTAAAACGCCTATGAATAGTAATTGTCCACTAAAGTAATTTGTCAAGATTTAAAGTACCCTGACTGTTATTGATGATACGGTAGCAGGGGTTGCCTGAGAAAATGGTAACCAGCTAACACGTTGAAGATACAAAAAGGAAAGCCATTGTTACATCCAAGTCAAATGGAACAGTATACATACAGATTTTATTGTCACTTGAAAAAGTTTTGGAAGAGTGAATCCCAACTCATCAGCACTATTGGACAAATAATTCAAAGGAAACATGTAGTTTATAGGTGGATTCAACAAAGATTTTCATCATTATTCAATTATCAGAAGTAATCTCACTGAGTCCTGTGCCATCGAGAAAGTAAGTAGGCAAAGGGATCAAAATAATTCAGCAAAATTTTCCACTGTGACATGAGTTTCTCTCAAAAAAACTATTAAAACTTGCAATATTTTATATAATGCTATCAGATCTCGCCAATGGAATCTCTGACTCATCATATAAATTGAACTCTCTCAGAAATGAAATGATTGTTACAATTGTTATGAGCACTTTTGAAAAGTGTCCCCACTGAGTTACCTCGCTGAGCAACAAACAATTCCTTATTGATTCTAAGAAGCAAATAATTATCCACCTTTAACAAATCCATACATACTAAAAGATTATAGTTTGGCCAATTCTGACCATCTTTTTAAACAATGAAATCACTATGTCACTTCAGAGACTGGATAAAGACGTGTTCTTCTACAACTGAGAACATAATTATTTGGGGGACACTGTTAGATATGAGGACACACAGCCATGTGCCAGACTTACATAACAAGTTTCTCTCCCTGGATTATGACTCCCAAACCAAGCTTCTGCATTGACTAACAATTCCTCTGTGTATTTGCAAGTAACTGAAGCTTCTGCATCTGCTACTGCAGGTAAAAAATAAAAGGCAGACGATATAACACAATATAGAGTGTGATTTAAGGAACAGTTCTACCACAGCTTCTAATTGCTCTCAGTATCTGAATTGGCAAAACCATAAGACATTCAACAAAAGGCTCTATGCAGGTAGGTCTATAAAACCTAATTATTTCTCGCAAAGCAGACCATTCCATTTAAAATAAAAGAAAGCTATGAGCAATAAAAACCCTGCCATTAACAATTAGTCTTCTGCACACGTGATTGGACTCAGAGAGATAAAGAAGCCTCTAAATTTAATGACGAATCCCATGTTTCTAGTGGGGTTCAATATTCTGTGCTAATTATGTTGAAAGACCCTTGTGCTACTTAAAAGTATTTGGACTGTGAAGGATGGCACTATATCCATGGATTCACTGTTAACACTTAACATTTAACTTTGATATTAAAATACACTTGAGTGTTTAAATTCAGGAGTGATTTTTTTTTTTGCTTTCTTAAAATCATTTCTTAAAATGGTTTTAAGCTTTTGCCAACTATAATACAGAGGGTGCCAAAAAATGCATATACATTTTAAGATAGGAAAAAACTGTATTAAAAGTGTAATAATATATACCTATAACAAAAGATGAATACAAGTCATGTGTATACATTTTTTTGGCAACCCAGTATTTACTGATATGTACATAATTCAAGATTTCATAAAACAATGTTAGTATGAAGTAAAGAATCCTATTTTAAAGAGGAATTAAAATAAATTTAACTGTCCAACCAGTAAATAAAGGCAGTATGAAAAGGGAATTCAGACCAGAGACTCCTATCTATTGTTTACCAAATGTATTTTTTAATCTATATATATATATATTATATATGTATATTTTAATTTAATATATATATATATAAATATAAAATGAATGATACAAAAGAAGGCATAATGGACCCATCACAATCCAGGAAACGAACACTAATGTAGCATTTCTTTATTAAATAGAACTGCTATGCCTCTTCTAAGTAGAAAAGATTTGTTCTTTCATATAGCTTTGTACTAATTTGGTTCTATAAAGGGTACTTTGCTGTTGGCATGCAAATGTAACTACAGTTAATAAAAAGAGAAGTTATCTACACACTACAGCTGTGCAAAAGACCAAAGTTGAAGTTATTGGTAGTGTTTAATGCATAAATTGTTGTTTTAAAAAAAAAAACCTGAGTATAATGCCCAAAAAAATTATATTTATAAACCACACAGAGGAAACACTGTCTCTGCCATTAGAATGGGATGGTCAGGGAGCATCTTATTATCTGTTGGACTATATTTAATTTGTAAACATTTATCATCTTAATGAAATCAAAGAGAATCCTGTTGGCATTCAAATGATACTGCTTGAAAAGAAAATCATTTTATTTCTGAATGTGTGAGATAGGAAAACAAGTAAAAACAGTTTTAAAGCCATAGGGAAGCGGAGGAGTCTTCCCCCCCTCCCCCTAACTGCATGATAGTTAGTGTCTCCATAGAAACGAATGGCATTGCAGTGAAGTGTCATCAACAAACCTGGGCTTCTAAAATATACAGAAGTACGTTTCCAAAGACATTGAAAAATACATGTATAGATCCTTCCCCAAAGTAGAAAGTGATGATTACATCTTTGCAGAATAAGAAAAACAGCTCAAAATCATATGATGGTCTCTTGATGAAACTCAATTATTTTTTGGTCATCATCTCACTCAAAGAGCTTATATATTAAGAGGAAAATTCTTTTTTTTTTAAAGGTGTTATTGGGGAATTGGGGGAGGGGAATAGCATTGGGGAATCGGGGAAGGGAAACAGACATGTTGCTGTCTTTTTGATCTTCAATATAGTTGTGGAGGATTTACTTCACTGGCCCATGTTGGCATTATCATTGCGCTCTTTCCAGGTGAGGCATTTGATCGCCAGCCATTGAATGGCCGCTCACAGCGATTCATGGCAGCTCACGAAAGCTCACGCCTGCTGCTAGCCAGCCCCAAAGCAGCCTATGCCATCGCCCGGCAACTCACGGAAAGCCACCTCCAGGTCGAGCTGTTGTTCACCATCTTAGCTGAAGAGGGCACAGTGTCACTGGCCCTCATGTGGGATCCGAACCGGGGCCCTGCTGCTCAGAGCTGGTGCCCAAGCCAACTCCTAACCAATGCATCACTTGGCCCAAGAGGAAAATTCTTTGAATATTGTAATGAAAGACTTCTTTGCAGAATTTTGCCCTTTACAAGTTATTAATTAATTAATTATAAGCATATTTGTTTATATTTGCCTTTCTGACTAAAAGATGCCAAGAGGGCAGGGGCCTTGGCTAATCAGCTCAAAGCCTGGTCTAGAACTTAGAGAGACATACACAAATTCTTATTCTGAAGTGACCCCTCCCAGCCCTATCTCCTCACCTGCATACCCACTTTTACCCCAACTCCTTATCACAACATTGGAAAATACTTCTTAGACACTGACCTGATGCAGGCAAATATTTTCATACCATAAAGCAGAGCTAGTATGGTAGAAATTATGCATCAGTGGTATACAAGCCGTATGTAACCCCATATTGAGTCTCATCACTGCCCCTAACTGGCTGTGTTACCTTGAGCAGATCACTTATCTCCTCTGGCTTTAGTTACTCAAGTGCAATAGGCATGTATTCATAAAATATATTCTAGCTTTATTATTTGAATAAGAAAAAATGTCTCAGGATTGTGTCTGAACCACTGTGTTCTCATGTAAATCTCAGAATTCTGTGTTCTAAAGTTAAAAGATCAGATTAATAAGCGTATTAGTTTCCTGTTAAAAAAATTACCACAAATTTTAGTGGTTTGAGATGCCAGAAATGTATTATATGACAGTGCTGATGGTCGGATGTCCAAAATCAGTTTCCCTGGGCTAAATTAAGATGTCATTAGGGTTGTATTCTTTCAGGAGGCTCTAGGTTAATCTCTCTTTCGTGTCCTTTCCAGCTTTGAGAGGCTCTCCTTCCTTGGCTCAAGGTTGCATCTCTTTGCCTTCTGCTTTCCTGTCACATTTCTTTCTGTCACTCTCTAGCCTCTTTATAAAAACCCTTGTGATTACATTGGGCCCATCCAGATAATCCAGCATAATCTCCCCACCTTAAGATACTTAGTCAATTCCACTCTTGGGTATCTATCCAGAGAAACCCAAGACGATGATTCAAAAAAATATATGCACCCCTATGTTTATTGCTGCACTATTTACAATAGCCAAGACTTGGGAACAACCAAAATGCCCATTGGTAGATGACTGGACTAAGAAACTTGGCACATTTATACAATGGAGTATTACTTCACTATAAAGAAGGAAATCATTCCATTTGCAACAATATGGATGGAACTAGAGAACATTATGTTAAGTGAAATAAGCCAGTCGGAGAAAGACAAGTACCATATGATCTTACTTATGTATGGAATCTAAAAAACTGAATGGGGCCGGCCGAGTGGTGCGATGGTTAAGACCTGGCTTGGGACGCCAGAGGGCCCAGGTTCAGATCCCACATATGAGGGCCAGTGACACTGCCCTCTGCAGCTAAGATGGTGAGTAGCAGCTCGACCTGGAGCTGGGCTGTCATGAGTCGCCGGCGACAGCGTAGGCTGCAGTCCCTGTGGCAGTATGTAGCCAGTAGCCAGCGTGAGAGGCTGTCCAGAGGCCAGCGACTGATCTGTCTCACCCGGGAAGAGTTCAATGATGGTGCCAACTTGGGCCAGTGAAGCAACGCCCTCCACAACTAAACTGAAGAACAAAACAATAGCAACTTGTCTGTTCCCCTTCCCCCAATTCCCCAGCGCTGTTCCCTTCCCCCCAATTCCCCAATAAAATCTTAAAAAAAACCCTGAATGAACAAGCAGAATAAACAGAAATAGTCTCAGAGATATAGAGGAGAAACTGATGGTTGCTAGTTGGGAGAGGGGTGGGGATGAGGGAGAAGGGGAAGGGATTAGACAGCATAAATACGTAACTACAATATTGCCACAGGGATATGAAAGACAGTTCAGGGAATATAATTAATAATGTTGTAAATATTTTGTAGGTTGTCAGATGGTCACATGTCTTGTTAGGGAGACCACTTCATGGATGGTGTAGAGGCTTGATCACACTGCACTGTACACCTGAAGCTGATGTTGTATAATATTGTATGACAAGTATAATTGAATATATATATAGTCACGGGATGTGGAGTATAGTGTGGGGAGTGAAGTCAATGGAATTGTAATAGATATGTATGATATCAGGGGCTGGGGGAGAGGGGCGGCAGATTGGGGGAGGGGGGTTGTCACTTTGAGGGGTAAAAAGTATAACTATTGCACTGTGTTATGCACCTGAAAATCATTTTTTTTAATTTAAATTTTAAAAATTTAAAAAAATAGATTTGTTTCCCATCTCTCAGGGATCCTTGACCTTCATTATCTGAAGTCCAATGTTTTGAAAACCAGTTTTTCTTATATGTCATCTTCTTTTCTTGTTGTTTCAGGCAGGAGGTTAAGTCCAATCTCTTTTACTCAGTCTTGGCTGAAAGTAAAGTCTGTAGTATCCTTTGTAATTGAAAAACAATCTTACGCCTTTTCTCTTATTTTTATTTCATTTTTTAAAAAGTGACAGTGGGGGAGCTTATTTTTAGATAAAATGCTAAAGAGATGATTTTTCTTATTCTTATTCACTATCGTGATTCTTTGCTTTGCCCCGAGTGATCTTTCTAAATCTAATCACCTCTCAATTATGCCTAAATCCATCGTGGCTCCTGAATGGCTACTGAATAATATCTGAACTCCTTAGTAGGCATACAAGGCTCCTATATACTTGTTAACCCTCAGCTCTCACATCTCCCATCATGCCCTGCCTGCACTGTAACTAAGTTCCCGCTGTCTGCAACAATAATAGTGTATGGGTTCTGGAGTCAGGAACACTTCAAGTCCTATTTAATGGCTGCCTGCTTTGGGGAAATTAACTTCTTTAATATCTTATCTGGAAAGAAGAGTAATACAACTATGTACCTGCCATGGTTGTTGTGAGCATCAAATGACATAGTATCTGTGAAGTGCTCATCACAGGGCCTGGCATAGAGTAAGTGCTCAAAAACATAAAAAAAAAGAAAAAGGAAAAAAAAAATTTTTAATAAAATAAAAAAATCTGTACTGCAGGAAACTTTACAGGACAAATGACTTGGTTTCTTCAACAAATAAATTGCAAGAAGAAAAAGAGAAGGGGAACGTATTGATTTAGAGGTGTAAGAGATATATCAACCAATTGCAATTTATGGACATTATTTGGATCCTGATTTGAATAAATTGTTTAAAAAACTGCTGAGAATCGAGAAATTATTGTTCAATGTTTTAGGTATGATAACAGTATTATAGTTGTAATTTAAAAAAGAATGCCTATCTTTTAGAGAACGTGGTGGTTTATGGATGAAATGATATCTAGGATTGGTTTCAAAATAGTGGGGGGCAGGGGGGGCCAGTGGAGACTGCCCATGAGTTGGTAATTGTTCAAGCTGGGTTATGGTTACATGGGGGATCATTTTACTATTTTATGTAATTTTATATATAGTCGAACTTTTCTGTAATAAAAATTGAAGAAAAAAAAAGATACTTAATCACACCCCTAACGTCTCATTTGCCATATAAAGTAACATCAGGGATTAGAACGAGAAGGAGGACATCTTGCGGGGGAGGCATTATTTTGCCGATATTCTTCAAAAAAACTTTAGATAAACTTTAATGGAATTTTCTGGCACCTGTGTGAAGCCTGGTTTTAAAATTTTCTATTAGCCACTCCCAAATACACACCTTAGCACTCTACTCTGGCTTCTCTATAATTGACTTGCCCTGCCATACATACATCAGCTATATGTTTTATAGAAAAATCTTTCACATGAAAAAATAAGTGTGACAGAAATCTTTGGAAACTAGGTTAGATTCAGGTAATAGCTAGATACCAAAATCACAAATGCAGGCTTCTGCCTAAAAATGATGCATCAGAAAGGAGAAAGCAGGAAGTTTATTATATAGAGATGTTATGAAAACTCCATGAAAATATAACAGAAACTTTGCATTCAACACAAGAAACTCATTATGAAAATATAAATCACTACTGTTCAGGTTTCTTCTTAATGATGGTAGAATTTCTTTCTACCTTAGAGTACAAAGTACATTACGGTAATACAGAAGTCTGGATATAGCTTGTCTCACTTTGAGCAAGTCACTACCAGGGTTCACATCTATAACAAGGCAGTTTTTTGTAAGATTTAATTAAAATTAACTAGTCTGGCTTTTTTTATTGCTTTTAAAATTATCTTGTATTTTTCCAAGAAATGGAACATTATTAAAAAAATAGGGAAATATAGAACTTCAATAGTGATTAACATGAGTACATTTACAAGAATTTTTATAGATATACAGCTAACAATAATATTTTAGCATATTTCCCAGGAGTTTGTGGGTTTTGGCATTTGGGGAATACATTCCATTTTGCTGATTTACTCCATTACCCATATCTTACCCAGTTATTTCCCAAAAGATGAGTAACTAGCTGTGCAGAGTTTCATCCTTTGGATGGGAAGAACGTAAATTTGCTCAGTTTGGTAGATAAGTTAGTTCTTTTTAACCACAAAGGTCTACTTAATAAATTATGTTCCAGTGCACTACATAGTACCTCTGTTACCTGCAAAGTTCTTTTTCCTTTTTCTTTTCTTATCAACCTCTAACCTTTCAATGGTGGACAATTTTCTCACCACTGCTGGGAGACGAGAGTTCATTATATTTGTGAGGCATTTCACAGTATCTCTATTAACCAGTACTCAAAAAAATTACCTGCTGCTACTCCAGTACCTTTCGACATTACTCTTCCCCAAAAACCTTAGGACATAAAATATCCTCTATCAGGTTATAAATTCTCATTTCCAAGAATGAAAACCACAGAGGCTACATGGTCACTTAGTACTGGAGAAAAGGACTTGGATCTGTGACTTGAAACCTCCCATTCTGTTGCTTAGCTCACTGAGATAGAAAGTTATATTTATATTCACTGCAAGAACAACATATTTCAAATAATCCATGAGAAAGCAGAACAGTTTTTACTCCTGCTCTAGAAAAATCAGGCCATCTGGTTGCCCTCATGACACATTTGAATATCAGGTTAGAAATTTAGGTCAAAGCAAACCAAGAGAAAAGAGCTTGACAAGACTAAGCTAACATATTTAATGTCAGGTTGATTTTGGATCTGCCCTACAATATATGGATGTGCATTTTTAAACTGTATTGGTGATATTTAGTTTGGATTTTTTTTTTATTTTGTGTTCCTGCTTGGTAAATCATCATAAAATTTGGGCTTTGAAATGCAAAAATAGGTAAGGTAGACAGAATACAGAATAAAATTAACATGGAGGGGATACCTACTTTTTAAATCTCTCCTTTGTCTTAGAAAAGTAAAGAAAAAAGTTTGTTCATATTTAGAGAAATAAAAACCAAATAAAAAACAAAGTATGTTACAAAAATTAACAATCAAGTTACTGAAAATAACTATGTATATATAGCTATATCATGCATGAATTGCCATTCGATTTTAAATTAGAGCTAAACACATGTCTGTATTGAGATAAGGCTTTGTAAGTTGATTTTAAAATGAGGAATCACATACTTTCAAGGCCATGTTTTGCTTTGGGGAGGAAAATGTATTTTAGTATCCAAATCATTATCGTTTTGATTACAGCTGAGAATGAAAGTAGAAAGGCCAGAAATGTAAATATAAAAGCAAAAATAAAAACACATATGTTACAGGTTACCGAACTGAGATCATAAGTGTTTTACAAGTTTTGTAATGTTGTTAATCCAAATAAAAGAAAATTTAGATTGATTTTTATATTACTCCCCTTCAATTGATCATAAGAAGCATTGTGACAAGTGACATAATAATTTATACTATTATTAAGCTCAGTATACATAGGACAGCTGCAGTAATTCTACACCACCAATCAAAACATATATTTGTCAGCCTCATTGTATAATTAATTCATCTAAAATTATTATTTAGAGCTGGATTAAACAGGCATTTCCCTTAATTTTCTCATTTTTACACAATAGAACAATGAATAGAGTTCCTGTGATTGGCTATTGCAAGGATTTAATCATGGCTTTTGGGTATGCCTGAATAGGTTAGTAATCTAAGCACCGGTTTTGCCATCATTAAGGGGGTGAAGGGCCCTAGTTTTTTGTTTTTAAGAATTCACTGTTTTCTAACTGCACATTGTCCAACATTTCTCCCCATTTCATCACGAACATTCTCCTAACTCCACAGACGTAAATCCTCCAAGGGACAACAAAGAGAAGTCTTTCTGAAACTAATCATTCATTCATTTGGGAAAGCTTGCCTTGTGTATGTGTAGACAACAGTCAGAATTTCAGATTTTTTTCCATAATATAGTAAAAATTTATCTATCAACAGTCTTGTTTTTTGAGGACATATTTCATTTGTATGCTCCACAGGGCATGGCATAGAACAAGGTATATATTGAGAACTGAATAAATATGGTGGCCAGTTGAATTTGAGAAGCAACTATCACATTAAAGTATGGTGCCATCAGTGGGCGAAGCCTTACATATCAAAAGGGAATATGGTTGTTCTCCCATTAAAAAGTGCATGAATCCATTAGGTGACCAGAATCTAATTGAATGGTTTGGGAGGTCTCTTATATCTCAGTGGAAGAATAGCCATTTGAAAGAACACCAAACCCCTAAGTTATCGGGGTTTTTTGGTTTTTTGGGTTTTTTTTTTTAGCTGAACCATCCTGCCACCTGTTGGTAGCTCAGTGGCTGCTCAGCTCGGGCCGGGACTCAAACCACTATTGCTCAGAGCTTGCACTCTTGAGTGAGCTCTTAACCAACTGAGCCACTTGGCCGGCCCCCTAAGTAGTTTTAACTTGCATATGGGGGGAAGAAAAATATTTCATTTGGTAATTCAGTATTGCAATGTGGTGATTTTCAATCCTGGATTTCCTTTTCTTAAAAAAAAAAATCACCATTATCTAGCAGCATTTATTGAGTGTCTAGTAGTTGCAAAATAGACTACAAAGCTCCACAAATCAGCAATCTTCTGCAACTAAACAATGATTCACCTAAGGACTTGGAGACCTGATAAACTAAAACATGAGAAAATAAATAGTTTTGTTGTTGTTGTTGTTGTTTTTTAATTTTTATTGGGTAACAGTGTATTTTTCCCAGGACCCATCAGCTCCAAGTCAAGTCATTGTTTTGGGGAGTTGAATGGGCAACCTTGTTGTTAAGAGCACGTTCTCTAACCAAATGAGCCATCTGGCCACCCGAGAAAGTAAATAGTTTTTAAGTTACCTTGAAAATGAAGCATATAGAAATAAATTGTTCTTACTTTTAAAGCCTTATGTTAATGCTTTTAGGCCACTGATTACCATTCGATGCACTGGAGCACACGTTTACAAAATGACCCCGTAATCTGAGAAAAAATATTGTATTCCTAAAAGGAGCATAATTTATTCTCTAATCACACAGAGGGTCCAACCTACAAAAGAGAATGGGCATAAAAATTTGATTGAAAATCTTTTGGGCCGGCCGCGTGCCATGTTGGTTAGGAGTTGGCTCGGGACACCAGCTCTGAGCAGCAGGGTCCCGGTTCGGACCCCACATGAGGGCCAGTGACACTGGCTAAGATGGTGAACAACAGCTTGATCTGGAGCTTGGTTGCAGTGAGTTGCCAGTGACAGCGTAGGCTGCAGTAGGGCTGGCTGGCAGCTAGGGTGAGCTTTTTTGAGCTGCCGTGAGCCGCCGTGGGCTGCCGTCCAATGGCCGGCGAGCAACTGCCTCACCCGGGAAGAACACAATGATAATACCAACGTGGGCCAGTGAAGCAACGTTCTCCACAACTAGACTGAAGAACAAAAGGACAGCAACTTGTCTGTTCCCCTTCTCTGATTCCCCAGTGCTGTCCCCCTCCCCCAATTCCCCAATAAAATCTTAAAAAAAAAGAAAGAAAATATTTTCCCCTCTCCATATCTCCATACAGACATTTGCATATTGCTCTCTTAATCTTATTTAAAAATTTCATAAAATCAGACAGCAAAAGAAAAAAATGGCCACTAATTAACTTATAATTGTCAATATCATCACTAACCTATATCAAAACACTGTGATTTTAAGTACTTTGCATACATTATTTATTTAGTTCTCACAAAAATATCTTCTGAGGTAAGCACTATTTATTATTTTCATTTCCTTTTTTAACAGATGTAGGAACTAAGGCTTAGAAAGGTAAAACAACTTATTTGAGACAGAGACATGGAAATATGGGCAAAAAGAAAACTACAAACAAACAAACAAACAAAACACTTGAGCCCTGATCTGGCCCATGCCCAAACCTATGCTTCTAACACAGTGCCATGTTAATTCCCTTCAGGTTTTTCTATGGATATCTATGAAATTTTGCTGTAATTAAAATATGTATCTATATGTTGGTGAATAGACAAAAGCAAAAAACTGAGGAGAGATATTTAGCTTTCCCCTGAATCAAAACTAATATGGTAATATGACTTCTGATCATATTTTTACATGTAAATAAAAAGAGTAGCATTGGTAATTATAGCCAGGTATGCATTTCGGCTTATTCAATGGCTACAGCAAACTGTCCATTTTCAGGAGAGACTTACCTTTTTTCTTCACAAAACACCTATTCTCATCTAGAAAAATACTTTCGTTTAGATGTTTATCCCATAATGTCTGCAGAACGCCTTGTGGGTAAATAAAGATTGCAATAAAGCTATGGATGCGTGATTAGTTTACAGAAACTCCTAATTTTTTGAGTATGTAGGACAACATTTCAATGTGGCTGAAAGTTATAAGAAATAAGGAGAAAAGTCCATCTGGTGTTCTTTCAATTATGAATGGGCCCTATTCTTCTTAGGTTAAGAAACAGAAAGAGTAAGAAGGAAGGTGAAACAAAGAAAAGAACTAAAACCCTAAAAAACTAGGGTTTTAGCCCAGCCCTCTTTTCCATATTCTGGAATCTTCAGTCTACTCCCTCCTTACAGACAATTGCCATTTGAATTTTCATTTTACTTCAGAATAACTCTATTCTTGGGCCACAGGCAATTGGTTCAGCCGTGGGTAGACCACATGAATTAACAGTGTCACTCAAAGTCTTTTCCCTAGATTTAAAAAACTGGAGATGAGAAAGAACATCTTGGGAGCTAAAATAGCCATTTTCTCACTCTTCCATGGGAAAAGTTAGAATGCTCTGCTAGGCAGAGGAGTCAAGATGCAAGACAAGCAGAAACGAAAGATCAAGAGAGAATATTGTCAGCATTTAAATCTTTGGTTGTGGTTATTTTTAACGGCCAGTTGCTCCTGTCTCATGCTCATGTTTTATTGTCCAATGTTTTCTTGAAATGTCTAATCTAATAGATTTCCATTTTTTGGTCAAGTAAGTTGGAACTTAGTTTCATCCCAGGCAGCATAAAGAATTGCAAATAAATGGCTACCACATATTGAGTACCTCAATATATGCTGGGCACTGTGCCAGACTCTTCACACACTTTCTCTCTAATGGTCACAGATATCCGATGATACAGGTATTACTCTCTTCATTTTACAAGTAGAGAAATTGAGTGCGAGTCAGAGAGATTAAATTGCCCACGGTTTTACTGCAAGAAGTGATGAAGACAAGGTTGAATTATGTTTACAGACATGCTTCCTATAATACTGGTTTGGAGAAAAATCTATGGACTACTAACAGGTATCAGATTAAAAACAAAACAAAATCAAACCTTTTAGAGGTAGTATAGGAGTGGAAATGGCATTTGGAAAATACACGATCAAAAGATTCGAATATGAGGCCCAGTTTTACAATTAAACGTTATCAATAACTCAGAACAATAAAGAGGTGGTAATAAAATCCCAAGTATGAATGCATCTCCATGGGATGCACTGTTTTCAGGAGGATTTTGTGGGTCTGGGAACCTACCCAGCCTTTCTGACATAAAAATGTATTTTTTTTATTTCCAAGCTATTGACTAACAAGTGAATGTGAGAACACAACTCCTTTGAAACTTGGGGACTGACTGTATTAATAACGTTCGGAGTGATACAATATTTAAAACTACAGAGCCATATTTTCAAGGTGCTTTTAGATACTGAAGGTAGATATTCTGTTTTTCTCCTGAAAATGTAATTTACCTTGAAATGCATTTTTTGCAACTGTATTTAGGCTATAAAATGTAAGATTTTTAAAAATTGACTAATTAAAAAACTTGATTAGATGTTCTTGACTCAACATATGAACAAAAATTCTCTAGAAAAGTCTCAAATAATGAAACTAAAAGCTTCAATACTATTACTAAAAACATGATGACAAATAAAGATAAATGTAGAATTTATTACTAGAATCCGATAAATCTGAAAGTTTTTTTTAACATCTCAACTATCTTTTTAGACTTCATTGGAGGGCTGGCAATGGGATATATTTTTATTCTCCAGCTTTGGAATTCATTTATTGTTAATATTCTTGGGAGGAATTGGCAGAATGGGTGCAGCATACATGTGTCATAGTCAAGGAATGGGAACACAAATTGCACAAGTGAGTAATTTTCTAATCAGGAGCATTGTGTAGATATGCTGTGGGCCCAAGGTTAATAATCTTACTTTTCAATTACAATTAAGGTTGGAATCTATCAGGTAAGTAATATTTCCAATGGTCCCTATGCAACAGTGGCAGATCTTGACTCTGGATACCAGAAATTATGCACAAAAACATACCTTATTTACCCAACCTTACACTCGAACAAACAGAAGCTTGTACAATGCTGCTTATTTTTGTAGCACAAGACAATATGGCAGCAAAATATGTCCTGTTGAATTAATTCATACATTGGTTTCGTTGAAACCCTCTGTTATGTACCCATCAATGTGTCCCAATAAACCAAACACTCTGAGACTTAAAGGGGACCTTGTCATTACTCTTCATAAGCTTTCAGCACCCCACTTGGCACCAAAGTGTCCAAGCCATTTTCAGTATGTAATGTTTTATTTGGTGGTCCACCTTTTCATATCTTATCCTACCCTGCCATAATGGATCACTGACTTAACCATATAGAAGAATAAATATAATTGACAATTGATCTATTTAATTCAGATCACAAAGAGAAAACTCCTTGAGTTTCACAGCAATGCCAAACAGCAGCAACCAATGTATGTCCCACAAAAATCACTGATAGAGTTGGTTGCTCTCACAGCACTCTCTGTTGATATTTTAGGGTTCTATTTTCTCTGGACTCTCCTCATGTTTTCCAAGGATTGTTTTCCTCTTATTACTTTCTTATATCTTCCCATTACTGACAGTACATTGTCCTTAAAGTGCATTCTTTTATATTTTCTCTACAAATTTTATTATTCTTCTTGGATTAAACTAATATATTCATATTAATAGTTTTCTAATTATTTTTGTCTGTTTCTTCAGTCTAATACCTCAAACTTTCTCTAAAAATATTTGCTCTGGGCATCTCAGAGACCCAAAATAAACTAAAGAAAAACCTTTTTGGTAAATCCACCTCCTTTTTTTTGTTGTTGTTGTTCTTCTGAACCACATTTTCCCATTTTCTTTTTGTTCATTATGTTCTGACATCTTCTTCCCCCAATCATATTTTGTGATTTGTCCTACAGCCAGTATTAGAGGGGAAAAAAATTCTCTAATTTATGCTACTAAATTCAGGAGAGTATAGACTAACAGGAATTGAAGTTCTTATGAAACACAAATATAATCAGATTATCAAGTAATGATTAGTAAGGGGATTTCTCTTCATTGAATAGATAATTTAATTTATTAATACCACATCAATATTTTAGTAACTTTTTATGTTTTGTTTAAAGTATTGGTAAAGTTTGAGCTTGTAGTTTGGAATCTCCACTAAATATTATTTTCTAATTATATTCTTGATATTTCTGGTAAACCCTATGACTTATGTCAGAGAGCTCAATCGAACATCCTGCAGCCTGAAATTGGGCCTGCATGCACTTATTTTATTTGGTTGTATTTTTTATTCTATTTTATTTTATTTTTTAACTCTCCCCACCCTTCCTACCTTTGATTTTTGGGGCCCAACTTTAAAATGTAAGTTGGATTCGAATACTTGTGTGTAGGTCATTTACTCTTCATTTACCCATATACTTCATTTTCCCATATTTTCCATTATTCTACTTTGCTTTCTACTCTGACATATTTATGTTGCCTGCCTACCCACAATGATTCTTGTTTTATCATAGTTGGCAGGTACATTTTATTCCAGATCCTCCTTGAATTTCCCAGTTAAAACATCTTCCCAGTCCTTAATAGGACTTACTTTACAGGAGCTCCACTGGTCATCCAAAATACTGCCTCTAATTGTGCAAGATCCTCAGCATTTCTTCTTGTTCTGTTTCAAGATATCCAAATCACTGGCTCTGTTAATTTGCTATAAAATTACCTTACAAAGAAAGATTCCTTAGCCAGCTTCTCATAACTCTAATTCTTACTCTCACTCGCAGTATATTCTCAAGGAAATCATGTAAAAAAAAAAAAAAAAAAAACCTCTAAGCCACAAACTCGTACCATGCAAAAATCAAGTATATTTGATTTGACTGCACTGTCCCACTGGTGGAGAAGATATTTGTGTAATCGGCTCTTTCTGAAACCAGGCATGTACTTTTGACTCTGTACAGTAGCTGTTAATAGGGAAGTGACCCCTTCTTACTTCCAGAGTTACTTCCAATGCATTGAACCCAGTTCACAGAGACCATCTTCACAGATGTATTCTAAGGATTACAGTTAATACAGCTAAAGACTTCTGGGTATCTTGCAAATAAGTTAGCTTTTAAGTATAAGGTATTATCATTTTACTTCATTTTAAATTCAAGCAGCTCGTCTTTGCCTTCAGGGCACTGCAGCTTTCTATACACTTCCAAATCTCAGCTATCAAACACATTTCTAAAATACTCAATATAGAAGTTAAACTATCATGTTACCAAGGATTTCTGACACCCACTGCTGGTATTTGATAAGTCCAATCTTACCTCTGTACTGCAGAGAAATGTGGTTAGAAAAAGTCATATTTTACAATTACATCGTATTTTATATTTTCAAAGACATAACTGATCACTCGCTTTATTATACAGCAATCACATGGTATTTGGAAGCTGTAGAGATATTTATGAGTTAATCCTATGTCACAACCGTGAGCATGTCATTGATTTTTTAAAAATAAATTTGAGTAAAAATGGACTTTTGATGTGCACAGAGAAGTGATAGCTGCCAAACAAGATTTATAGCTTACACCTACATACCTGAGACAATGGTGACTACTTAAGTAAATGAGTAATGATGCCTACCACGTTAATATCAAAATGATCTCCTTCTTTAAACCTACTGAGCTTAACAAAATGTTGATTTCAAATGAGAATTTTCTAGCAATTAAATAGAAAGGAAATCATAACAATGCCAGATTTTGACATAATAAGTAGTACCCTGAATTGTATTTGTACATTTAATTTTATTTACTGATTATTGCTGCCACAAAGAAATCTTCTACTAATTTCTGATATATTAAATCCACAGTATGCAAGATATTATGTGTATCCAAAAGTAATAAAATTAATTTGTATTCAGTTACAAGATGATGCATGTTGCTTGATAATCTTGACTTTCAAATAACTCAAGTCCTTCCACAAATGGGAATTTAACTTATATTTCAGTTACCAACCAAAAACCCATAACTCTCTTTCAAAAATCTTCAATAGTGCAAACATTTCACCTAGAGGGAATAATTGTTGTTGCTTCATTTTGTTTTGCTTTTAGGGGCAAACCAATACCATTCAGAGCCAGGTATGATGAAGCTAGCTATGATCAAGTTATATGACACCAGTGAGGGTCAAAAATGCTTTACAAACTATTTACAAATTTCATATTTCATCCTACCACAAGCTCTGGAGAGGACTCTAAGTTCCCTTCTAACACTTAAACTTTATCTCTAAGTTGATACTTGGGTAATAGGTTCTGCCACTTTAAGTTAAACATATATATTAAACATCCACAAGCCTAGGTCTATGATAGATGGACTATACAAGAACATAATATACAATATCTGGCTGTAGAGAAATTATTTTCCACATGATGTGTACACAACCACCTCTGGACTACTGAATAAGATCATATAATAAGACAAAAAGTCTTCTAATGAGTCAATTAGGAATTAAGGATAAAGATTTAAGAAGGGTGCTAATTTTGTAGTGGATTCAATGAATGTACAGGATGTAGAGAAAAAGGAAAAATGAGAGAGAGAGAAAGGAAGAGAGAGAGAGCGAGAGAGCGAGAGAGAGCGAGAGAGAGAGAGAGAGAGAGAGAGAGAATGAACATTGACTAAATCATCAAAACAACTCCAGAGATGGAGGGACTTGAACTAATCCTTGAAGGAAAATGGGCTAAAAAGAGGTGGGAAGAAAGGAAAAGCTATCTTCCAGATGGGAAAACAGCATGAGCAAAGGACAGGAGTAGGAGTATTCCTAGTGTTATTTCAAGCTCCCCTTCTCAGAAGCCAACAATGGCTCCCAATTATCCCTTGAATATAATTAAGACTTTTAATCACAGGCTTCAAAGCTTTCTCCCACCCCACACCATCCCCTGGATTCTCCAGCTAATACTTCAGTCAAATGTATCAAATTAACATAGTCTACACAGAACCTCTACCACTTCTGCAATTTCTATAGCTTCTCCTAAGGCACTTTCCCTAAGGCACTGAACCTATTCAGCCCATATTTCAAAATGGTTTAAACTCAGGCCTTTCTGCCTTTGGCTCTCCTCACTAACCTCACTTGGTTCTGATCTGCTTACATACAAATTAGTCACCTATATATGTTTATGCTTCATTGTGCTTTTACACTTGCATGCATTCAATGTTGCTGTAAACAGAAGCAGGAACTAGGTCCTTCATTAACTGGATTGCATTATGAAGTATTGAACTATTGAATGTACTTGAATTATTTATGTATTAGGAATTTCTATGGAACCTAGGATCTGGGGCTTTCATTACATACTTCATATATTCATTAACAAAATATTTACTGATAACTGTGAGTAAAAGACCACATAAATGTACAGTATATAATGTTTGGACCATAAAAAGGTTTCAATTCAACGGGAAACTAAACAATAACTAAGGGAGTGTGTGAAAAATGCCACATGAGATAATTTCAAGAGCTGAGAGCTTATTTCTATGTGTAGTAATCAGAGTTGGACTCATGAATAAGGAAGTGTTTGAGCTGAAAAAACATTATAATGCCTAGAGGTGAGAAAAGATGACATGCTAGGAATGAGAAACAAAAAGGGCAAAGGTATGGCGTGTGTAAGTCTTGATGGGGATGGTGAGCAGCCTAGCTTACTTAATTGGAGCAGAGGCCTTGTGAATATTTTATAGCATAATATTTCATAAAAGCCAGTCTGACTTGGACTCATTCCAGAACTGTTATTTCACTGTTTAAGTGTCACCTGTAAAATGGGTCCACTCAGCAAGGAGTGTGTAGTCCTGTCTCCACTCGTGACTCTGCCAAAATGAAATGATTAATATTTGGGAAGTTCTAAGTCTCAGTTTCTTCAGATATAAACAAATAAAAATAGAACCACCAAGTTTCTTTAAACCCTCCGACAATTCCCTGCCTTAACATTCTGTTTACTTCTTTTATAACACTAATTCCAATTTACTTGGTTTGCATTTACTTATTTTGTGCCCATTCTCTACAAATAGAATTGAGATGGGGCAGGTCCTCCAAGAAAAATCACTATGCAGCAGCAGAAGACAAAGGACCAGGAAATCAGGATGAGATCAGGAAACCAGCCAGAACCAGCCAAGACCAAGATGGTGGTGAGATTCACATCCAGGTAAAGTCCAGCCACATTATATGGTCATTGTAATACTAAATGACACATCTCCCTCCGGAGGGGACCATATAAGGAAAAAAAAAAAAAAGGTTTATTCCAAATTCTCTGAAAAACCTACCCCTCCTGAGAACTAATAAGAATATTCCTCCTCTTTATTCTCATATTAAAAAGCTTAACTAATAAAAACCACAGCCAAAAGCAGGACAGGAGGTGTCTCCACAGAGTAGAGGAGTGGACTACCTCACAAATAAACTACCTTTGCTTTTTTGTCTGGCTCAGCGCTTGAATTCTTTCCCACGAAAAGCCAAGAACACTTTCCTGCCACAGAATTAGGGTAGGGATCATGTCCCCTCTCTCCATCACTGTATTCCAAATACCTACCTTACTAAGAATATATTTTTAAAATTATTAAAGTTCTTTTCTACTGTGCATTTTTGAGGACAAGTTTTTTTACTGTCGTTCACCCCAAGGTACCTAATTGATTGGGGCAAGGTAGAGCGGGAGGATTAGTAAACAGATGGACTGCAACAAGGAAAAAAAAATCAAGATAAAATTCAGCTTTTGATATTAAAAATATGATTCTGTAGCACATGTGCACCTTGCAAACCAGGCCACTGTCTTGAGATATAATTGTCAAAACTCTTCTGGCTACTCCTTTAGGGTAACCAGAGCCAGACTTGGCAGCGCTCTCCCTATTCTGTCCCAGAGACTACTGGGAAGGAGGAAAGGAAAGTAGAAGAGTCATCCCATCAGGAGTGTGTCCCAACTTTCCCAGATTTGTTCGAGAGATAGGGAAGGGCATCAGGTAAGTGGCAGTAAACTTAAGAGCAGATTGAAGTTTGTATAACTGCAAGCTCCACCATTACTCAAGTTTCTATAAAGAAGCTACCACATGAGCTTCCCCTTTTTTTTTTTTTTCAAAACACAGCTAAATCTCATACCCTTGGAAAATGAAGCCGTCAAAGAGAGGCTTTAGGTTTTGCTTTTGCTATGTTGCAATTACAGCCCCACATAGCAAAAGCAAACCCTAAATCTTTTGGTTTGCTTTAGGGTTTGCTTTTGCTATGCATGCATGCTATGTGGCCCACCAGGGCAATATAGAGGAATCCAAAGCAGAGGTTGAAAGTAAATCAGGGCAAAAACCAAAATCTGACTTTTTTGGAGCCAAATGGGGCCAAGGCAGACAGAGCAGATCAATGTCCATCAGAGCTGGACATAAATTCTACTAGCTGCAGATGTCAATTACAAATAATTGGTATACCCAAGTGGAAGGTGCAAAGACTAAATGTGACAACAGGATATTGAAATGGAGAAACTCAACTTGCGTCACAGTCTCGTACATAACGTCTTTCCAAATACTTCCTGACATTATTTTAGGGAGAGAAAGGGCAGGAAGAAAACTTTGTTTCAGAAATTAGCAATTTAGTCCATAAGACTTTGAAGACTAATTTTGAAATGCTAACAGTAAAGGCTGTTTAAAACAGATTGGACACTTAATTTTTAACCAGTAGAGGAAGACAAGATTAGTTTTCCTACACACCCAGGTAGAGTAAGAGTGAGACCATGTGAGTTGCCTGCAGTATCTTTAATAACATAGTGTCTGGCATATGTTTAGTGTTCGATAAAATACATTATTTTAATGACTGAAACAATTAAAGGGCTCTCTAAGTAGCTATGATTATTTGATTCCAGTGTATTGTTAAGATTAAAAAGAAAATGTAAATGACCTTTTAGTCGCTCTCTACTGCCCAGCCATGCAGCGCTCAGAGGAATACAAAGTCCTAAGAAAACAGTATTGTTTCTGGAGGCCAAAATTCAAAGCCTAATGAATCGTTTTAAAGTTGTCTAAGCTTACTTAAATGTATTACCCCAAGAGAACAAAAGAATTAAGTGGATTCCATTGCCTTCTCAGGAGCCATTAACAAATCTTTGTTTCAGTATTCAAGGATATCTTCATAACAGAATTGTTAACATTCTAGTTGGCTTAACAGTTTTCAAAGCATATTCACACGTGCTATGTCATGTAGTATCGTTTAATATTTGAAGAAAAGGGCTTTGAAAAGTCAAGGCAATTACACATTGGTTTTATGCTACAATGGCAATAGTTGACTCTTTTTTTTTTTTTTTTTAAGGAGGGTGCAGCTCACAGTGGCCCATGCAGGGATCAAACCAGCAACCTTTGTGTTATCAGCATGACATTCTAACCAAATGACCTAGGGATTATGAAGTATAATTTGGTAGTTACAGTCATGGGGATATAAAGTACAGCATAGGCAATATAGTCAATAATGTTATAATAACTATGTATGGTACCTGCTGGATACTTCACTTATGGGGGGAATCACTGCAAATTATATAAATGTCTAACCACTATTCTGTACACTAGAAACTAATAGAAAATAATATTAATGTCAATTGTAACCGAAAAAATAAATAAATAAATAAACAAATAAATAAATAAATGAAAAGTCAAGGCACGTGGCCAGCAATATTTCACTCAGACTTGTTCTAAGTCTACAACCCAAACAAATGCATACATTTGTATATATGAACTGCAGAACACCCATAAGACACCAGTTTAGACACCAACATGTCTTATTATTAATTCCATACCATTCTATATGATTTTAGACTTTTCTTACAGAACTAATATTTCCTGAAATTGAACTGAGATTTAAAAAGTGGTATAAAGTACTAATTCCCACCTACAGTAGTTGTGTCCTCCTGCTTGTTTTTTGCTTGTTTATTAACTTGGGAGTTTCTCTGATTGACTATGGGGCACTCCTTGCTAGATGTCCGGCATCTGGGAACAATCCTGCAAGATGAAGAATTATCCTACATACCACATACCTTTCAAAATACCTTGCAGGAACATATACTGGAGGTGCCAAAAAAATGTATACAAATGGCCACTTTGGTCAATGTTGCTCAAGCAGTAATTCGCCATAATCAGAAGTGTCTGGACACTGATGGCAACCACTTTGAGCACCTCTTATGATTTCAGAAGTCAAACATGACTGGGCCGGCCGAGTGGCGCGATGGTTAAGAACTGGCTTGGGACGCCAGAGGGCCCCGGTTCGGATCCCACATATGAGGGCCAGTGACACTG
>NW_017731670.1:1336909-1343775 GCF_001890085.2 Hipposideros armiger
CCAGCGACTGATCTGCCTCGCCCGGGAAGAGCGCAATGATGGTGCCAACTTGGGCCAGTGAAGCAACGTCCTCCACAACTAGACTGAAGAACAAAAAACAACAGCAACTTGTGTGTTCCCCTTCCTCCAATTCCCCAACGCTGTTCCCATCCCCCAAGATCCCCAATAAAAATCTTAAAAAAATAAAAATAAAAATAAAAAAAGAAGTCAAACATGACTTATATCCATCTTTTGTTATTGGTATATATTAAGTATTACAATTTTAATACAGTTTTCCTTTCTTAAAATGTGTATACATTTTTTGGCACCCTCTGTATAAGTGAAAAACTATGTATTATTGTGATTTGAACCCATAGCAACTGCCTTTTAAAAATATTTAAATAAAATATTTAAATATTTTATTTTTGTCACAGTTTAATATGAATATAAATTCTCCCAAGATACAATAATTTCATAAATTCAGGGGAGTTTGTATTTTATTTTTCAGAACATTATCAAGAGTCAGTTACTGTTTAGGAAGATCAGTGACTGACAGCAGAGCTGTTTGTGGCATCGGTGTGTCCAACAAAGCATAACTGTATCTGTCCTCTATTTAGCATTTCCATTTTAGTAATTCTATGTATAGGCATAAGCATCTTACTACTTCACCTATCTTCTAGTGAACCCATATCTTTATAGTTATATAATAAAGTATATATAATTTTTAAGTTAGTTTAAAAATTACATGTGTAAGTAGATATCTATTAGCTTCATTTCAGTATAATTAAAAGTACATTACGGGGGGCCGGCCGAGTGGCTCAGTTGGTTAAGAGCTCGCTCAAGGGTTTGAGCTCTGAGCAACAGCGGTTCGAGTCCAGCCCGAGCTGAGTTGCTGCTGAGCTGCCAACAGGTGGCAGGAAGGCTCAGCTAAAAAAAAAAAAAAAAGTACATTACAGGGCCAGCCGAGTGGAACGTTGGTTAAGAGTTGGCTTGGGAGCGCCAACTCTGAGCAGCAGGGCCGCTGGTTTGGATCCCACATGAGCCAGTGATACTGCGCCCTCTACAGCTATGATGGTGAACAACAGCTCAACCTGAAGCTGGGCTGCTCTGAGTCGCCAGCAACAGAGTAGGCTGCAGTGGGGCTGCAGTGGGGCTGCAGTGGGCTGCTGTGAGCTACTGTGAGTGGCTGGCAGCAAGCGTGAGTGGCCGTCCAATGGCCAGTGACCAATCTGCCACACCTGGGAAGAGCACAATGATAATACCAACTAGAATGAAGAACAAAAGTACAGCAACTTGTCTGTTCCCCTTCCCCGATTCCCCAGTAAAATCTTTAAACAAAAAAAGTACATTGCAAATGAGTTATTGAGTCTGATTATATTGAGAAACACTACTTGAGGGGAGTCCACCATGGTTCTACAAATATATCGTTAAGTCCAAAATTTGAGGAAAACAGCCTAATGGATTCACTTGGAGTTTTTTTGCAACCACCACAAAACACAACATGAATATACTACCATTGTCTCAGTGCTACACTTTCCCATCCATAAGAACCACTCTTTGGGTGTCTACTTACATGCAGGATATTGGGGTGGGGTTATTGATCTCATCATATGGCTAGGAGAAGCATTGGTCAAGCAACAGAATATCTGTGCTTAGAAGGCAGAAATTTACATAGTGATGAAAACAAAAAAAAATAACCATTCTTAGGAAATCACCACAAAGCATAATTTCAATTAAGAAACTTTAAGGATACAGTAATTCTGACTTAAAGAGAAGTGCAATGAAACAAAAATAAAGTTTGAATCCTTTTTGAAAATAAAAATCGGAGATAAATTAAAAAAAAACTTTCACTCATTAAACTGTGGGATTATTTTGTTTTGTTTATGTTTTAATTTATTTTTAGCCAAATACTTTATGTCCGCCTCCATATCACAGTATAATATTAAGAGAACTCCGAATTCAGCAACTCAAGAACAAGTTAAAATTCCTGTAGCTTCAGTAATCTCAGTATTGCTCCAGACTAATGCTATGAAAAATCAATTGTGTACTATGACCAAAAGAATAAGCCTTGGCCCTGGGTTTTAAGTCAGTGTATTTCCTCATAAAATTATTTAAAAATTTAGAAGTAACCTGCTAGTCATTAGCCACCTCCATAAGTGAACATGTCTCAAGAGTTTAGGTTCTATCCTCTCAACCAAGTGAGAAGAGTATTAATTTGATTTTAATTGTATGGTGATATCTGAGATTGAAGAAAAGTAAATGATGTGTCCATGCTCACATTCAATCCTCCCATTATGCTTACCTTTTGACATAGCATCTATAGAAAGTTCCAGTTCCTGTCAGAGTCACCCAAAAATCACCCAATCTTTATACCTTTTTTTGGTTGATTTACTAAGTTTCCAGGATTTGGATCTTACCTGACACAGCTATCTCCCTGCCTTATCAACTTAGAGCTCACCATCTTGAATCATTGACTCCCAACCTATCTGTAGTAATTGGATCCTAATATCCTCTTTTCTTTAGATTTGATGTCTTCCTGGCAGCCCTCAGTTCTACGCAGGGTTTGAAGGATGATAAGTGATCCTATTAACTTAAGGACTCAAAAATCACCCAGCAATATTGTTCGGGTAGGACTCTTGGGAGCAGTTTTACTATAGTTTTTAGGACACTTCAAATTACTGATGCATTTAAAACAGGTTTAGCTCTTAATTTTCATCAGAGATTAGTAACCTCAACTCACACAGTGCATAAACCCTGGGAATATGTCTTAACTGTGCATAAAAAATGATTCAAATCTGTTCTCTTCTTGTCCACATGGTTTTTAATGATTTTGTCTCATAATTAGTAATTACCAATAAGCTTCATTTTGTGTCTATTGTAATATTGGGAGCAACTTATTTAAATTGATTTTCAACTGGAGCTACTACTAGATATCCTGTAATTATCTTTTATGTAACAGAAACTATACAGTATTAAATGAGTTTCTGTTATTGAAGAGAAAAGCCTGTAGATGGCCTAATAATGAAGGCTAACATCATGGTAAGACTCAGCTGGTGCCATCCTGGGGCACAGAGGATTAAAATGGCAAAGCAAATTAAGTTCTACAGTTTGAAATAATATATTATCAGCAATGAAAAAGAACTTTATTAAAAACAATAACTTCTGAATCATCAGATGTAGGGCAAGGATTATTTGCTTTTAAAAGCTTTTGGAGTAACAGTCCATTGTTCATTTGATTAAGCTTTAGAATAGTTTATGATTTTCACTGTTATGGCCAGGAAGACACTAAATTGAGATGAGGATATAGTCAATTATAACATATACAACTTTCAAATTTCAAATATCTTCTCCATGACATACTCATATAACTTCTCAACATATAATTTTAAAACAAAGAAGCAAACAATAACCTGATTCAGTGACTGTGATTCCCGATATGCTTCAAATTGGATCATATCAGATGAACTCAAGGATCTGATGAGACCACTTTAGCACATTTAAAAACTTGGTTCGTTGTACATCATAAGCATATTTTCCTTTGGTCTGGTTCTTCAAAGCCTAGATGTGTGGTAAACTAATGGCCTGTAAGTAAATTAGAGCAATAATCATCTTTTATATGTTATTACCCAGGTACATTTCACATTTATACTATCATAAAGACATGGAAAGTACACTATGTAAATTCTGACTTTTAACCTTCACATTTATTTTTGTCAAATGTGCTTCATCTATTTCCTGAACTCAGAGTGATAAGGCACTATAGGGGCACATCAGTCTAGCTAAAACACATTTCTGGAAATTTGTATATAAATGAATCCTCTAAAAATCAAATTGTATCTTAATGGCATGAGAAAAAAAAAGTTCTATTTAAAAAGACACTATTGTGTCTTCAAAAGCAATCTTTTGAAAAATTAATAATTACTCTGAATTATTTTCTAGTTTAGCAGGCTTGAATTTTAATACATTGAATAAAATGAGGTATTCTTGTTATATATAATTAAGCAATAATAATGATATCTTATATTTGCCTATTGTGATAAAAAAATAAAAACCACTAGCTTTGGAATCACCTGGTTCTTTGTGAAAATCAAACCCTACAGACACTTAGCATGTATCCTTAGCCTCTGTTTCTCCATCTGCAAACTGGTGATAATATGCACCTCTTAGAGTTGAAATGATGATTAAATTTGAAAATATTTGCACAGTACAAAGCATACTACTCGACATACACATCTCATCTTTCAGTTTATTGTGTGCCTTCATAAGCAATATCTTATTTGATCCTATGAACTGCCTGAAGGGAGTTACTTGTGTCTTAATTGCGTGGATGGAATCTGAGGTTAAGTATAAACAATTCGCTCAAAATAAGTGATTAATTTGAAACTAAGTCATTAAATTCTTTTTGTTACCATGAAAATGGGGAGACAGAAAAAGGAAATCATGTTTTGAATTACTATCTCTAGGTTATCAAATCTAGTCTTTTACCTAAGTCTTTACCTGATACATGTCTCAGCAATGGTGACTGTTTTGTCACTGGAAGATACCCCCCTTTAAAGTCAATTTCACATCCTTAGTTGTGACAGGCTGAGGAAAGCTTAGTGAGATCTGGGGAAATCTCAACTGTATTTTCCAAGAGGATAAGACTGGCACTTATTAAATGTGGTGTTTACAAACACAAAGTGCATGAAGCAGTGTTAAAGTCATAGGGAGCAGCAGGGGTGAGGGGGTGAGGGGGGAAGAAGGTGTGACTTAAATGTGCGGGAATGATCGTTTCTACCACTGAGAACACAAAGTGATAAAAACGAAAGAAAAGCAAATCAAATGAAATCTCTGTACTTTAAAAGGAGCAAAAAATAGCTATTTATACATCATTTATAAACACATGCCAGCTGGATATTAATACTAAATGGAAAGAAGAAACATTTAAATTTATTTTTGTAAAACTAACCACAAAAATGCATGCTGTATACAAAATACCCTATAATAAAAAGCACGGCTTTAATCTCTGTCAACAGTTGCAAGAGCAGCAACTTATACAGGATGACAATTTAATATAAAAGTATCTAAATATTCTCTCATGCTGGAAATAGCTCCTTAAATTACAACAGCTTTGGTGGATTTCTTCAGCTAAGGATATGAACCTCCGGTTTCGACATCTACAATTGATATGAACCTCAGGTTTCAACATCCATGATTTTCTAGTATATAACTCATTGACACCTGAGGCAGCAATTTAATAGACTTGAGGTCTTAGATATGGAAAGTCATGGCATATGTAGTAATAGCTATTGTTTTATAGGTGAGCAGGTATTATTTCATAAAGGGACTCATTTAATGAAAAATTTCAAAATAATATTAATAACAGTGGTTTCCATTTCTTGAATTAACTATGTAAGCCCTTTCAAAACCCTGTAAGGTGAATATTACTATTATAATCACCATTTTGAAAATGAAAAACAGAACAAAGAGAGTTTAAACAAACTGCCCACATACAAACAGTAGTACATGGCATTATCAGATTCAAATCAGGCCTCAAACTTCAGAGCCCGTTTTCCTACTAAATAGGGCTTTCATCTTCTTTCAATTCTTAGTAAGTTCATTTCACAGATCTCAGAATCCCTTACAAATGTGTTTTTAGAAATAAGGAGGTTGACTGGGGTAGTTCAGTGAATTGCCAGACCTCATAGTAAGTACACTATTGAGCATTTGCTGAGCGCTTATTAGCACTATACTGAGGGCATTCCATGCCTGCTCATTCAACTTAACAATGTCCCTGGAAAGTAAGTTACTGTCTGTCGATATTCCCATTCTCAGTGTAGGAATCTGATGCAAAAAGCTTAAATAACTTGCTCTGATCACATCAAGTAGGTAGTTACCGGCACTCTGTGTCCAGAGCCCAAGCACTTAATCAGAGAATTCAAATGCTTCTTACTCAGGGAGTTCCTCGTTAAAAACAGTTCCAGATTGTGCAGGTCTAATTCTGAGAGGCAGGGAATACAGAGATGCAAACCTCAAGTACTTCAGCCAGGGAGGGCTGGAGAGGCCAAGGACGGATTCATCATGCAGGTGCCAGAGGACTGACTGTCACAAAAATACCTACTTACAATTACTGGGAACAGCTTGAACCACAGAAATATATTATTTAGAATGTCAGCAAGGAAGCATCGGTGCAAATTCATCCTTGCCTTTAGAAGAGTGAGAACAGCTAAGAGTCCATTATTATCCATCAAAACATCAATCTTCTTCTATTCCTCTTTCATTCCCAAACACTGACCATAAAGTCATTTTGTTACCTTGGCTGGGAGCAAACATTTTATGTTTCTATTTCCTTACCATATTAAAAAAAATAGTGCTCAGCATATAAAACCACCTCTGCTTATCTCATCTTATAGGACAGAAAATGCTACACATATTTTGAAGAGAGAGTAATTTGAACATATACAAAGTTAACAGTCGATCCTGTCATCACATATTTGATAGCCTAACAAATTTTAAATAAAAATATGTAGCTAAAATATCTGCTGGTAAACATTATTGTCTTGAAAAACACTGCTTTAACATGAAGCAAACGGGCAATCTAAGATGAATTGTTCTAGGTTTTTTGTTGTTCTTAAGGTGGCCCGCAGCAGAAATTCTGACCCAGTTTCCCACGTCTCAAATTCCAAGCTATGAAATTGCTTAAACTGGAACCAGAAAAGGTGTGTTTATGTTAGTATTTGGTTCAGAACATTCTTTGACCTTATATTATATACATATCAGGTATGTATATCAGGTATATATATGTATATATTAGTATGTATATTTAAAATGTATGATACATATGTTTATATATAAATACATATATATATGTGTGTGTGTGTGCATATATATATATATATATATATATA
>NW_017731670.1:1344530-1361319 GCF_001890085.2 Hipposideros armiger
CGGTATGTGGAATGAAGTGGGCGGGCATCGGGAGGCCACTATGGCACGGGGCAAGCACTATGGGCAGTCTATCTGAAGTGTACCTGGCTCATAAGACGACCCCCCACTTGGAGGCATATTTTTCAGGGCCAAAAAATTGTCTTATATGCCGGCAAATACGGTAACTATTCAATTCTTGAAAAAGTCTTTCCTCCATGATGCCAACATATTTTGCTATACTGTCCTTCACTCCTCCTCCAATCATTTCTTCTACTGATCTTCAGATTACATTCAGATTACATTACAGATCTTCCCCTACATTCACAGAAAAAATTAAATCAGCTTACAGTCTCCCTTTCTGATCTAACTCCTGTAAAATTTTTGAGTGATTTCAATACATGGAGATAACTCAACAAATTTTCTATCTTCTCCATTTTTTATCTCCTCTTATAGCAACATTTATCCCCAAGTCATTTTTGCAGTCCACTCATACAACCCTAATCTAAAGAGTACCATATGACTCAGTGTTGCTCTACCTATAAAATCTTTATACTATTTTCAGCTCTTTCATTTCCTTATTCCCCTGAAATCCTAGTAACTCTAATTCCTTGATCTGTGTATTTTCTGTTGATCAGTTTCTTCCTATTCTCACTCTTTTTCTACTAGCCCTGGTGAATCAACTTTTCTCTCACTAAAAATCTCCATCAACCTGTCTATTATACTTATCTTTCATTAACCTTAGATCACTTCTAAAATCTAAATGTACATTTTTTATTTTATTTTTTGCATCTAGACTGCATATCACAGTAGAATGTAAATCTTTGTACTGACAGACTGAGTCAATGCATACTGGTGATTTTCAAAGTACTGTCAAACTCAACAGAATACCTAAACCAAACTTATTCAATTCCCCACAAAACTCCACTCCACTTACTCTATTCTCTACCTCAGTTAATGGAACCAACAATTATTACAAACTCTTCAACCTCAACATGTTATAAACAACACATTCTCTTAAGTATCTCTAAAATCTGCACCTGTTCTTAATTTCCATGGTCAATGCCTTAGTTGAAAGCCCCAATATTTCCCACCTAGGTAAGGTCTGTAGACCCCTAATTAGTATCCTGCTTTCTGTTTCTTTCAAATATTTTTTCCATGTTGTCAAAGTGATCATTTTGAAATTCATATCTGACCACATCACTCTCCTGAAGATATACATATATACATACATACCTATACATATACATATACATGTATATATATATATATATGTGAGTGTGTATATGCATATATATGTGAGTGTGTGTGTATGTATATATATATATATATATATATATATATATATATATATATGCACCTTGTGTAATTTTCATTACAACCTGACCCCACCATACTTCTCTTAACCTTACCTTCAAACACTTTCTCAACTTCTTTACTCTATAGTCACTACAGAAGCAATGAATTATCACAGTACCTCAGCAACCCTCATGGCATGGATCTTTCTGTTTGGAATGAACCCCAGCCTTTGTTCACCTGATAATTCCTACTACTCCTTCAATTCATAGGTCAAGATTACCTCCTTTGTGAAGCCGGACCGTTTCCCCATGACTTCATGATAACTAGGCAAAGGTAAGCTCTCTCTTCCTTGTACAACCAATAGACTTTTCTTATACCTGTACTTCTAATGACTCTGTGCAGTTATTATTTCTTACATATTCCTTCTACCAGTCTGTGAGTACCATAAGAGCAGGAATCATGTCGTATCCATCTTAGGTTCCTCAGTATATAGAGCAAGTACAGATAAATAGTAGGCATTTAATATATGTTTTTTGAATGAGTACATTGAGATCCTTGAGACGCTTGTCACCTTAAAGGCATGCGGGCATTCACATTGACTAGATGTATGGTATTTCAACTCAGAACTGTTTCAACAGATGATATCACCATTGCTTCCACATATAGCAAGATAAGGAAGAAACTGAGGACATTACCCATACACAATCCCATTCACAGTATTGAACATATTGTTTTTAAATGCACCAGAAACTGTAGATAACTAAAAATCAAATTATATCACACTAGGTTTTTGTTTGTTTGTTTTAGATTTTTTTGTCTGATGATAGCAGCTTGGTGTTACAAATAGTTCTGGAGTCAGCCATCAAATATAATCCTATTTCAAGTATTTTTGTGTGACTTTAAATCAATTACTTAATGTTTCCAAAGTTTGGCTTCTATACCTATAAAATGTGGGCATTAATATACAATGAAAGGTAATTGTTAGGAAGATCATGTGACTGGTTAGCACTCAGTGTCTGTATTATTGATAGTGAGATAGTCCATTTATGGCAGTTCCTTTTGCCATAGATCTAAATATTCATATATCTACATTCCCATTTATTTCTATCTATATTAATAATGAGTTTTTAAGAATACATGTTCAGAATGCATAAGCTCCATCTTTTGGTCATATAGTTATCAAAAGTATATGGTGATCTCTGGGCAACAATATTTCTGTCCATCTGTGAAGACACTGTTCAGGTTAAAAAAAATGGTGCTAAGGAAGTCAAAACAACTCCTCAATAATTTATAGGCAATTTTAATTACAATGATAAATTTATTAATAAGCTGAGGCAAATGAAAATTAAGCAACAAAAGCGGACAAAAAATGAGATATATGGAGTTACATGCAAAAAAATGCTTAAATTATGGACAAGTTTTTGGACTAGGTTGGATGTCAGACATATATTCCAGTGTGTAGCTCCAAGCAGATACAAGATGACACTACCTTTAGGTCTGAGGGAAGACAACAGTCCATATAATTGGCTGGCTTCCTATTTGTATCCTTGGGCATGGATCTTGGTCTCCAGATCAACCTTCTGGCCTAGATGGTAGCCACCCTCCACTCCACAGCTGCCTGAACATCTGAACATCCTGCCCTGATCCCTCGACAAAGCACTTGTCTGATGGCTACAGAATATTATTTTTCTGGGTATCAGTTCCTTTACTTATGATGTTGTAGGCTTTTCTTTCTCTGGAAATTTAATATTGCTCTGGAGAGTTATACATGCTATGTCACCAGATATTTTTCTCCCTACCATTCACTTGTAAATTATTTCAACATGCATTAATTAAGCAACATTATTTGTATAGTATTGTGTTAGACATTGGGGCCCAAGGTAAAAGGAAGAAGAGAGACACAAACAAATGAAGAAGAATTATTCCACAACCCTAGGACTCAAGTGTCTAGACAGCAGATAAACATAAAAATAAATAATTATAAGAAAGCATGACAATTGCTTTGTTTGGAGTATGTTGAGATAGGCAATGGAAGTTTAAGCATTCTGAAGTCTAAAGATGGATATTGTTACTTAATATTTCCAGTGCCCAGTGACTACATGGTTAAAATAAAAATCATATTTGAATTAAATGTATTTTTAAATACATAAATTTATATGAAAAGTATACCAAAGGTATATACATAAAATCAGTTATGCATGTATCATATTACCTTTATTATAAGGAAAAAAAAGCACACAAAAATTCATATAATCTAGAAAAGACAGCATGTGTTCTCTATGTTTTGGTGATTACTGAGGGCTGCATAGCCACTGTCAGGGCCCAGGAAGGGCAAACAGGCCAAAATTCTTCACATGGGATCTGTACTGATTGAGAATATAGCAGGGTTCTGGCCCCATCACCAGGCTTCATTGTTTGTTCCAGTTTCCATCTGGTCCCTGTGAACATCCAGTCCTGTTGATCTGCCTGTTAGTCTCCTCAGATTCTGTCAAAGGCATCACTACCCCAGCTCTCTGATGATGCAGAAAGCGAGAAAGGCCAGCAGGCCCCAAAGCTCACTGACAGCTTCCCTTCCCACACTCCCATTGCTGCATTTTTTTAAAATTAAACTTATTTCAAATAATTCCGTCAAAATATTGCAGAGATGCCGTGCACTCTTTATCTAGTTTTCCTCAATGGTAACCCCTTGCAAAGTTATAGTACACATGATACTGACGTTGATATAATCCACTGACCTTAGGCAGATCTCCCCAGTTTACTTGTACTTCTGTGTGTGTGTGTATATGTATTGCATATGTATGTGTATGTGTATATGTGGATATATGTGGATGCTGTTAGTGTATGTGCATAGTTATATGTGCACTTTTATCACCTATGCAAGTTCATGTACTCACCCCCAGAGTCAAGGAAGGAGAACCGACTCTGGGTGGTGAACACATAATGCAATATATAGATAACGTATTACAGAATTATACACCTGAAATCCATGGTATGTAGTTTTGTTGACTATTGTCACACTAATAAATTTATTTAAAAAAAAGAAAGGAAAAGAAAAATGCTATCACCACAAAGATCCCTTGAGTTGCTCTTTTACAACCACATCTACTTCCCTTTACCCTCCCATATAAACTCCCCCTCTAACCCAGAGCAACCATGAATCTGTTCTTCATTTCTATAACTTTGTCATTTTAAGACTGTTATACAAATGAAATCACACAATGTATAATCTTTTTAGTTTTTTTCAACTCAGCATAATATTCTTGAGTTTCATTTAATTTGTTGAATATATAATATCAATATTTATTACTTTTAATTACCTGGTAGTATGTCATGGTACCATTGCTACAATTAATACATTCCATTTAATAATGGCTTAATAGAGGGGATCATGGGCTTTTGCATCAAGCAAACTTCAGTTTAATCCCAAGCTATGCAATCTTGGATAAGTTACTTAGCCTTTTTCAAGAATACACCAACCTCAAATGGTTTTCTAGAACATTAAATTGGATATTTACAAAATATCTAACTTGGTTCCTGTCATCAATAAATGGTAGCTAATAAAGTATTAACAGTCACCAAGAATAAGAGAATTGGTTAAAACTATGAGGTACAGTGATACTTTCCTTACTCATAACATTTTTTTAATGTACTTATGGTTTAATTTTCAGATGAGCTCTTCTACATAAGGACTTCTCAGCGCTGCTCTTGTTCATTTGTTCTAATAAATTGCTCAGTTTACATCTGCTACCCAAAGCTCCTAAATGCATTAAAATGATCAGTTCTGGAGATTGAGCTGGCTGGTCAATTGAGAGATGTATGTGCAATGAAATGAGCCTGGGACTCAGGCCTCTTGAAAATCAACTACTTTGAAGATCAAAAAGAAAAACAAAAAAGAATATTCTATTGACATTTATCTATGTTTGGATAAAAATGTTCTGTTTACAAAGATCCACATGAACATAAGTGCAACCATTTTCAAACACTTAACAAAGATTTATTTCTCTCCTACTCTAGACTGCATCCAAAACTTCATATTCTTATGACTAACAAAGACCATTTATTAGTAATCAATGCATCTTATAATTAAAGGTATACGTAGCTCCAATCAAAACTTTTAGTCAGCATGGAAAAACAATGCTATTATACCATGCTGTTCCATGTAATTTGAGTGAAAAACAAAGAAATTCAATTAACCTGAATAACCTCATCATCCAAAAACATGGGAAAAATTAGTTTGTTTGTTTTCATAACAATAAAAATAGATCTGAAATTTTTACTATTACCATTAAAGATTCCTATGGGCCAGAAAACCTCACTTAATCTGGATCAATTTCTCCAAGTTTATGAATTTACACCTCATCCCAACTACAACTCTAAATTCTTTCAACATGTCTTATTTACCACAAATTGGGGGAAAAAATAACAATAGGAAAGTTATTTATGCTAGAAATTTTAAAAGCTCCCCTTATAATTAATGGGCATCAATCCTTATACTATTGTCCTAATTAACTCCCCAGTAATGTATTTTATGCAGCTATAGAGTCATCATTTATTTCGGAAAGAATAGTCTTTATTTAACAAATTTTCCAATAGCCATGAATAACATGTTCAAAATAACATTGTTTTTTCTTTTACCTACAGGGCTTTCTCTTCAGCTCAAAAGATAACAAACATAGTGATTAAGTGCACAGACTTTAAAGTCATCCAGACATTGGCTCAAATCTTAGCTTTTCCAGTTAAGTCCTTATGAAAAATCTGTATTTTAATATTACTGCAAAAGTCATGGTCAAGTATGCCACCTTGACAGATTAGACCAGTATTTCAAAAGGAGTAAAAGAGGCTATGTTTTAACACCTCTTCTCTTAATGTATGTCCTAATGCTATGATACAGATTTCAGAATAAATGCAGAAGGATTCTACTCGTATTACAGCTGATGAGAAGACATTACATTACCCTGTGTGGATGACATGACCACTTCATTATATATTAAGGAATGAATCAGGAGTTAACTAGCACTGGTACCTAATTATTGCCAAAGGAATGACTCAACATGAATAATGCTCAAACCAAAATCACTGTCTTGACATTCTTCACAATTTGGTCATTATGTCTTTTGGCAATTCAGTTTGTTTAATTACCCAGGGATACATTACATAGTATAAAGAAAATGCTATTTTAAGCATAAAAATATTGTTCCACATTAGTCATGAGGGAAAAAATTGATACTGGTAATGTAAACCTTTGACTTACCCATAAAATTTCCTAAAGTCTACATTTAGTCCTTAAAAAAAAAAAATCAACCTTTATTTATCACAAACCAGTTCCCATGTCATGGTTCTTAAAAACATAACTGCGGAATTCCAAATTCATTTACTCTGAGAGAGTAATTGTTTATTACAAGGTTTAAACCAGCAAAACCTATAGTGAGTTCCTAAAGGTCTGTCTCCTTCTAAAATGTCCCCCAAACAATGAGTAATGCATAACCATTTGTGCTGTTACAAAGTGACATTGACCTTTATTTTTCAGCAAGGGGAATAAAACAATACAGTTCAAAGAGGTATACTCTAATAGGTACTTAAACTTGAAGATAAAACTATAAAAATGCTATAAATATGGTAATGAGGTATATAATAACTAGACTTCATTGAAGTAACCTAAGCTAAAATAAAGAAGTGGCTTAGATGGTGGAGAGAGGAGAGAGAGAGAGAGAGAGAGAGAGAGAGAGAACTGTATTTTGAAGGTGTCAGTCTTCTCTTAGGCTATTTATGTCTGCTTTCCCATTTCATCCTTAGGTCAACTCTACCCACAAGGTATTACCAGCCTCCCATTGTACTGATGAAGCACAGAGGCTCTCAGAGTGTTAATAAACAGTCCAAAGCCATTGAAAATTCAGCCAGAATCTAACCTTGACCTATCCAAGGATTTCTACATCATAGGTGCCAGTTAATTAAACATTTGGGATAGTCTTCATCTACTATAATATTATTGTCTCCATCAGCCATCACACAGGTATACTACTAATAACATTTGAAACTTTTCCCTAATCTCTGGAAGAAAGGTAGCATATAAATCCCAAGTGTTACTCTACTAAAACCTTAAAGACCAGTACAGCTTCATGACTACAAATAAAGTATTCCTTTCTTGTCTGAACTCTCCTGAGCAATAAGTCCTTATCCTACATTGAAAATATTTTTATCTGTTGGGTTGTCAGAAAAGTCATGATGCATTTTTGCAATGAAAAACATAGAAAACATACATCATGACTTTTCCGACAACCCAATACAATAATTGAAGCACTGAGCCAAATTCTAATCCCAGGTCTTTGAAGCCTTAGCCTGTGTTTGCCCTTGGGTCAGGTACTATGGATACCAGTGGCTCAGTTTCCTCACCTCTCAAATGAAATCTCCTACCTACTTCATCTGCAGCAATGAGGGGAGCAAATGAGTAAAGAATATATGAAAGTGTTGGGAAATTGAACTAAGACCTAAATGTAAAGCGGAAAGAGAATTATTGTTGTATGTATAGTGAAGCATGGTATGGATGGAAAAGGGGCCACATGTTAAACCTGACAAGCTCAGGAGACTGAAAATAACCACAGAGGATGGCATGAACATAAAAATTCCTAACTAAGGTGGGCCATGGCGGGAAGTCACATCCTTGGCCTGTAGCTTCCTTGACAAAGGTCAATCTTTTCCTTAAGCCTGTCTGTCATCTTTTTGCATGTGAGATAACATACCCTTACAGTATCAGAAAATCTCTTTTTCCAGACCCCCCCAGGGTGCACAACCCAACACAGCAGGGCAGGAGTCTACAAAATCCCTCATTGTTTCCTTGTTCCCCAAATACTATCTCGATGTGCTGTAAAATGTTATTAACTATGCTGTACCCACCAATGTAAAAGAAGTGTGTGTCTCTCCATTTTACTTTTAATCCAATCCCTGAGATCTCCCTGCTTTGCTTTCTCTCACCCCCTTAATCTACAACAAATGGATTTCATTTGATTCCTTTGATTCTAATGTATAAAATAAGTTACAAAACGGCCATTTTCTGGAGCATTTTCTCAATCCATTGAGACTTTACTTCCCAGCAATTGTCATTAGTTTGGCTCAAATAAACTCCTATAAGCTTTCTCATAGGTGGGATTCTTTTCATCGACCATGGAGTCATTTTGTATCTATTAGGTTTTCGGAAAAGTCATGATGCATTTTTGCAACGAAAAACATAGAAAAAATATGTCATGACTTTTTCGACAACCCAATAGGTCTTCTCTCTTCCAATGTGGTTAACCATGTTAAGGTAAAGTGGTCCAATCTTATGTCATCATTAGAGGTTTTATGTTACCTCTTCAACTTACTAAGAATTTTGTCAGGGAAGTAAAATTATATCTACCCAAACGTATGTATTCAAGACTGAATGGTAAAGGTATGAAGTGTGGAGTAATGATACACCATCTGCCAGGTAATCAATAGTAATTAAAAGCAAACCATCTTTTAAGAATAAAATTTTAAAATCTACCATTATATACTATAAAGCCATTTGCTATCTATATTATTTTTAGTATTCTAATTTGAGCACTTTTTGAGCACTCTTTTTTCTTTTTGTACACTGGGATTTACAGAATAACTTTTTGCCTTTATTTTTGTGCTAAACACTTCTGATATTTTAAATCTCAACATTAATGATTAACATCTTTGCTTTAGGCTGGAAGCTAAAAACTGATAGGCCCCTGAATATAGTGACACTTTCAACAGTCACACGCTCCAGTAGTTACTAATTTTCCAATCCAGTACCTGAAGACGACACTTTCATAAATTTGCAAATGACGTGCCAAACTATTTATTAGTTCAATATATGAAAAAGTATACCCTCGGTAATGACATTTTGTTCCCAAAATAAATTCATATACGGTGTCTATTTATTTTTAAATTAAGCTACTTACAGAATTTCTGAAAATACCACCAATAAATAAATAGCATGCTTGTATTTCTCATCTCATCACACTTAAAAGCACTGCATTTTTATTCAAAGTCCCAAATTATGTTTCCAGAAAGAACAAACAGCCATGACACTTTATATTCCTCCTATAAATGAATGAGCTGAACATCACATTTTCATTCTTACTCTAAGTTAAAATGAGGCTGAGTTTAAAGTGATTTCTCTCAGCATCAAAAAATGGAACAATAGTTAGAATAAAAATGGAATGGGAGCAGTAAAACAATCCAGGGTTCAACACACTTTTGGTGTCACATCTGCAATGTGGTAAGAATAATCATATCAAGGCACAATCATTTATTAAGTTTCTTCTATGTGTTCAGAATAATGATGATGGTTTTCAAACTGCATGGAGATCAAGATCTAGAAGTAAAAATTATCAGTCTTAATAAATCAGCTGATAATTTGGCTTTATCTGCTTTCTCCTTATTTATAGAAAAAATAAACTTAAAGACAATTTTGAAAAAAAATTCATAATCTCACCATCATAATAAAGCTAACACTTTTTTAGTATGCTGTATTTTAGACATGCAGATAGATACATGCAAATCCCTTATAGTTTTAATTAGGTTGTAAACAAAATTTTACATTTTGCTTTATTAAAACCTGACATTTCATAATTTTAAACTGCCTGATCCAATAATGCATGTATAAGTAAAAAGAAGTTATAGACATCATCCAATATTTGCCCAGTATTTGAATGGCGAGGTTGTTTTTGATTAGCAGAGGCAACTGGCTCTATTACAAAACTTGTAACTAAAAAGTAGTTATGTACTTTTTACCACAGTACTAGGGAACACCTGGAAAGGACAGTCTGACCCTGAAGTCAGAAAGAACGATGTTATGGGTTAAACTGTGTCCCCCTAGATTCATATGTTGAAGTCCTAACTCGCAGTATCTTAGAATGTGACCTAATTTGGAAATAGAGTTATTCCAGATGTGATTAGGTAAAAGGATATCATACTGGACTAAGATGGCCCCTAATCCAATATGACTGGTGTCTTTATAAAAAGGAAGCCCTCTGGAGAGATACACATTCACACAGGGAGAGTGCCATAAGAATATCGGTGCTATGCTGCCACAAACCAAAGAACCACCAGAAGCTAGATCCTTTCTTATCACTGTCAGATGGAGCATGGCCTTACCGCACATTGATTTCAGACTTCTGATCTCCAGAACTACGAGAAAATAAATTTCTGTTGTTCTCAGCCACCCACTTTATGGTACTTTGTTACAACATCCCTAAGAAACTAATACAAACAATATATTAAAAGACTGCACAGTACTGCCCTCTACACACTCAACAAAATATAACACTTTCCTAAGAAGTCTTACAGTCTCTTAAGTCCTTCAAGTCATTCCTCAAATTATCACCACACCACTCTGTTCTTTCTTCAATTAATAATGCAATCATTTTGGAAATGTAAATCAGTGCACACAACATGAAAAATAGTATAGGAGTTCCTCAGAAAATTAAAAATAGAATTACCATATAACCCAGCAATCCTACTTTGGGTATATATCCAAAAGAAATGAAAACAGAGTATGAAAGAGATATCTGCATTCCAGTTTGTTGCAGCATTATTCACAACAGCTAAGATACAAGAACCCCCCAAGTGTCCATCAACAGATGAATGGATAAAGAAGATATGAGACATACACACACACACACACACACACACACACACACACACACACACACACAATGGAATATTATTCAACCATGAGAAAGAAAGAAATTCTGTCATTTGTGACAACATGGATGGACCTTGGGTAAATTATGCTAAGTGAAATAAATCAGACTGAGAAAGACTAAGACTATATGGTATCATTTATAAATGAAATATTTTTAAAAAGTTTAATTCATAGAAACAGAACAGAAAAGTGGTTGCCAGTGGCTGGAGATGGGGGTTTGAGGGAGAAGTTGGTAAAAGGGTATAAACTTTCAGCTAAGGTCTGAGGATCTAATATATAACATGGTGACTATAGTTGATAATACTATAGAGTATAATTGAAATATGCTGAGAGTAGAACTTAAATGTTCTTTTTCATAAAAAAATGTAAATATGTGAGGCGATGGATAAAACAACAAATGTAATCATTTTCTCAAGCAAACTCAAATTTAAAACAAAAGAACTCCATCCTAGTTTCTTTTTATAAAAAGAAATAGAATATAACCATTTTTAACTCTCCAGCTCAAAAACAAACAAACAAACAACAACAACAAAAAACTAAGATAGTAAGGAAGTGAATTGCCCACAGGCACACCACTAACGAAAGGCCAAGCCATGACTACACCCATGGTTGTCTTCGTCCAGGGCACACACAGAGAGGTACCTACTACGTGAAAACTACAATAACTGAAAATTCCTTCCACGTATAGCTACTATTTGTGTTATACTTTAATATTATTTTGCTTCACACCAACCTTCCCACTACACTACCTGCCTCCTCATGCACCCATTCTAAATTATTTGCCTTTTAATTTAGCTAGGTGTTAACTCATTACTTCTGCTAACACATTTGTTCCCCCTTCTCCTTTGAAAGCCCAATCAAATTGACAACTCTTATACTTAAGAGCTGGTAATTATCACTTCTTCTACGAAATCAAGTTAGGTTCTTCTTAAGGAAAAATTGATGATCACCATCTACTTTCCGAATTCATGATAATCTGAAAAGATGCCAATTATAGCATTTAGACAATTGTATTACTATTCACAGGTTTATATCTTCCTTCTAGACTGTAAACTGCTCAAGGAAAGCACATTGAATCTATAGTGCCTACAACAGATGATATGCATTTGTAGATTACATAAATGAATAAATGAGATACAACATGTTTTCAGCCTTACTGAGACATAATTGACAAATAAAATTGCAAAATACTTAAAGTGTACAACAAGATGATTTGATATACATCTACATTGTGAAAGACCCCTCCATCAAATTAACACCTCTATTGTCTCACTTATTTACCCCTTTTCTCTTTTTGGTGAGAATATAACAATGGTATTAAGTTAAGAGGTTTTCATGGTTCCAAGTTCTTGATATCACACACACAAAAAAAAGTTTCAATATTTGTTCTAAAACGTAAATCCTGTTTCTCTTTAATGGATCCTCTCTAAAGCCAAAGAACAGAACATTCCCTGAAACCACAGTAACTGCTGCTTAATAAATGTGTTGAATAAATGCTGAATCAAACATATTCCCTTAAACATATGGAATATTATCCAGCAGTTAAAATGAATGGACTAGATCTATAGGTATCAACATTGTTAAATCTAAAAGATATAATGTTAAAGTTGACAAATAAAAACCAAATAGAGAAAGCATATGTAGTGTTACACCTATGATATGTTTTAGATAAAAATTTGAAATGCATATTTTGTAGCCTTTGTGATCAAATATACATGCATGTATGTAGTTAAAAATGCCTGTGTTTAATAAATGCCAATTTCCTACAGAGGAAAGAAAAGGGATAGGAAAAAAGAAAATAGCTACATCTGTTAAGTTTTTTTTTTTTAAAGAAATATCAAAACAAAAAAATCACATGCAAAAATAAGAGATCTAAAGTTAATGTGCCAAATGTTACCAATTTATTAAATCAGGCTGAAAATTGCCTAGTCATCTGTTTTACCATTTTCTAAATTTTTCATTGTTTGAAATATTTCATAGTTAAAAATAAAAAGAAATTATTTAAAATGTGTAGCATCATATAGAGGGAAAGGAAATAGTAAAATCACCATCAGGCAAAAGAAACAGCAATAATTGTTTCAGACAAGATTCATTAATTGATAGTAAAATTAGTGGGCAAAAAGTGAGCAGAAACAGGGCATTTGCAGAGTCTCAAAATATCTCTTCTAAGATATTTATTAATTACAAAGGGAAATATAGAGACTTTACAGTGCAGAAACCCAGCAGACACCACCTTATCCATGTTTATGGTGGATAATATCACCAATGAAAAGACGTGACATCACAAAACACTTGGTGCTATGCAATTGTGAAGGAAGTGATGTGCTTTTTCTCACATTCTTGCCAAAAATGCATAACTTCATTTGAAAAACATCATAGGAAAAACATCAGACAAACCTAAAATGAGGAACATTCTATAAAAACTGACTGGTATTCTTCAAAAGTGTCAGAATCATGAAAGTTAAAAAAGAAGACTGAGGAACTGTTAGAAGAGACTAAAGACAGATAACAACTGAAAGCAGTGTGGGAACCTACACAGCATTCTGGTACAGAAAGAGACATTATAGAGAAAACTAGTGAAATTCGCTTGCAGTCTGCAGTTTAGATAATAGTATCATACCAATGTAATTTTCCAGGTTGGATCATTGTACTATGGTTACACTACATGTTACCATTAAAAGAAGCTGGATAAGGGTGTTGGGGAAATCTCTGCTCTATTTCTGCCATGTCTCGGTATGTCTAAAATTAGTTATTAAAAAAAAAAATTAAGTGTGTATGCCAATTAATCCCACAAATTTATCTATAAAAATGTATCTCAAAGAAATAACCAAAAAAGCCCACAAAGCTATATGTGTACATGCGTGTGTATGTGTGTGTATGTTCTCTTATGGCATTGTCTAAAAAAATCAAAAAGGAAATAAACTAAATGTCCAACAAATAATTATGTCATACCCACTGTATTCAGCCAAGAAATGTCTTATATTCCTTTAGATTTATTGACATATAGGGATGCTTGCAATCTATTGCCATGTGTAAAAAAAAAAAAAAACAGAATGAAATACATATAAAATACAGTCTAACTATTATTAGTTTTTTTAATTTTTGTACTTTAAATACAAAAAGTTCCAATTTCTGAATATGTGCAAAGAAATTGATCTTAAGCAATATACAATATTACAATTTGTTTATGTAAATTAGGATGAGAGCTTTGTTCATAGATGTGTATTTTCAACAGTTCTAAAAGTGCAATTAAAAACTATGTTGTTTTTAGAATTCAAGATGTTTTGATGATGGATACCATAAAAAAAAACTATTACAAATAAAACTGCTCATCTTTATTGCCATTTTAGAAGTACCCATGCAAATGTAGCCTTTTTCTTTTTTTTTTTTTTTAATTTGTCACTGGAGCAGAGTTTTTACCCTCAGGATAGCAATGAATCTATGACACATCCAAAAAGAACTGGGCTCACTGTCAAAGAAAGACAGCATCATCAAGAGAGTCCCTGTTAGGGAATGATTGATCTGTTAATCATATCTCTGTACAGGAGAAAAGATCCTTAAACTCTGACATTCTTTGATTAAAATGGAACTATTGTTTCCAACTTAACACAATTTCCTGTCAAAAACAAGAAATTGTTTTAACATGAATATACCAGGCATGCTTTCAACTCTCTTCGAAGTATAATTTTTAACTTTTACTATATATAGTTCATTTAAAATGATACACGTTTTGGTCAGAGATTATGCTTTGGTTCAGAATTGCATCAGTGTAGCCTATTAATAGGGAACTTAATTTTTAAAATGAGGATCTTTAGCTTGTGTTTATCTACAAGTATGTCGATAGAATAAGATTGTCAGAGGAGAGAAGGCTTTATATAACTATTACAATGCTATGATTTTACTTATCAGAAACTCAAAGTCAAGAGATATTTAAGAGAAGATGGAGGGGCCGGCCGAGTGGCGCGTTGGTTAGGAATTGGCTTGGGACGCCAGCTCTGAGCAGCAGGGCCCTGGTTTAGATTCCACATTAGGGCCAGTGATGCTGCGCCCTCTACAGCTAAGATGGTGAACAACAGCTTGACCTGGAGCTGGGCTGCCATGAGTCACTGGTGATGGCGCAGGCTGCAGTGGGGCTGGCCAGCAGCTGGCGTGAGCTTTCTGAGCTGCTATGAGCTGTCGTGGGCTGCCGTCCAATGGCCAGCAAGAGACTGCCTCATCAGGGAAGAGCGCAATGATAAAACCAGCATGGGCCAATGAAGCGATGTCCTCCACGACTAGACTGAAGAACAAAAAGACAGCAACTTGTCTGTTCCCCTCCCCCAATTCCCCAATAAAATCTTTTTGAAAAAAGAGAGAAGATGGACCTAAGTTTCCAGTCCAGGCATGATGCTTTTTCCAACTCTACCACAATTTGCATCCTCACTCACATGCAACAGTATGGTAAAACATGAATTCACCCATTAACCACCTGCAGGGATACAAAGATGAATAGCCAGTCTCTGCCTCCAGGTGTTACTGAGAAGAGGTCAGGCATAGAAACAAAATGCTTGGGCAGCACTCTATTATAATAGCAATAGGGGCTAGACACTAATAGCCACTACAAATCCAAAAACAAATGTGAATAATTATAGCAAACCTCATATTATGGAAATAATTTGCCAAAAGTATCTGGTCACTACTATTTTAGATCTTCTAATTATAGTTTATTTTCCCCTTTGCACATTAACTAATGCACACACCACAGAGGTCAATGTAAATGCCTTCCTTTGAAATACATGTATTTTTATTTTTTTCATCTTGTTCAATCTAGACAAATACGATTTCTGAATGTATACCTAAAGGATTTTTTTTGTTTTGTTTTTTTGGTAAGGTGATTCAAGTAGACAGAAGTTAAGCACTGTTTACACACAAGTTGGAGTCTTCAGTGTCAATTATGTAAGGCTTGTCACTTCAGTAGAACTATAACTACACATTTATTTAACATTGATCTTCAGACTATCTAAACACTTTGACAGGTATGCCATTCTACCACCTTTGTTTGACAAATGGAGGAACAGCATTCATGAATGTTTTCAATCTTGTCATCTAGCTCACAAATATTTATAAGGACCAACCATATGCCAGTCACCAAGAGCGAATATTTGATGAGCCACTGAGATGAGACTCGGCTCTCGACATTGAAGAACTCATCCAGCAGTGGAAATTTAAAGCGGTTTAGAGAATGATTAAATAGAAACACATACAAAAGAACATTAAATAATGCAAGCAGTACAATTTAGAGGGAAGAACATTAAACTTTAGAGATCATCACATTTGGACTCCAACATACTAGGTGAATGAGCTTAACCTCTCGGTGACTCAGTATCTTCACGTATGAAATATATACAAGACAGTTCTGCTCACCCTGCATGATGAGTCTGAGGATTTCACTAGAACCCATGCGAAGGTGTCAGGAGAGTGCTTGACCTACAGTGGGGACTCAATGACTGCAAATTTCCTTATCCTTTGCCTTAGGATCACAGAGGAGAAAATTGTTAGTTTAATCATGTCTAGTGCTCATTTTTTAGACTTTCAATTGTTCCCTCACCCAACCTACCCATTTCTTTGTGATAAAAGGGGAGGATCTGGCCATACTTATTCTAGAAGAGGCTTCGTGTACAATAAATGTTTCTGTATTTCTGAAAATTAGATAATGATCCCATTTAAGTGTTCATTCCCAGAAAAAAAGTATCTTAAAAGATGAGAGATGGGCTGGCCGAGTGGCTCAGTTGGTTAAGAGTTGGCTTAAGAGCACGAGCTCTGAGAAACAGGGCTGCTGGTTCGATT
>NW_017731670.1:1372304-1380715 GCF_001890085.2 Hipposideros armiger
TCTTAAGATCCTGCTTAGACAATAGTTTTTAGACTAAATGTTGGGTGGTCATGGTAACCATCCTTTGGGCGATTATGTAAAGGCTCAGGCCTTGGTCGCAGTCAATGAGGGTGGAGGGATTTGGGCGTAGTTGGGATAAGTGAGTTTTTAGCATAGAAAAGGTATAGCTGTACCCCAGAGCATAAGAATTATGAGGAAGTAAAACCCTGATACTAATGGAACGATGGTTAAACAGCCTGGTATAAAAAGGGGCATGCTGTAAAATAAAGTGAGACACTTCTTGAAAAAGCGCTCCTGTGTCTCCGCGCGTTTTTTCCTCACCAACTCTGCCTCCACCTGAGGGAACCCCTGGACCTGCGGGAGCTGGTCGCCCGCAAGGAGTCAGACACACACTCCATGAGACCCCAAAGCTCCTATGCCATACACCTTCCTTAATACAGTTAGATTACTATACCACGTGTTTTCCACAAAAACACTTAAAACTGGCTCTCATTTTTTTTTATTTCATAGTTTTCAAAACATTATATATTTATTTTCTAATATAATCATTACAATTGTCTCCAGTAGGCAAGACAAAATAATTTCCTTTACTTTTAGATGAAAAAGAAACTGAGGTCAAATTAATCATCTTACTAGTTGTGAAGCCTTGGATAGTGGCATCAAAAGACTTCAAATCTCAAATTGTTGTAGCTTTGATTGCCCTTTAATCTCTTCCCATAGGTCTACTTCTTCAAGACAGTGATTGGCCATCACTGGTATTTATAACAACCCCTTGAGGAACTTAATGAAACTAACCCAGTCCCAAAGATTTTTATTGAGTAAGGCTGAGGCGAAGTCCTGAAAAATTAACAATTTAGTTCAGGTGATTCTAATATATACACGTGATGGGAAATCAACCTNATGCTGCACCTGAGCTGAGCTGTCACTGAGCTGCCAACAGGTGGCAGGATGGCTCAGCTGGTGTAACAACAAGATTGCCTGTTCACTGGTGGGCTACACCCACCCGCACCTAAGACTGAACTCGGTACCTTGAGCTGAGCTGCCGCCCGGATGGCTCAGTGGATAGAACGTATGTTCTTAACAACAAGGATGCTGGTTCGACTTCCGCATGGGATAGTGGCTACAGCACCCACCCGCAACTAAGATTGAACACAGCATCTTGAGCTTAGAGGCCACGAGCTGCTGACGGGAAGCCAAATGGCGACTGGCACCCTCCACAATGAAGATTGAAGAACAACAGCTTGGCTGGTCCCCTTCCCCAATTCCCCAACACTGTTCCCCCCCCCCAATTCCCCAAAAAAATCTTTAAAAAAAAAAAAAAAGGATGAGAGATAGTGGATATAATCTGTTCTAAATTAAAGATGTGGTGAGCATTCAGGGGGTTATTAAGATTTTTCAGAATTCATTTTAGGTCCAACTGGGAGAGTGGCCCTTAATATACTAGTAAGGATTTTAAGTATTTTGTTTTAGCAAAAGATGTGATTTTTATTATTCAGAAAAAATAGCATTCTCTTAGCTAAGATATGTGCATAATTCAATAGGGACCCCGTTCAAATGTTTCATTTTCTGGAGAAGTACATTTTTTAACAATTCATATTGTTTTGGCACAGAAATAAATTACAGTGCTAAAAAGGCCCAGAATAAATATAATGACAGCATACCTCATGCTGAATACTCCTCCATCTTCCCAACAGTTTGCTAAAGGGGAAAAACACCTAAGAAATAGTTCTGCAGCTCTTTCAAACAATGCACTCCTACTCATTAAGCAGGATTCCTTTGGGAAAAGAACTGCTCATAATGGAAAAAAATAGCACTGATTTTACAGATTTTAAACTGATAATATTCAAGTACCTTGGTTTTTCGGTGTCTGTGAATTCACTGCTCTATAATTGACCACTTTTTTTCAAGGTTACTGACCATTTTGGACATATTAGTGCAGAAAAGATGGAATGTTTAGAAATGGACCGTGATTCCCAGCTCAACTACCAATACAGTTCTAGTCATCTTTCTATGGCAGCTTTTCTTCTGATTCATTTGTGGGTGGTTTTAATATCTTCAGGAGCTTCTCTTGTTCGACACAGTGCTTTACAGTATCATTCTAATGCTATTTACTATTTTGGCACTAGCTTCTATATATGCAAGTGCTTTCTTTGTTATAGCATATGAAATTATTTTTTTCACATATATTTTTTAATGAGGAAAAAACTTTTTTAAAAGTTGTTTTTGTCCTATATTCTCTTCTAGTTTCAATAAACAACAGAAGCATATCTCAGTATTCCTTTTCTGCTGCAAAACCTTAATAAGTAAGTCAAATAACGAGTACAAAGATAATTTTGATTCTTTTTTTAGTAAATCAATTAACAAAACCATACTATTCGCTAAAACCATTATTAACATAATCACATCACATGTCAGTTTTAAACACCTTTTAGTTATAAGCACTTAATGCTCTATTCTAAGTCTTACAACAGTGAAGGAAGACATAATTAAACACCTTTACAAATGAGAGAATTGAGACTCAAAAAAGAAAAATAACTTGTCTAAGGTCATATAACTACCGATAAAGTCGGGATATAAACATGTCTTTCTACTCCAGGGTCGATCTCTTATCTTTTAACCCACTGTCTTTTAAATATTTCTTTGGGGAAACTGAAAAAAATTATTTACTACTAAATACTGCTTGATGCTTTTCAAATACTTAATAAAATAATTTATATATTTTCCCTGTAATGTGTCTTATTTAGTACAAAAATCAGACTCACCGACTCGTTCCTTTTCCCTCTAAAGTACATATTAAGTTGAGGATTTCTCAACCTTGGCACTGCTGACATTTTGAGCAGGATAATTCTTTACTGGGGTAGGGGTGTGTACTGTGCATTGTAGAATTTAAAAGAGCATTTTGGCCTCTGCCTATCAGAAACCAATTTGTGATTCCCCAATTTGTGACAGTCAAAAATGTCTCTAGACATTGCCAAATGTCTCCAGTTAAGAATGACCAAGTAGGTTACAAGAAATTAATGAAATTGTATGCCAAAGGCTAAAAATGATTCTAATTTTCTATAGAGAATCAAACATCTAATATTTTATAAGGAATAACTCAGGATAGAAAAAAATGCAGCCATCTTAAAAGAAATATATGCCTCAAATAAATAAATTCTGAATCAACCTTAATCTACAATAATTTAAAACACATTTTATGAGATTAAACATAGATAAGCAGGTTTTAGAATATAATAGATGAAGACACATTAAATTGTACACCTCCTTATTTCCTATGTGAAGAAACTGAGATTAAGTGACTTGGTCAAGGTTAATATTAAAAAAAAAAAAAAAGTAAAAAAACTATGCCTAGAAGTAGAGTCTCAGTTTATTATTCCTTCCTTAGGTATTCAGTTTAGGCCCTGCGAGGGCCTAACTGACAATGGAATTGGACAGCCTTAATATTTTTCTTCTTAAGATGCCACAATGTTCTTTGTTATGAATGCACAGGAGCTGAAATGAGTCTTCAGCAACCAGTGAAATGTAGCTTGCTTATTTTTCAGTGGAAGGGTAACAGAATTCTTATCCACACAATAAAGGAAGAGTAAAATGATTAAGGAATTTACTGTGTACAAACACTTGCAGGAGCCTTGTCATTTGAGTTCTGACAGACCAATGCCCTCAGCAATCAATCCACAGCAACGTAATTAGTAAAAAGCTGCTGTCATCTGATTAGCCAGGATCCCAAATGCTATTGCACATACTGACTGCTTCATGCTCTGATTTATCCTATTACTATGCACATGACATAAGTTAGCTCACTGTTTATATTAACTATATTGGTCAATAAAATGGATGTTCTAACAACTTTCGCTAAATGGCCAAAAATGCTGGATTATGCTAGTTATTTAATAATTATAGATAATTTATAGTCATGAATGATAGTTGCATAAAGAGATAGCTAAAGACAAGGAATGGTACACATTTCTCCAACTACAACAAAGATTTATGTCTAAGGAAACAGTTCTAGGAACATGCATGCCAAATATCTAATCAAAGAAGAAACTCTTTTTTTCAAATAGTGGAATGTAAACTCAGTATCCTAAGGGGAATTATTAGTACTCTACACCATCTTTACCACTATGTCATGAAATAATAACCATATGCTTTTACCACACAGTTTGGTATGGTGACTAATACGGGATTTGGAGTTTGAAGTCAGACATAGAGTCAAGTCCAGATATTCCCATTTATCGGCTAAGGCAAGGTACTTAACTTCTCTGATTTCAATTTCCTTATCTGAAAAATGTGAAAAGCACCACTCATCTTTTCTTAAGACACACAGTAGTAAATGTTAAATATTATTATAATTACCACAGAGTCGTCAACCAAGTTTCTTCTCTTGGAATCCTATAGAAATTCCACAAACGTTTTTAATTCACTACTCTACTTTTAATTCATTTGATCCTATTCATCTAAATATTTCTTTAAATACTGCATTTCTCTCCATCTCTGGTGCTACAACACCTATAAAAGGCATGCTCATTCTCAAGTGAACTATTATAATAGATCTTCAACTGAACACTATTCACTCATCCTTGCTCTCCAGCCTTGAAATGTTTCATAAGCCCTCTCACACTCTCCTAGTTTATAGCTGAGGAAACTCAAGTTCATAGAAGTTGATGAACTTGAGGTCACACAAAGAGTAAATGGTTGAGCCTGAAATTGAGACAAACTTCTTTCTAGTACTAATGATACTACCAAGTGTAATATGAAGAGAGGACAGATGGAAAAAACTCAGATAAAATATAAATCAGTATTTTTCTCACAAGTCAAAGGGGAGTTAGGGTGGAGAACATCATATACTATATATTGGCCTGGATTTCTCATTTTAAACTAGTAGTAAGGTTATAGGATTTTAAAGCAGTTTTTGTCCAATGTAATTGTTTGGTTTTACCTCTGGGTTGTAAAGCTGAATTAGTATACAAAGCCTCATGTTCCAAAGATCTTCACTCAAATGGCGTTCTCATATTAATTGACTACAGTGGCTTTGATCCTCAGTCATTCAGGCAATTTAACAATTTCGATAACTTTCCAGAAGTTATAATAATGTCAGAAATTTATAACATGACATTCAAAAGTTGGAGGACATATCATTGCATACACCCAAAAAAAGTCTTTAATGGACTCTCAAATATGTTTTTCACTTGAAGAGAAAATAAAGGTATGATAGGGTCAGTGTGGTATTCTGCCTTTCTTTGATAACCAGTTTTCATTCCAATAGCTATGACATCTGAAATAAATGTTTGATAGAAGTCTGATGACTTTAATAAGTGACTTATTGTACAATGGAAACTACATTCCCTCTGGATGCTTTCACCATGTGAAAAAGAACAAGTTCCACTTAGGTTGACTGACATAGTGGAACAGAATTCACCTGCCTGGACTGTCTCTATGTCACGGAGATTTCTACAGAATGGCAAGAATAACCCCTCATTACTGGACCACGTGCCACATTTTTCTCTTGTTATATACTTAGGACAGGAGACCTACATAAACCAGCAGAGGAGGAAACTACTTAACCTACTTATTCATCAACTAAACACAAGAAGTAAGTAAATTCAGAAGAAAAAACATATAAGACTCAGGGATCACACTTAGCTTTCAAGATGGGGTGGGAGGCTGCTGTGGTTGGGAGTTTTGACAAAATATAGAAGCACACACATATAACTCCTAGCTAAAAACAAACAACAGGCATGCAAATGATGAAAGCAGTAAAGAAAACACCACCCCCCCCCCGCAAAAAAAAAAGGCACACAAAGAAGCCCAGAGCATCACAAAGAAGCAGCAACAACACACACATCAAGGTTTGAAGCCAGCAATGTCCTAAAGTTTGTGAATCTGGGATCAAGGCATCAGAATGTCCCTTTTATGTAATAAATCCAATATGTTAGCTGGCAAAGAAGACCCTGTGGCCCAAGGCTATTTTTTAAACTGCTGCTCTGGAAGGTTCTAACTGCTAAATGATTCTGGTCATACTTACTTGCTTTTTAAATGACTCCCACGTGGTTAATATTTCTGACATACCTTTGTATACAGAAGGTAGATGGTTATGTCATGCAGTGATTGTCATTTCAGCTCTCACAAAGAGTTGACACTTTGGCAAAAAGAGGAGTCAGCAAATAGAACAGACTTGGAAATCACCACTTGCTTGTTTGAAAAAAGTTACAATGCAAATGCCTTTTCTTTAATCCACTTTGTTCTTAACAGCTTATATATCACCATTAAATATAATATGAGAATACATATATCTTAATTTGGCAGCATTCTGAATGCTTCTATATTTGTGTTTTATGTTCACTGGGTATTTTATTATTTTGTACTGGTTATTGCTCACAATGACACTAATGGTAAGCCGGATTCTTTGGTTAAAATATAAAAATAGTTTAGAGGAAACAGAAGTCAAGGGATTCATTTGCCTAATAAGACAACCATAGACTCCTAGCTCCTGGTGTGACAGAAGAAAAGAGGCCTGCAATACTTGTGTGCCTGCCTTCACAGAGGCACCAAATGAGAGAAGGAAATTTATGGTCTTTGAATAATTTTCTCATTTTATAGGATAGTTTTACACATATTTTGATGATGGACTCCTCATTCTGTACATGTGTATAAATCACATAGATGTAGTACTTTAAGGATAAATTACAACGTACATTACATACCACGCACAGGTATGGCCCAATGGATCGTTTGGGGCCTCCATGCAGAGACCACTGTTCGGTAGCACAGGAATTAACAACATGCCTTCCTCCCCTTGAAACGGGGCTCTGGGGCGGGTCTAGCAAGATTAACCCACAGAAAGTCTTAGGTTAGCAGCACTGTTAGTTTTGCACTGAAGCACATTAACAAGCGGACTTTGATGCCATCTTTGAATGAGTTTGGCCAGCTCTGCACCACGGAGGCTGCACACATCAAAAGTCAGCGGATGGAACAGGAGGGGTCTGTGCTATTCCTAAGTTAAGGTGTGAGTAGTCGAAATGCTTTAATATCAACATTAGAAGTAGGATTATCCTAGCATGCAAACACTTCAGATTGTCATCCTTGTAGGTCACTATCCCAGATTCCACCCTAAGAACCGCGATTGCTTTTCTTATTTCTCACCAGAAGTTGACTGTCCAAGCTACTTCTCTTTTCTATAAAGTAATTAATGGAATGACACCCGAGAGAGTCAATGAAAGAGTAATTTTGGTTATTATTGCTTCCCAACCACACCCTGTAGCAACAGACCTCAGGAAAATGAGAAGCAGTGGGACCTCTGTCTGCAAAGGCCCAAGGTCCTCCTAATTATTAATAAGTGTATGATGTGGTATCTCAGACTTACGGCACAATATGTACAGCCACAGCCATCTACTAGTATATACATGGTCACCATGTCCATTAAGTCACTGTAACTTAGATATACAAGTTAGGCCATTTTTCTTTCCTTAATTATGTTTTATCGGCAGGGTTAATAAAATCTTATTTTTTCAGTTCCCTTTACCAGGTCTTGATAAAAGTGTCTAAGCATTTTCAAACTGAGGTTTATCAATACCACAGTAGATACAGAAATACATCTGGTGTCACATTTATCAGTTTTTATAAGAAAAAAAACCACATGAAGTAGTAAGAAACTTTTGGGAAGAACATTGGCCAACAAGGATCACTGTCCAGGACTTTTCAAAATTAACATCCCTTATTCATGGCTGCTTCTCTCAGGAAGCCGTGACCTATGTATATACGTATTTAATGTTACTGAGAACGAAGTGAATCGATTTAGGACTTTGTAGTGGGTAAAATAGTTCTAATTTTCTTTTAGCTGAAGGCAAAATATATGTACCATATTGTAAAACATTCTAAAACAAGAATGCAAATCAGGTTTCCAACTAATAACTTTAAAGACAACGTATTTACACTTTAAAGGAATAAACTCAAAGCAAACACTTTGTATTAGATCTCACTACTCCCCAATACACCTTAAAATGACAGCTCAGTGCCTTTGAAAGAGGCAAAATTTCACTAATAAAAGAAGAGAGAGTAGACAATAATACTATTTTGGAAGCTTGAATGCAGAAAATTAAGAAGTAAAGTACTTAGCTAAGAAAGTTGATTCCTAAACTATCAGGAAACAATGTAAAAAACCAAACCAATTTGCAGTGCAGAATTCAAAAAATCCCAGGAATTGGCAGCACACATAGTGGGAAGGGTGGTAAATACAAGCCTGAAAACAGCAGGATTGTTTCAAAGTCTATTTAAGGGCAGAAGGACTCCCAAATGACCTCATCCCCCAGCTGGAAGGCTTACCTGAGATACTATAGTGAGTGGTACTCAGGAGTTGCCAGGAGCCGTCTGCGCCTCAGTATCTGACATGGCCAAACACACTGCAATTGTGACAA
>NW_017731670.1:1381805-1391132 GCF_001890085.2 Hipposideros armiger
CCTGAAAAATTAACAATTTAGTTCAGGTGATTCTAATATATACACGTGATGGGAAATCAACCTCTGGGAAACACTTCATCAAACATTCTAATTGTCGCCAGAGCAGAAGGCAATCCATCTGGACCACGTTAGCCAAGTCTCACCAAAAACAAACAAAATAACCCCCAGACCAACTAACACTTTCATTGAGTGCCATTATCAGGGAATACCCTTGGCTATTATCATGGGTGGTTGGGCTATGGGGAACATCTCTGCAGTGTTTGCAAAAGCTCTATTGTTCCTGGATAGGTAGAAACCACGCAAGAAATGCTTTTCAGAATTCAGGACAATAAAATAGTTATCAGTTCTAATTAACTTGGAATACTCCCTGTTTTAATCAATGTTCCTTTTTAACTTGCCTACCCAGGAATAAAACAAAACAATATAAACTACCAAGATTTTAGACATATATACTTTTTCACTGAGAACCTCACCCTCACATCACGTCTGCTCATACGTGTTTGAACTATTCCTATTTTTATTGTTGTATTCTATATGACTTTTAAATCTATCTTAAAATCATTTGGTAAGTAGGCAGGGTATAAATTATGAATACATACACCTGAGAAATAAGTAAACAAATTCACGTAGGAATAATTTCAACATGAAGACAGCACAGGGAACTTAGAGATTTGTAGTTGTAAATTTTTTTTTCCAAAATATAATTCTTTCAGGCACAGTTGGTAAGTACACCTGTCATATATGCTTCCAAAAATGTAGCTCAAAATGATAACATACTGAGAGAAAAACAAATCTTGGGACTACAAAATTCATTTGTTATAACCAGTTTTGCTTACACTTTCTCAAAATAGCCACCTGTACGAAAATGTGTACATAACAGAATGACTTGCTGCAATACAAGAAGGCTTGTATATATTTAGACCTTGGAACTTTCTAAGCGCTTGAAAACTTTTCAAAAGCACCTTTCTTACTTGCTACAGAGATGCTACATATAAGAGAACAGGAGTTGATATAAATGAACAACAGCTGTTTAAATAAATCCTATGACCATGATGTCAGTCCTATTTTTTTCCCCCTAAAATACTTAGCTGTTTTCCCACCTTGTGAGGTCCTCCATGTCTTTTATTTAACAAACAGTTGAATGATACTAACTACATGGAGATAATTTCCTATGTGCTTTATAAATATATTAGCTCATTTAATCTTCATAGCAAACTATAATGTAGGCAAAACTCCCCCACATTCACATAGCTACTGTGGAAAAGCTGAGATGTGAACCCAGGCAGCCTGGTTTCAACATCTGTGACCAGCGCATACCCGACTGACACTACGTTATTTATTTGGCTGAAAAGGCAATGCCTTAACAGAGCAAAAATAGGGTCACGAATTAATTCCTCATCTCCTATGCAAATTGGGATACATGTCTATTTACATTTGCCGTTTCAAACAAAATGCCTGAAGAATCTTCTCGCAGGTATTAGACATCTATCTATAGATGATTATTTTATTTTGGAAGAAAAAAAGAAAAATGCTTCATGAGGTACAAATGGTCCCTGAATTGTGAGAGACTGCTTTGATTAATAATAGCTTCGGGGGAAAGCAGAAACACTATATTGAACATATGTGTCAATTATAAGAAGCATTCAACTTGATAAATATTAAAATGTTAAAAGTATGAAACTTACAACCAAGAAAATAATATAATATAATTCCTTCTTTTTATAGGTTTATCCTTCTATTTTATTATAACTAGGACCTGACTCTTTAACTGCCTTGATTACTTCAAATAGATAGGATGAAAGTAATAAATTCCTTTTAATTATTAGAAATCATTCTTTCTTTTAAGACAAGTCTTATGATTTGCTATTCAGGATCAATGTTTTATAAGATGTTACTAGTATTGTTGATGTGTTTAAGGTAAAACATTTACTTAAATAAGTAAACATGCAATAATAGGTAGAAAATCCCGGTATAATAATAATAATTGGGTACCAGTCCTGCCAGATATGAAAACATACTCTACAACCTCTATAATTAGAACTACATAATGCTTTTCCAATGGAACAAAATAGAAAACCAGAAATACAATGGTTTGTCAGAAAAGTCATGACGCATTTTTGCAACGAAAAACAGAAAAAATACATCATGACTTTTCTGGCAGCCCAATACTCAAAAATCTATGGATATTTAGTGTATGGTAAAACTAGTATTCTAAATCAATGGGGGGGAAAAAGGCAGATTTTTTAAAATAAATTACGTTGAGACAAGTGGATAGTCATTTTTAAAATAAATTTGCTTTGCACCTAACATTATTCACCAGAGTACATTCTAAATGAAACAGACATTTAAGCCAAAAAAAAAAAAAGTGAACAATATAGATACTAGAAGGAACCATAAGAGAATAAAGTCCTTTATAAACTGAGTGTGGGGAAAACATTCTTAATTATAACTAAATATCCAGAAACAATACAAGTTTGATAAGTTTTATTACAATTAAAATATTTTCATGCTCAAAATACCATAAGCAAAGGCAAAAGACAAATTACTAACTGGAAAAAAATGTTTGCAACTCATGTCACAGACAAAGGCTATCTCACTAATACATAAAGAGATCCTAAAAATTAAGACCAGAGATAGAGACTGACAGACAGAGATGAAAAGACACTATGGGGAAAAAGAGATTGCAAATGTCTTTAAACATATTAAAAGGTGCACAATCTCATTATCAGAAAGATACAAATTTAACCTAATCTGTGTAACAGATAACCCTTTAAAAGTTTGGTAACAAATACAAAAGCTAGACTATGGGGAAATGGTAGTCTACAGATGCTGCTAGGAGTGCGAACTGTACACATGGAGGAGAAATTGGCAATATCTTCCACAACCAAAGCAATTCCACTTCTAAGAATTCAACCTGAAGATAAACCTCCAAAAATGAAAATCAATATGTGCAACAAGTTATTCATTGTGTCATTATTTGCAAAGGCAAAATAAAGGAAATCATCTAAATGCTATCCATAGGGAACTGATCTGAGTAAAGAATAATGAAAGAGAAGTATGTAGCTGATGAATGAAGAAGATGGCAGTAGACTGTGTTAAATCTAAGGCATATTATTAAGTAAAAAAAAACAAAAACAAAAACTGTAACAGTAGATAGATATTGTGCAGTATGCCACATTTTTAATAAGGAGAAATATAAAAATATGAAAAAAACATAAATTTGTTTCTTTTTCAAAAAGAAATTTTAAAAATTATTTCCTTTTCAGGCAAGTAATTGATATAGAGAGTAAAGGGAATTATAGGAGAAAGATTTGAGTGTATGTTTCATATATTTTTATCTTTTGGACCATATAAATGTTTTATATACTGAAAATGAGGATGAAAAGAGGCAAACAACAAAATTCAATCCAAGCACAAACAAATATTTATTGACTACTTCTTGCTTATCAGGCACCAGAGATAAAAGGATTGGACTTTCCTTCTTTGGTTTTCTTTCAGTAATAATACTACAGATGTAATCCTAAAACTCTCTCTCTCTCTCTCTCTCTCTCTCTCTCTCTCTCTCTCTCTCTCTCTCTCTTTCTCTCTCTCTCTTGTTAGGAATCAATTTTCGCTACAACAGAAGAAAAATATATATACATTATGTGGAAAGTTGAAAAAGAATCCTATAGTATTGCATTTGAATTTGAGATAGTGATGTGAACAAAACATTTTTTTAAACTGTTTCGTTGAGGTATAATTGACATACAATAAGCTTCACACAGTTAAAATTTATAACTTTAATAAGTTTTGATATATGTATACACCCATTAACTATCACTATAATAAAGATCACATTCATATTTATCTTTCCCCATAGTTTTGTCATATTCCTTTGTATTCCGTTTTGTCCCTTCTCCAGTCTCCCCTCGTTGCAGCCACTTACGTTCCTTCTGTAACTACAGATTAGTTTGCATTTTCTAAAGTCTAAATGGAATTATTTAGTACATGTTCTTTTTGGCAAGGAGAGAGCCAGGCTTCTTCCATTTAGCATAATTATTTTGAGATTCACTTATGTTGTTGCTTGTATCAATATTTTATTCATTTTTATTATTGACTGGTATTCTATTTTATGAATATTCCACAATTTATCTTTTAATCTATTGATGGATATTTAGGTTGCTTCAGATTTTTGGCTAATACAAATAAAGGTTCTATGAACATTCACATACAAATCTTTTCACAGACACATACTTTCTTTTTTCTGGGTTAATTACTTAGGAGTGGGATGAATGGATCACATAGTAGTGCCTTCTAAGAGTTTTAAGAATCTGCCAAACTGTTTTCCAATGTGGTTGTACCATTTTACATTTCCACCAGCAATGTACATAAGTTTCCCATTTCTTCATCCCTCCACTGACTTGGTATGGTCACACTCCTTTTAACTTATCTGTCTCAACCTGTGGGTCATGACACCTTTGGGGGTCGAATGACCCTTTCACAGGGGTCGCCTAAGACCATCTGAAAACAAAAAGATATTTACATTACGATTCATAACAGTAGCAAAATTACTGTTATAGAGTAGCAACAAAAATAATTTTATGGTTGGGGGCCACCACAACATGAGGAACTGTGTTAAGGGGTCAAGGCATTAGGAAGGTTGAGAACCGCTGGTCTAATACATATATAGTGGGACCTCAAAGTTGTTTAATTTGCATTTCTCCACTGAGTGATTATGTTGAGTATCTGTTCATGTGCTTAGTTCCCATTCCTTAATCTTATTTGGTGAAGTATTGTTCAAATATACAGTTTTATTTTGTGTTTGGTTTCTTATTGAGAGTTTGCAGTACTTTGCCCACTATTTTCTCACTTGCATTGTCCTGAACAAAATTCTGCTAACATCACTATATTTTTTATCTGTATATCTAGTTCTTCTTTTTCTCAGAATGCTTTTCATATTTTCTCAATTCTATTGCAATTTGATTATGATGTGTTTGTTGTCATTTTTTAATGTTTCTTGTGATTGGGGCTCACTGAGCTACTTGGATCTGTAGATTATTAATTTTCAGCATCTTTGGAAAATTTTCAACAAATCTTTCTTCAAATAATTTTTCTGTAGTTCCTTCTTTCTTCTCTACTTCAGAGACTCCAATTATATGCATACTAGGCCTCTTCAAGTTATAACACAGATCACTGATATTCATTTCATTTTTCTAAAAATCTCTTCTCTATGCCTCATTTTGAATAGTTCTATTCTTATGTCTTCAAGTTCATGTCTTTTCTTCTGCAATGCTAATATGCCATTATCTCAACAATGTATTTTTAATCTTACATATTGTAGTTTTCATGTTTAGAAATTAAATTTAGTCCTTTTTTATTTTTTGGTACCTCCATGTCTCTATTAACATTGATTAAACACCTGGAATACAATTATAATAACTATTTTAATGTCTTGTCTGCTAATTCAAATATCTTTGCCAGTTCCAGTTTAGTGTCAGTTCACTTATTTTCCTCATTATGGGTTGTGTTTTCCTTCTTCTTTGCATGCCTGGTAACCTTTAATTGGATGCCAAACTTTTTGAATACTTGTTGAGTACTGGATATATTTGTAATCCTATAAATATTCTTGAGCTTTGTTCTAGGCCTGTGTTAAGTTACACAAAAACTGTCTGGTCTGTTGAGTCTTGCTTTAAGAAGTGCTATGTAGATACAGAGCAGTTCTTAGTCTAGATTATTTTTCCCATCTGCTGAGGCAAGAATTTCCTAAGTACTCAGCCCTGTGCCTCATGATTTATGAGTTCTCCCAGTCTGGTTGGTAGGAACATGCATTTCTAATCTTGTGTAAATTGTGAACTGTTCTCTTTAATAATTTCAGATAATCCTTTCCTTGGCCTCTGATATTTTACTCAAATGCATCCTCTAATCATTATGCTGAACATCTCTGGCTTCTCTATGTGTACAGTTCTCTTACCTCTGTATGCAGTAGTCCTCTTGATCTCTTGGATTCTGTTCTTCAACTCTAGGAACTGTTTGGATTTCACCTGGATTTTCCTTCCCTATGCTGTAGTCTGGAAACTCTCTCAAGGAACAGTTGCAGGGCTCACTGATAGCTTCTGTATTTCAGAGATTGTTCTCTTTTATTTTCAATGCCTGACATCAATTGTCTAAAGCTCCTTGCTTCATATATTTTGTCTAGTTTTTTTTTTATTTTTCGTTATTTCAAGCAAGAGATATACCCAGTCTTTATTACTCTATTTGGCCAAATGAGAAGTAAACTCATGACATTTAAAGAAATGTATTCCTAAGAGCCACTAAAAGCACCTAAATCAGAGGCTGGCACATTTTTTTTTTCCTGTAAAGAATCAAATAGCATGTATTTTAGGCTTTGTGAGTCATATGATGTGTGTTGCAACTACTTAACTCTGCCACGGTAGTGTGAAAACAGCAAAGATAACATGTAAACAATTGAGTGTAAGTGTTCCAATAAAATGTTAATTAAAAAAACCAGGAAGAAAACGGAATTAGCCCACAGGCTCTAGATTTCCCATTTTTGAACTGGGTCAATGCTACCCCAGTATCTCAATGGTGAGATATGATGGGCATTGTCTTAATCAAGTCTTAAAATATATAGCATTATCAATAATAAAATACCCTGGCATAACTCACCTCCCAATAGAAGTAAACAACATTATCAAGGTAATAATCTTGCCCAAAATGTTTAAACTGATCTAACTCTGAGAAAATAATCAAACACTGAATGTGAGTTATTATTAATAACACTTCAAGTGAGCCATTGAAAAATATCAGTGTCACGAAAAAAAAAAATCAGAATGTGGGGAAACTAGATTAAGATGTTACATACAATGTTCATGAATTCTGATTGAATCCTTGATGAAAATTCAAACACTGAAGTTATAAAAATCATTATTGGGACAACTGGATAAATTCAAACATGGACTGACTTTAGAGTCTACTGATCACTAGATTGTTTTATTCAATAATTTTATTAAGAAATAATTTTAGAAATAATTTGCAATTCATCCTTTATATGTAACATACTTGGTATATTATGCATATTATGCACTCTGTTGTCCTTGAAAAATGATACATCAAGCATCATAGAGCTAGTTGATTATAAAGCCTTTTTTTTTTCAAGAATGGATTAGAATATTGCCGTTTAAACCATTGCTAAAAGCCACACATAAAAGAAGTAAGGGAAGAAAAGAGAGGGAAAGCAGAAAGAATGAGAGAAGAAAAGGGGATAAAAAAGGAAGGGACGAAAGGAAAAGAGGAGGAGAAATAAAGGTAGAAAATATACAAACAAGAGAAGGAAAGAGGCAGGCAGATAATTGCACGGCGAGTATTATAAAATGGCAATGGCTCCCTGAAGGCATGCCTCTTTCCCAGCCAGAGCTGGGCATCCAATTGTGCGCTGACTCAGCTCCATATTCTGGCATCAGCCTTGCTTTTCTCCAGCTGCTTTTCAGGGCTTCTAGTTTAGTAGCTCAGGCAGCTCATTGCTAGGTCAAAGCAATTGCTAGCTCTGCTCTGATCGCCTTAAAAATGATCTAGTAACTACATTTCTGTATGTACTTTATTCCTGTTTTCAGTAACTAGGTCCTTATGTCAACTGCCCATGTCTGACCATGCTTTGAGAAGCTGCCCAGCATCAGTCACATGGCTGGGCACCCACCTCGGTCCCCATCAGTTTTCACAAGAGCAGAGTGCTGAGGGGCCACCAAGTTGTACCAGCCCTCAGGGACGCCTCAGCCCTTTGTCTGCCTGCCATGTTGCTTGACTCAAGTTAGCTACCTGCATGGTCAAACTTCCAGGACTGCAAGAGCCCAAATAACTACCTCACTCCATTGGGTAAATGTGAGAAACAGAGAGCTGCTTGGCAGAATTTCCCTAGGACATAATCCTAACTGAGCCAGGAAAAAAAACATGCTGGCCAAGAAAACTTTTTATTGGTTAGATAATTTATTCTTAATGACCACTCCCATTCACATTAGAGCCATAAAGTAAACATAATGAAATAAATTTTAACCAGGTAAAGTATCTTATATCAAAGATTCAATTTCAACAATATCAGCTCCCCCATCCCTACAGCACCCCATCACTTTAGCATTCCTGTTAAGCACACGAAACAGGCTAGAAATAATACAAAGGCATGGCAATCACTCATTTTATTTAAAGTCTCAATTTTTTCCTTACCTTTATAAGCACCTTTCCTTTATTAAAAAAATAATCCCATAATTCACATTTTACATGAATGCTTCACCTTTTTAACCATCTATATGAATGTGCTGGAATTTAAAAGTAAGGATGATATCAAACCTGGAGTTAAATTTGAACTTATCCTTAACTTCTCACTTCTTTTTTAAGATTTTATTGGGGAGTTGGGGGAGGGGAACAGCGTTGGGGAATGGGGGAAGGGAGACAGACAAGTTGCTGTCCTTTTGATCTTCAGTCTAGTTGTGGAGGACATCGCTTCACCAGCCCATGTTGGTGTCATCATTGCGCTTTTCCTGCATGAGGCATTTGCTCACCAGCCACTGGATGGCCGCTCACAGCAGCTCATGGTAGCTCATGGCAGTGCACTGTAGCCTACGCCATCGCCAGCGACTCCCAGTGGCCCAGCTCCAGGCCACTGTTGCTCACCATCTTAGCTATAGAGGGTGCAGCGTCACTGGCTTTCATGTGGGATCAGAACTGGGGCCCTGCTGCTCAGAGCCAGCACTCCCAAGCCAGCTCTTAACCAATGCGCCACATGGCCGGCCCAACTTCTCACTTCTTTGAGTTGTTAATATTATGACCATTTCTCCAATTTATGCAACATTTCCTCCAGTGTGTGGAAATACCTTCCTGCACTATATGTTTATAGTCTATCAACTCAGAGAGCAATTAATGCCTATAATTAGTACATGCAAATTAGTACATGAAAAGAATTCCTCCCTCCAGAGCTCTTCTGGATACTTCTCACAATGATCTTACAGGAAAAATTATTATATAGCCATGAGCTTTTAATCATATTTATAAAACTAATATTGCCGTAAAAAGGACTTCCTACATGGAGAGTCCATCTCAGATAAAATGAGCCACTGCATGCAACGGGCTTAGAGTTAAAATGCTCTTACATGTTCTCATCTAATTGTTCATGAATCCTTGTGCAGTAGGTATCATCTTCATTTTACAAACGAGGAGCAAAACTATCAGAGATTAGAGCCCTAACATCAGATTTTCAGGGATGATAGGAGGGAACTGTGAAAGAATCAATACAACACGTTTATAAGAATATGATCTCAAGGGCCTGCCGAGTGGCGCGATGGTTAAGAGCTGGCTTGGGAC
>NW_017731670.1:1391473-1393246 GCF_001890085.2 Hipposideros armiger
AAAAAAAAAAAAAAAAAAAGAATATGATCTCAACTTTTATTTTAAAACTCCCTCTCTATACTTCTCTTAGTAATGCTCTCAAACCTGCAACTTATTGTCCTTTAAATTGTTTAACAACTTTTGCACAACCTTTTTCTATTAAAATATAAAATCAACATCTGTCTACTGAAGTTGACTGAACCATCAAACTCATTTTACACCCACTTCATTTCACAGCTACAATTACACTTTCTCACCCTGGAACATCAAAACAGAGGCACAGCCAGCCTTTTTCACCTTGATGGCTACATAGAAGAAATATTCTAACAAATGCATTTCCCCATCTATTCATTGGGTAAAAAAAATGAAAAGAACTCTATTGACAAATGTGAAGTGGCATAAAACCAGCATTTTATCCAGGTGAATTAAAAAATATGTATCTCAAGTTTTAGTTCTCTGGAGGATGCAAGGAAAGCAAGCATCTGTACTAAAATCTACCAACATACCTAATAGTGTGTGTGTGTGTGTGTGTGTGTGTGTGTATGCACACCAAGGGTGCCAAAAAAATGTATACATATGATTGTATTCAGTATATATTATTACAATTTTAATACAGTTTTTTTTTTCTTTCTTAAAATGTCTATACATTTTCTTTTTGGCACCCTCTTTATATCTTTAACTGCAGTGAGTGGTTTAATATCAAAGTTTTACAACTTCCCACTTCCAAATATTGTAAGGTAAGGGATAAAACAGCATTTCTGGTGATGTTTATCTGGGCCCAGAAGGCTAAATCCAAAACACAAATACAGAGAAGCATAGCACGCATCAAAGTTATTATGCTATGTGCCATACTATGGTGGCCAGGTACCAGAAGAACCCGTTTTCATGGCTCCTCATAATAGTATAACTGGTTGATATAATTTTCCGGTGGTCTTCCCACCCATCACTCACTTCTATACTTTAAGGCATCATGGAACCTTCTCTGAGCTGAACTTCCAGAGAACAAAACTCTTTGTCATGTAGACATGCCTCCTAACATCTCAGTATCTCAATATCTTAACCATTAAATAATGCCTATGAAATCAATAAGGGTCATAAAAATCAAATTTTGATTCTATTGGGACCCTTAAATAAACATATTGTTATTTATGTTACCTAAAAAATGACTAGTTTTTAAATGTTACTTTCACTACTTTATAGGAACTAAAATAAAAGCATTTAAAAACTTACAAGTGAAGGAATAGTGGTAAAAATAATTTTTTCTATGATTCGAACAAAATGTGGATCATTCAATTTGAATGTTATTCAGAGGCCAATTATGGACCATTTTGACTACAGTTTCCTTTATGAATTATGATAACAGAACAAATGAAAAAGCAGGAGGACACTAAAATTAAAATTATTCTCCATATTTAAACTACATATTTCCAAAGATATTTTATAGTAAACTACCTCCTAGATACACTTACCTACTCACTCCATGTATGATATGTTAAAAAGTTTCATAGGCCTCTTTAATTATTTTTCTTGACTTTCAGATTTTGAAGATAGATGAGTCCCTACACAGCCAAGTCTTTTTCTTGGGAATAAAGAGCGCTCCATATCACCAGTGTGTGCTTTCAGCCAAGGTAATAATTTTCTTATGAGTTTATCACAAAGAAATTTGGATTAGGGCCGGCCAAGTGGCACGATGGTTAAGAACTGGCTTGGGATCCAGAGGGCCCCGGTTCGGATCCCACATATGAGGGCCAGTGACACTGCCCTCCACAGCTAAGATGCTGAACAACAGCTCAA
>NW_017731670.1:1393642-1460552 GCF_001890085.2 Hipposideros armiger
AAAAAAAAAAAAAGAAATTTGGATTATATTATTCAAAATTAGATTGACATAAGGAGACAAAAATTTTCCCAAAATTTATCTTATTTTATAAAATTAACAAGTGAAAATTTACTTATTTTTTTATACTGGTTTAAGCATCAAACTGTCAAGAGACACCCATGTCCTCTATTGATCTCTTTTCACTAGAAGTCATTTTCACTCTAATTCTTTATTTTAGAGTTCTAATTTTGTAATTTTGTCTGTTATTGTAATCTTATCCATCATACTTATTAATGACCCCAATACTGTATGCATACAAGAGAAATATGAGTCATTGTATTATCTAAAATCTAGACCACCATCCTTTCCATCCTTAAGGTGTACCAAGTTAGCATTAAATTCTCATTGAATTAATTTCCAGCTTGTCTCAAAAATGAACAAAAGTTGACAATAATCATGTTCTGAAATTCCAGACTATGAACCCAATTCTCTTGACTTACAAATTTTTAGTTATACCATACCAAAGAATGAATGTCCTAGTCTAAAGAGTTAATATATATATATATATATATATATATATATATATATATATACTAAAGATGAAAAATAAGGGATGTTCTAGTAAATATATAAAATAACATCATATTACATGGAAGGAAGGAAGGAAAAGAGGGAGGGAGGGAGGGAAGGAGTGAGAAAGGTCATGGACAAATTGTGACCCTCGGGAAGATACTCAGATTTGTAATCTACACAATGGTTGTAATTTTCTGGAGGGATTTATTCCACCCCACCAATTCTCACACCTTGAGTCTCACTGCTCTCTGGGGCTCTATATTATTCCTAAGAGTAATAGAGCCACCCCACTATTCTATTAGTTACACAATGGATAAGGTGGTTGATAGAGGGCATTTTTTTTTCCATTCCTTTCTTTTCTTTTTGGCACTGACGGAAGTACCAAAAGGAAATGACAAAACGTGGGGTTCTGTGCAGGAATGCAGTAGTGAGGTAGGGAGGAATTGCAGATATAACTTACATATGGCATTTCCCCCCTTCTACTGACTAGTTAGATCCTACTACACAACAAATTGATAAATACCATTAAGTTATCTTCTTACTTTTTAGTAGAAATATAGAAAGTAAGGTAGGCTACCAAATGCAAAACTAAAATACTTAAGAAGCTGGGATAAAAGCAGTGGCATACTTGATGTCTTGGCATGTCCAATAAACTCCAGTTTCCCTCTGCCTGGAATTGTACATCAGAAGTCAGCTCAGGGCTGGCTGGCCGACTGGCTCAGTTGGTTAAGAGCTCGCTCAAGAGTTGGAGCTCTGAGCAACAGCAGTTCCATTCCGGGCCCGAGCTGAGCTGCCAACAGGTGGCAGGATGGCTCAGCTAAAAAAAGCCAGCTCAATGTCCTCAATCACTATCTTCCATCCCTACTTATTAACAGATTCAATACTAAAAGAATTCAATAGAAATGTGAGTTTCATTTTATTGAACATAAAACTCGGTCCTTTCAAAAATGTTTTATCCAATTAAGTTACCTCCCCGTAGACATAGTCTTTAATAATTTTGAGGAAGAATGAATGTTATTTCAAGCTTTCATTGATATATTTTTTTAAAAGTCTGCCAATTAATGACAGTAATGAGAAAATTAAGATAATGAAGAAAAATTATTTCTGAGTATTGAAAGCACCCAAACAAAGGAAGACAATTCAAATTTTAGTCAGGTCTCCAAATGGCCTGGTGAGCATTCATTTCCAGAAAAGTGTCTTCTGAAATCCTTTTCTTCAGAAAAGTCTTGTATATTCCCATGAGAAACACGTAAGATACTATAGATATTTGTGATTGTTTTTCTCTCTAACAAATAGAAAAAAGAATCCAAACTTTCAATTCAAAACAGAATACTGGAACAACATTGTTTCAAAACTAGAGAGAGGGCTCTACTACGATTGCCAATATGCCTCATTTCATATTTATTAGACAACTAATGAGAATTAATACATTAAGAAGAGCTCCCTTGTTCTTATCTCCTATTTGCAGAAGCAGTATATCTCCAAAGGTAATAACTCCCTATAAACATAAATTACTTAATATCTCTAAGCTACATATAAAATAAAATAGAATAAGTATGGCAATGCCTTTCTCACAGTGGGATTGCAGATATGGATGGTATATGTATAAGAAGCAAATGGCAGATGGCAACATACAATAACATGTAGATATACTTTTGTTATTACTCATGGTATTATGTAACAGTATTTTTAGGCAAAATAAATGTTCATGACTGTAAAAAGTAAAGCAGAGTTTTACTATTGATGAACTTATTTTTGCACATGTGTGTTGTATTTTAGAAGAGATCCAAAATTAAATTTATGTATGTGTCACAGTGATAAAATTTCTGCATTGGTAACAAAGCACTTTCTTCCTGTCATTTCCATGTCCACTTAGATGTCCTATCGTTGTCTCAAGAGTTCCTGTATGACTGCACTTCCTCCACTCTCAGCGCTAAGCCATCCTCTCCCCATCTCCACCCGGGATCATCACAGGGAGAAAACAATATCTCACAGCTTTTCTCATGCACCTTCCTTCCAAGTTCTAATTCCTCTCACACACTAATGACTGAGCAATCTTTCCAAGCATAGGTTTCATTAACAGTAGTAAATAAGCTGAATCATAAATACACTAAATAAAAAAATGCTTAGTATGCATTTTAAAATATATCTTCAAGACAGGAATTCTTAAATAAATCACAATACATTCCTCCTATCACATATGTATTAAAAATTAATAAGGGCCAGCCGAGTGGTGCAATGGTTAAGAACTGGCTTGGGACGCCAGAGGGCCCCAGTTCGGATCCCACATATGAGGGCCAGTGACACTGCCCTCCACAGCTAAGATGCTGAACAACAGCTCAACCTGGAGCTGGGCTGAGGTGAGTCGCCGGCGACGGCATAGGCTGCAGCCTCTGTGACAGTGGGTTGCCATGGGCTACCGTGTGTAGCCAGCAGCCGCAGGGAGCGGCCATCCAGAAACCGGCGACTGATGTGCCTCGTCTGGGAAGAGCGCAATGATGGTGCCAAATAGGGCCAGTGAAGCAACGTCCTCCACAACTAGACTGAAGAACAAAACGACAGCATCTTGTCTGTTCCCCTTCCCGCAATTCCCCAGCACTGTTCCGATCTGCCCAATTCCCCAATAAAAATCTTAAAAAAAAATTTAAAAAGTAATAAAAGATATGTATTACTGATGTGGGAGAAGGTCTAAAATTTAATTTTAAAAAAAGACAAGTAGCTGAATAAGATTTATTATGTCACCCCGTTTTGTAAAAGAGTAAATTGTATACTGATTCATATGATAGATATTTAAAATGTAAAACAGATTACATGAGACATAGTAATACATGCAAATATAAAGGGTTATGAATTTGCATATAGTGATCATAGCCATGGGATGGGATTGGCGAGCATGGGGGAGGAGATTTTATTTCTTTTATGGAGGATATAATGAGCATTTTGTTTAACTTTTTTTGTTTATTTTTTAACCTTATTTTTCATGTCAACAATTACCTAATGAGATTGGAGAAGTCAGCGGGTGTTTTCACTTATTGTTTTAGCCAATACTATACTGCCTTCTTTTTAAAAAATAAATGGACAATATGTATTTCTTTAGTAATTTGAAAAAAATTAAGGTCCATAATGTTTTTAATTAAAAATACAAATTTAGGCAAGGTTACCTTTATTGGTACATACAGACTTGAGTAAGTTGCCTTTATTGTAATAGGAAATTACTTAGACAAGTTGTCATCTGTTACACTATCGCAGAATTCTATTAAAATCGACAACAGAACAATGCCCTGCAGCGTGGTTGTGCGTATAAGCTAATATAAGTGGATTATATGTTAAGAGGTTTAACAAGCTATGGGAAATCAGCAAGGGTTATGAAAAAGAAAAAAAAATCCAGCCCCATATATTCTCTTTTTTCTTATAAATACTGTACTGCTAAATGAAAAATAGAAGCTAAGGAAAAACAGGATGTTTATTTTTGTCGTGGGCCCTAGAATTCTCATTTTATTTACCTGTCAGACTTCACTAGCAGTCTTTTTCTCAGAGGGGCTGTTTCTAATAGCTCCAAGGACTAGGTTTCCTTCATAGTTGGCAATTTCTCTGCCTGTCACTGGAGGTGTCCACACAGAGCCCCTGGGGCCATTTTTGAATGCTAGGGTAAGTGTTTTTATTAGATACCTCGGAGGTTCCTTTCATCAGTGAGCTCCTGGACTACAGAGCTCCTCTTGCCAGGAATTTTATAAAAAATTTTATAGAAAATCTCCCATTCCTATTAGATCAATTGTAAACACCCAACATGTCATTAATGATGTGAAAAACATGTACATGAGGCTTCGAGCACACACTATGAAAACTACCTTTCTGAGGAGTACATTGGAAACTCTAAAAGCAGGACAAAGTGACTGCAGGGTAAGAGTGGAACCAGATAAAGCTATTGTAGAAAAGTTGGCACAGGCCAGATCATGGAGGAGGATCTTATATGAAGAGCAAATAAATGCCATAGAAGCGTTTTTCACTAGAGTCTACAGAAGGATGGTAAAACAATCAAAGTCATGATCGGAAGATATCCATTCTGGCTATAGTATTAAGAACAAACTGAAAGGGAGCAACAAATGTCAGCTCATGTCAGTCCTTGGCTCACACCCCTTCAGAGGCTGCTCATCTCAAACAGTAAAAGCTCCAGTCCCGCAGTATACTTGACTTTGTGAAATCTGGCCCTGTATTGCATAGATTTTAGCTCCCGCAATCTCCTCTGCATAATAAATCTTTAATTGTATCAAAAGTCAAAAATATTTTAAGAGCAAACTACAAGCTTTTGGCCACTGAAGAAAAATGTTTTGAAACAATTAGACCCATATGTACTAGAGTAATCTCATCCCCTCTTCTTTAGAAAGCAACAGCTACTAAAACGACCCATCATGGCAAACCCTCTTTAGTTATCAAAAATTCTACCTGTGTACCTAGTGAACCCACAATATTAGAGAAACACAAATGTCTGAGTCTGTTTTCCTTGACTTTTAATCTCAAGACAGAAAGAATGGACAGCAGGAGCCGAGTCAGCTGTAAGAAAAACCTGCCTCCTTGCGCTTCTTAGGACATGCAACTATTTGAGCGCCTAGCTGGTTTTCAAATATCTAATGATTGACTGAATTCTCTGACCTTCACCTGCACAGAAAGCACCAAATGACGAGCTAAAAGTAAACTAAGTTCATGGTTATTCTTTGAGTGTGTGTATATATATAGGCCATCAACAAAAGCATCCCTGCAGATAAAATAAACTCAGAGTGACTTCAGGCATTTTCCTTAAGACTAGGATGCACCAAAATTTTTGAAAGGGAAGCGAGATGAAATTCTTCACTCTATTTCTAGAAATGTCACAGCTATGTTTCCCAGACATTCTGGGGGGGGGGGGGGAATGAAGCAGAACAAATGTTTGCACAACCACCATTTGGGAAGCCCCTCACTGTAATTAAAATATCCAGCAAAATTCAAGAAGCACTGAGTGATTGTACCGCACACTAAACTCGTTTCCACTAATGCTGTCCTCAGCAGATTTTTTTTTTTTCTCTAAGAGAAAGACACTTCATTTCCTACAATCTGGAATGCTCAAGATAGGCATTGCAGATGCATCTGAAAACAAACTTCTATGTTGTCAGCATATCATGAAGATTGAAGTCTGCCTCCTAGCACTGGAAGATTTAAAGTTTATGACAGCATTTCTATTACAAACACCATTTCCAAGGGTTTATTACCCAGCTGTAAAAAATCTGCTCCCAGATCAAATTTTGCAGGTTTAAGAAAGGAGAAAAATAGTGAAGTTCATTATGAAATAATAATAATAATATTTTAAACCCCATCTTGAAATTGTAAATTGCAAGAACATAATTTTCAAGGCTTTTGGGCTACAACTTAATTCTAATATACAATGCAAGAAAAACAATGACCACAAATTTATGGAATGGAAACCTATTTTCACCTGTTACCGGTCAAGAGAGTGCCCCACCCCCAAAGAATTTTAAGCTTTCTTTCCTAAGTATGGAAATGTTAAGTCTCCTCCCTAGTTTCTTAGCCCTTTGATTACTTTTCTAACCAGTTTGTAAATGCTAGGCTAAAGATTGCTCCTAGCCTGAATCCTAAAATTTTATCTCCCTGCTTCAGATAACTACTGGAAAGCCTGTGACTTCCTAATATCCCCCCAGGCCAGTAAGCTAAATGCCAAACCCATTCTGGGCCCACCTGAGTAACAGGCTGAATGGCAACAGGTTTCATAAGAGCTAACAGATTTATTAATTAAAATCTATTTTTCCTCATTCAGGGACTTTGGGGATGCAGAGAATATTCCAACAAGATTGCTAGTCACAACTAAAGAAGCCAACATGGTCTTCCAGGAGGATCTTGAGACCCCTTCCTTCCATCTGAGATCAGCTAGGTTGAGATGTCCATGAATCCCCCAATAGGCAGGGACAGCTCTATGCCCCTGCCCAGCAGGAAGCAGATACAGAAGAAGAGACCTCCTGTCCCTCAGCTTCCCATAGAGATTTTATGGGAATCATGTCTCTCAACGGGAAAACAAGGCAGGCAGTTAGAGGCAGGCATTGGGTCTCTGCATTCCTGCACGTCCCACAGAGTGTGGCCGCCAAGGGGACCTCCCCTCTACACCCAAAGCTCCCCATTGTATTGTGATTATCTACCCCTGTGGGAAAACAAATGGGTACAACTAGATCAGACCAGTCACTCACACCTGTGTAGTACATCCTGTCAATCACAGGTGCCCATCAAGTGGTCCACGCCCTTAGGGGAAGAGCTCATTTCTAGAGAAGGGATAAAAACCCCAAGTCCTGGGAAGTCCGCGTTTTTTTCTCTTTTTCCCTTTTTGGATGCCCTGGTCTTGTGACCGCTTCTTGTTTTTTGAGCCTCGCCTTTGTGCGTGGCCTAGTCCAAACTCTTTGGAATGTAATTTCTCTTCTAATAATGGGTCCTTGTGCCATTCTCTACTGCTCATGTGGCGGTAGACCCTAGACAAAGTCCTTCCCAGACCATGTGGTCACTAAGGATTTTGCGTGGGCTTCAGACAAAGACATTCCTGGACTGTATGGTCAGCAAGACTTCCGCGTTTAATATTTCCAAATTCCTACTTCACCCAGGAGCCAGTCAGGAACTGGCACAATGGCCACATGTTCTAATAATAAATCTTAGCTGCTAAACCCGGAAACCTCAGGGTATATAGTCCCGAGTCCTGCCCAGGTCGGGGCTCAGCCTCTGGATGTGAATCTGCTGAGCCAGTGCCGGCATTAGTAAAAGTTGCTTCCCACGCCTTGGTGTCCTGTCTCTTTGTCTGGGTTCCCCACAACACTCAGGCCTACTTCTATTCTTTGAAATGTATTATCTTTTCGGATAAACTACTTTTTCAGTACTTTACTCCAGCATCTCGTTCAATTCCTTGCTCGAGTTGCCAAGGACCTGGATTCCGCGCTGAAAAGGGCCCACTTTCCGACAACACACCTATTCAGAATGCGTGTTAAAAAATAATTTCAAGTAAATCACTGCCATTCCAGAGTAGATTTTGCTCCTAGTCAGATGGATTTACTGTTTTAACCATGGACATAGGTAACCAGGAATTTCTATACTTACTGAGCTGTCAGAGGGTATTATACTTCAACAACAGCTCTGGGACAAAAACCAGTATTTGTGAAGCACAAAGATAGAAGCGAAACCAATGCTTCTGGTAGCATGTCTTTCTTTCTCACATATATACATAAATGCACACAAACACTTACCCCCCCTACCCCCCACTCCTTCCCCTACCCATACACATACACAAATGGTTAAGAAAGTGCTAAGCACAAAGCCTTTTTGTTCTTTTTGGTTGTTCAGGAGTAAAAGGAAATTTAAGTCCCAAAATAACAAAGACAGAAAATAAAAAAGGAAAGCTATGCCTTAAAGATTAAAAAAAAACACTACACTTCGAAAATATGAAATAGTATCATAAACAATCTTTCTCAAAATAAAGAACTTGTATTCTGCATATGTATCTTCTACCTACTTGCTTAACTGAATATTCCTTACTCAGTGATCATTTGATAGTTGCTGATAATACTTTGAACCAAACATTTCATTTAAAATAACTACTTTCAAAATGGACTTGTTTCTCATCAATTATTTAAACCTAAAACCATCAACACAGTAAACAATCAGAAACACCATCAAGAAGGCAGGTTGTCACACCTTTCTGTCCTGAGAAGGCAACTTACCTACTGGCTCTTATCTCACATTTTCTCTGAGGCCCAAACATATCTGGAATTTCCACCAAACCACACCTCTTCAATCAGAGCTTCATGTCCTTACTACACCTTTCAAGTCTCAAGTCTCTCAAGAATTTCCCTCCCTAATCCCCAATAACTCTAATATCTGCATACAATGTTAATTGGGGTAACAAAGTTAAGAGGTTTTTATGCCACTTGAAAGAAAAGTAAGGCATGTCAGAAAAATATTGTTCTACATTAGGAAAACATGTAAAAAAGCAACTTTTAAAAACCTTGGTGTGTAATAAGAGATGTCTTTGCAGAGATAATAAACAAACTCACAAAGGACTGAAAGCCTTTCTGTGGAAGAAAGAAATTCTGAAAAATTATATTAAATAAGAAAGATGGATTACTGCCCCCCAAAAGGGTGGTGGTGGTGGTGGTGGTGGTGGTGCTGAGAATCTAATTATAAAAGGCCTGTAGGGTCTACCTGAAAGGAATACCCTGGACAACTTGATTTTGGAGGAAATACAGAACACTGCCATCACACGTATTTTAATAAAGTTTTAATTTTTTTTTTTTTTTTTAGATTATACCCAGCTTTATTTGGAAATAGCCTTTGGCTTTATCACCTTAAATATAGCCGACACACTCCCAAATTAAAGAAAATCAGATAAGAGTCAGAATAATTACAGTCAGGAATTCTAGAACTTCATATTTATCACATAAAAAAGATTACTATTCATTGTTTATGATGTCAATAGGGTGAAACATTAGCTCGCACCTTGAAAATCTTTCTCATACTTTGGAGAGAACATCAGCCATTTAGCCACTTCCCTAAAAATACTTCTTTCCTTGTCTGTGTAGACTTGGTAAGACCTTCCAAAATAGCTTAGCTTTCCAATTACATTTGACTGGTTCTGCCTTTGTTCACTTTCCCAGGCATGGCTCATAAGTAACTGAGAAACATAATTTATTCTAAAGACATGCATATTTTTTCTCTTTTCCTTCATCTGTGAAAAAGAAAATCCTCTCAAACAACTCTTGCCTTCTTTAACCTTCAGCATGTTTCAAGTTCTCCTGATTTGGGGGTATACAGTATTTTTAAAAAAATAAAAACTTTTCTAGAACGGTTAAAAAAGAATTTATTGAATTTTGAAGGTTTTTTTCAACTAGAATTTTACAAGTCTGATAAAGTCTGAAATGGATATTGATTTTTTTTTAATGTTTCAATATCGTCTAGCCTTTTTTTTCTTTTTTTTTTTAGCAATAAAGGTACAGATATTTCAGCCAGCAATGTTAAACATGATACGAAGGAGTTGGGGGTAAAAGGATGAGTTATGCACATGATTCAATGAGAGTTGTCTCTTAGAAACCTGATCTACAACTTGCTGAAAGTCCTTTATCTAAGGTTTCCCAAGTTTCAAATGACCTTTCACAGGATATTTTAACAACCTGTTGTTGCCTGACTCTTCCTGTAAACCTAAATTATTATTATTTTTTTAATGATACCTAAAGCTAAGTCTGTGAATAATGAATATATATATATATATATATATGTGTGTATATATATATACATATATATATATTTAATTTGAGAAGTATTTGCTAATTAAAAAGGTAATTGTCTACTGATCATTTTGCTACTCATGAAGTCTAAATTTTAGGAGCTTAGTGATGGCATTTGCCAACTTAATTACATTAGATCAGCCCTAGTGTGGGACTATGGTCCAGTCACAAGGAAATAATTAGATCCTCCTATTTTGAAGATTTATTAAAAAAAAAAATCCTAGATATTCTACAACTCAGCTATGTCCCTTACCATTGTGATTAAATTGAAGAATAAAGAAAAAGAAAAGGATTATAGGAATCCTTAAATTACTTATACAGTAATAACAGTTATTTATATAATATGCTGCAAAGTGTTTTGACCTCATTAAGCAATTAAAATATTACATTCAGTTAGACAAAATTTTTTAATTACATCAGGTCCCAAACAAGTTAATTCCTTAAAAAAATGAAGATGTAGTTTAAAGTATCGCTAAGATTATTCCCAGTTTTATTAGATAGTAACTCTACGTTTTATATATTATTGAACATATATTTAAAACTTATATTTGGAATATCCTCTAACTCCTTTCTTCACGTGCATATTTACATGGATTTCTTCATATCTCAGGCCACAATCACAACCAATAAGTTGTTCTGCAGAGGTTGGATGCTCAGTCACTATTGCTAAAGGTAAAACCTAAGGCATTTTCACATGAATTTCAGCATAAAAGCTTAGCAATAATGAAAGAATAAGGGAGAGGTTATGTGTTTCTTTTCCCTCATCCGAGTGAGCTCACCCTCATGTTAATGCTAAATGACAGCCTCACATCCATAAACGAGAGCAGAAAACAGTCTCTGCTAAGAAGAGCATGTTACGGAGGATGGTTGGTTATCCAAGAGGTGAGGTTCCCAGCATTTCAGATCACCCCTGGGCTCCCGGAAGCGTGCTTACGCAGGCAGGTCAGGCAAAGTAAGTAAGAACTATTTTTGAAGGTCTGAAGTCCTAGCTATGCAAATAACAGAAGATAAGAGTGATAGGTGACAGAATGAGAAGTGAGCATTCGTATAAAAGAGAAAGATACAGTAATATAAAAAAGAGATGTTCAATGGACAAATAATGGAATCAGGTACAACATCAGCCAAAGCCTCCCAGGAAGACAGCAGAACTCCAACAATGCTGAGCGATTTCTCTGGGTATGATTTCTTTTGCTGAACAGGCAATGGATTAAAAATAAAGTCTCACCTGGATGAAATGTAAAGCCAGCTGCTATTATAGAATAACTTAAAGCTTGAGTCCTTCTGAGGGGGAAAAAAAAATGTATGCAAAATACGTGACATGTATCTTTCTAAAATTAGGGAAAACTCAAGCTGCTACTCAGAATATCACGAGTAAAACAATAATCACCTTAAAGGTAAGAGGTATTGTACCAATGACTGGAATGAACTTATTTACTACAAACAAACAAATACTCCAATACTTGGTAAGATGATGTAATGATGCAAATAGTTAGTATGTTGGTCTCTTTGGTGAATATGCTCGAAAATCAGAAATTGCAAATGTTTCCATATAATGTGTTCAACTGAAAACCATGGCAAATCAGAGTCAAGAAAGAAAAACAAGAAAGAAGACATCGTTTTTGATGACATCAGTTTATTTATGAGCCAGTCTTATGAAAATGTTTTTGTTTCCCAGTCAGTGACTTTCAAGAGATCCCAGGGGAAATCTACCTTTCTCTCCCACTGGGATAGTTTTGCCATTTTGGGCAACAGCTAGTTTTTGAAAACGAATAGATTATATGAATCATCAGGACAGTCCTAGAAAATGATTTGAAACATCAACAGTTATAATGGTCAATTTAAAATCTCTAAAAACAAACTCTGTGACAAGTTTCTAAGCTGAGAGTCATAAAAACAGCTAATAAAAATATTTCCAAATGATTAAGTCATTTTTCAGGGACCAATTCTAGAATAGTTTGGGAGTATGTGGCTGACACTAGTGTATATCCTTGGAAGAAAATATGGTAAACATTAGTTTTACAAACAAAAATGTTCTTAACTTTGTATCTCTCAGAAGAAAAAACAAAAAACATTTGGAAGAGCACCCTAAATAAAATAGCCTTTGATACAACAGATTGTTCTTAATGCCTGTTTTAATTTTAAAATACTGATGATAAATTTTCTCCAAAAAAAATCTACAAAGTGACAGTTAAGATTTTATAATATCCTATTCTAAAAAGGCCTGAAATTAAAAATAATCATACCTGACATATTGTATTTGAATAAGTTCATTTCTTGCAACAATTTCTAGCTATTATCTTCTAAATTCAAAAATTTCCAAAATATAGACACTCAGTTTTTACTCATATTTGAAAATCCTGGATGATTTTTATCTTTCTTCTAGTGATATTAATATTCATCGTCTAGCTGTGCTGCCCCAAATGGTAGCCATTAATCATAGATAACTATTTAAATTGTAATTTATATTAATAAAAGTTAAATAAAATTAGTTTCTTAGTCACATTAGCCAAGTCTTCATTGCTTAACAGCCACATGGAGTTAGTGGCTACCACATCAGTCAGAGCAGACATGGGACATTTCTATGATTGCAGAAAGTTCTATAATATTGTTATAGTATGGATCTATAGGCTATAAACCAAGAAGGGACTTCATATATTCGAATGTATTGTGGTATAAATGCTAAATTCAATTCAATTACCAAAGTTATATTTCTAGCTACCAAAAAAAAGTGAATTACACTAAATTTCAAATATGTTTCTATCATCCTTTATCTTACAACAAAGTCCATAGTCTTAACAGTAAGTTTATTTCAATTTTGTACTGAGCTTTTCAAAATGGTAACTGTTAAAAGTCAGTTGAGTTGTGTCTATAGACTCCTTAAAGACTTCTTGTATTATATTAACATTCCAAGATTTTCTGGGCAGATTCAGGCAAATAGGTCAGGAGATTTGAGTGAATACTCCTTAATTACCTTATTGTATGAGTTAACATACCCACTTAATATTGTATCATTAACTACAGTAAAGATTTTTTAGCTAATGCAATCAGTAGTGCATAATAGGTTATTTAATAAATTGCTCGTGATACATAGCTCAAAGCAAACATGTCTTTTGTGTCTTCTTAAAGAGAGAAAGGAAAGATTGAGACTATCCCAATCATACTTCGCCCATATTACTGCCCATATTACTTGGGCAGAACCATGAGTAAATGGACACATGTATCCATTCAAACAAATTTACTAAAAGCAATAAGTAAATCCATTTCTTTTTTTTCTAATTCAATTGAAATCTGAGCAAAAATATCAGGGTGGTAGTCATGGTGATATGTGTGTCTGAGAGGGGGAGTAAGGGAACAGGCATAGTCTTTTCCAAAATCTACACTCACAAAATACTTGTCCACATCTCAGAAGATCATTCATATTAGCTTATCTCTAAAACCCATATCAAGGGTATTTTTTTCTAATTTCTATAATGCCTTCCTTTGCCCTAAGTCTTCTTCATTCTAGTTCATCTGTCAATTTTTCTGCAAAATTAAAGAAAAGGGGAATGACACGTCTAACAGTGGTATCCCCAGTTCCCTGACAACTCAAATTCAGTCTGCTAAATACTGTTTAAACATAATAGAGTACACCCAGAAACAGTTGATGACTTTCTCATTAGAATCACGGAAATAGCAAGTGGGTAGAATTGAGAATATTTGACTCACTAGTTCTCTACATCTGAGCAAACTGACATGGATGTACTCTCTGACAATTACTGTAGAGTTCAAGAAGATTCTCACTGCAATACATATGAATCATGCTATCTTCACAAGCCTTTTATAAAACTAGATGGAAGCCCCCAGGGGGAAAATGTAAATAAGGAGAGAATAAAATGTAAAAGAGAATTATTAACCATATCATCTACCCAGTTAAGAAAAATTAGACAACCTGTGAGCTGGAAATTAGCCTTGCAAATACTACCATTGGTTGCCTAATATTCTCTCTGTTCTATTATAATTAATTAATTGATTAAATTAATTCTGTTTGTTCTTATTACATGTGGTAGCTGTTTTGCATTCGTGGTTTTAAAGTACTACACAGCACAGCAAGCCGATTTAAATTATTCCTTGGCAGATAAAACTAAGATATACCAATATTATACCACAGCTAATTTATTTAAATTTGTATTCTAAGTCTTCTTAAATATAAAGAAGAAAATGTATCTTTAATGTATCCTTAATTCATTGTAGGACATGGAAGCAGACATCTGCTACAGTTTAGCTTCTTGGAAACAGAAAAAAAAAAAACAGCAACAGTAGCATGACAAGAAAACATTAAAGATGGCATTTAAACTGTTGCAAGAAACGAAACAAGCTCATGCTCCATTAAATTCATGCATGAAGTGAAGTCTTCAACTCATCCTCCTCTCTAAAATTCCTGGTGAGTCAGTGAAATAAGCAGAAGAAAACGCAGACAGATATTAACCCTTTTATCTACTGCAATTCCCTTTGCTCTTATAAAAACAAAACAAAACCCTGAAAATGTGAAATATGGAAATGAATCTAGAAGTAATAGAGTCCAAACCCTCATCTCACACAAGTGAAAACTGAAGCCTCAAGAGATGGCATGACTTGTTCAGAGTCACACAGCAGCACAATTACAGAGCCCAAAAAGGAAGCCTTCAATCCAGCCAGAATTCTTTCCACAGCTGATCTGCTGGCAGGAAGCCAGAGGGCCCAGCCCCCTTCCCAGAGTACAACCTTTCAACTGTTTACACTGGTTCTTCCAAAGTACCTTTTCTTCTTTGAAAAAAAAAAAAAGGGGGGGGGGGGGTTGGGGATAAAGCTGATAATGCTCTTTATTGAAAATCCTTTGTAGCCTTTTAAACAGATATCAATGGGACTACAAGAAATTTTAAATATTGATATGATTTTTTTTAGATTACTAATCAACTCCTTGTCACATGACTTAATTACAAAAGCCTATTAACTTCTTTTTTCCAAAGTCCCAGCCTCTTGCAACATCAATCTAACCAAAGACAAGTACCAAATTAATCTTCCTGAAACACTTCTAATCACCTCACTCTCTTATGCACAAACATCTGGTGGCTCCCCTTTGCCTACCAAATTAAACGTAAAATCCTCACGTTGGCATTCAAAGTCCTTCACAAAAGTCCCAGTCAAACCCTTTCCTTCTTGGTTCTCCTTATCTGTTTCCCAGCCCAACTCTATCCACCTGACAGTCAAAATCCTTGTTCTTTCCTGCCTCCACGATCCCTTTGTTCACGCTAGTCTCTCTTCTTGACACACATTCTCTCCTTCTGTATACCAGGGGTGCCAAAAAAAATGTATGCAAGTGGACACTTCGGTCAACGTTGCCCAAGCAGTAGTTTGCCGTAATCAGCAGTGTCTGGACGCTGATGGTAACCACTTTGAGCACCTCTTGTAATTGCAGAAGTCAAATGTGACTTGTATTCATTTCTTGTTATTGGTGTATATTGAGTATTACAATTTTAATACAGTTTTGCTTTCTTAAAATGTGTATACATTTTTTGGGGGCACCCTCTGTGCACTTGTCCAAAGTTGGCATTATTCTAGGTCATCTTAAATCCTATCAGAGTTTTTTATTTTTTATTGTCCACCATTAACCTCATCCAAAACACATTTACAATTGACTATCGCCCCTCCTTCCTTTCAAATCTCCAAAGTCTCTGCTTCTTCTTCTTTCAGGAACATGATCACTCTCCCTCCACTTACATTGGGCATGTACCTGTCCTAACTTCCTTTCCCACCAGACAGGGATCCTTGACAACACAGTTGATAGGCTCTCCTGCTGCCAAGGTTCAGTCAGTATAGTTAGCTGACTTCCATGCCAAAGGATTTGAAGGACAGAGTACACAGAAGTATTTAAGCTTCACTAAGGTTGACCTTCACTCAAGTTTATGTGGAAGCCATGTTAGAGGCAGGCTACCAACATGGGCGTGGCAAACTTGGTGGACTGAGAGGAATAAATATGTGTTGGTGTGGAGTGGTGATGGGATAAGATGCTGGCATTTGGGTTTCAGGAATAGTCACAGTCTGGTTCTTCAGTCAGTCGAGTTTCCCTGGGTGGGACTCAACACTCCCTAGGGCATAGATCCATTCAGAAGCTTTTTTAACTCTTTCAGCATAATTAGCGCACTGAAGGAGTCATTTGTTCAATGATCTGGAAGGTGGTGTTCAGCTCCCCTAAGGCCTGCATCTGTTATTGGGCAGGAAATATGGCAACTTGCTGTGTTTACTAATTGGGTCAGCTAGTTGCTTTGTTCTCTTTTTTTATCTTTCCAAAAATCTCAAAAACTAACTAAATTTCCTAATTGAATCATATTATGAAAATTGATCAGTCCGTACAATCACTTGATAAATGTGAACTTTCATTTCCCTAATCTCAAAATGAGTTTGATTTTCCCTCCCTCCCTCCCTCNCTCTCTCTCTCTCTCTCTCTCTCTCTCTCTCTCTCTCTCTCTCTCTCTCTCTCTCTCTTTCCTGGGAATATTTCTCTTCTCCTTCCAGCAGGTCAGCATCAAAAAGCAATCTGGGCATTCCATCATGCTCTGATCTTGCCAGATGTTCCTGCCATTGCTTCAGATAATTTTCTATTTCATGCCCCACATTCTGTATTCTCAGTCTTTCTCTGAGGTTTATGTGGTTTTAATGATCGAGGTGTATAAGTCTCAGGGAAAAGCAGGCCAGTCCCATCTGTATTTCTCACAACAAGACATGTAGCTTTCCTGCTTTCAAGTTCTTTGGGTCCATTCCATTTCCATGCAAATAAACACAGTGCTTGATGTGTACAGTTAAATAGCTGGAAAAACAGGCTGAGTCTGGGCAATTGGCCTTGTATACATTTCTCCATCTTGGCTTGTCAGTGAAAATTATACTCACACAGCCAATGGCAGTGGGTGGCCTTTTTTTCTGAGAGAAGTGTTATGTACCCTATTCGTTTCTCTTTGGGAAATCCAGACTATACACAGCTCAGAAATGACAGTAATAGAGAAATTTTAGTGCAAAAGATGCATTGTGGTTTCTTTTTCCCTCTCATTGGTAAAAAAAAAACGAATGCAGGATTTTTTTCAGAGCATTTCTTTGCCTTCATGAGGTTAAATTCTAACTTGAACACACTATAAATGCATAGCTTTTCTTATACCTCCATATTGATAAGAATAAATAAAAGGGTGGTATATTCTTTTACATAATCAATTTTGCTGAAAATTTCACAAGCTCATTTATTCCTGGACTCAATCCAGAAATATGACTTATTCACAGCATCGCATTCTTCTGGGCCATACTGTCTCCAATTTGCTGTGAACCTTACTAGTGCCTCCTAGCTCACTGTCCACCTCCGTATTTTTGCAATTTCCAATGCTGCTTTGAAATGTTTCTCAAACCCATGACCTTTTTAAATTTCCATTAGCCACCTTTTATATAAACTATAGGGCCTTTACCTCTTATCTAGTCTCTTTTCCTATAATCTAATCAATTACCCACCCTCCCTGTTCCTTGCTCACCCTCCTCTGAAACCACACTCCTTGTTATCATAATCCCTTGCCCTAAAATGCCATGAATGCATACCAGCTGCTAGCAAAGCCATTCACATTGGCCTTATAGGTCTTCTGATAGTTCACTACAACCAATATTTCATCACAATTCAATGTCTTCTGTAATCTAAGTAACTGGATGTTTACTGTCTCAGACTTTGCTAACTGCCGTGCCTTTCTTTACTTTTGCTGGACGTCTGTGCTTGTTGAGAGCCTACCCATCCTTCAGGGTGAATCCAAAATATTACCTCCTCTAAGGAGCTTTTCTGGTTCACACCCAACTTAATGAGTTCTCGAATTTTTATAAATAGCTGTAATATTCCATCCCCCTAATGACCTCTCTAGTCTTGTAGTCATTTATTTGATTATTTATAATTTGTCTTCATACTACAATAGGTTTCAAGCACCTAAGTCCAGGACTTACATGTACGTCTGTGTGTGTTACTAATCTGTACAGGCTGGGTTTGTATTCTAACACTTAGCATGAAGCGTGCCACGTAGTCAATGCTCCAAAAATATAGGTTGAATTCAATAAACATGTATTTTCTGCAATGCTAGTGTTCTGAAAAATTATGCTCATTTGTCTTGTCATTAGTACAAATCTACATAAATGATGTACCTGTCTGCCTTTCTTAGCAATTTACATGTAACTAAACAATTTTGCTTTCTTTCCAGTTGACAGTTTGTCATTTGCTATCTATGTACGTCTTCCTTCTCATTTTCAAACTTGCCCTAAACAAAGGTAGGTTACAAAGTTATGACTCCTCTGTCTCCTTGCCACACTTTCCTGTCATCTGTCTCTGTCTTATTCTGACATAGTTATCTCTCCTTCAAGTTCTATATTTAAAAGATGACTCAGTAAAATAAATATATACATGTGGCATTATTTTTCTAGCATTTACCTTACATCCGACATATGGGAGATAAAAATTTGTTCAGGGTTCCCTCCTGTCCTTCTGTTTTCTGGAGCCTTTTTACATCCTTTTTTTCTTTCTCCTTTGCCATGGGCACTTTCCGTCTCTCAAACTTCATTTCTTTATTCTAGCTCACTCTCCAGTCTGTTCCCTCATCTGCAGTCCTGGTGAAGAAGCCGTGTTAGAGAAAGCTGGCTCAAGATAGTAAGGGCAAGGAGGAAGGCTCTGGGCAATGAGGCATGCAGGAGCTGTGCTCGGCTCCATCCCTTCCTCTGCCCTCCCAACAGCCAGCCAACCCCCCCAATCTTATGGAGCTGCCAATAAACTCTCCTTGTCCTTCATTTCCTCCTTTCTACTCCAGCCATTGCTTATGGTACAGCCCTCATGGTCACTGACACACCACTGCCATCATTTTCTAGTCATCTCTACTGTGGTTTTTTCATCCCAAAATGACACCGTTTACACGGCTGTCAGAGAAAATATTCTAAAGTGCTCACCTGATCGTGTCAAGACTTTGCTTGAGATGTTTAATGACTTGCCATCACCTAGAGAAAACCTCCAAGCTCCTAAAGCCCAAAGACCTAGGAGCTGCCGTACCCAGCCACATCGCCCATCTCATCCCAGTAAATCCTCTTCCTCAGTGGCAGGGCCATGCACGTCCTTCTTCAGAGACCGTTTCCAGCAAGATTATTATGCTCAAACCTTTTCTGACCAACTCCCATCCATGAGAGAACTGGCTATTCCCTCCTTTGGGCAGCATGCTACCACATATAACTTTTACTTACTTCCCTCATAGCACTGCTAGCATTTCTTACACTTAGCAGCAAAAGGCACAGTCAACAGAGTTAAGGTGCCTGGTTTTAAATCCTGGATCTGCCACTTGCTTTGGAAACTTGTACAGTATATGTAACCTGTCCATGAATCACATTTCTCATTAGTGAAGTGAGAATACTGAAAGTAATGATGTCATAGGCCTTTTATGAGAATTAAGCTAATATAGTCATGTGCCACATAGCGACAGGTCATCGGACAATGGACTGTATATATGAGGATGGTCCCATAAGATTCTAATGGAGGTGAAAAGTTCCTAAAGCCTAGTGACGTCGCAGCTATCATAAAGCCTCAGCACAACGCATCACTCACGTGTTTGTGGTGATGCCAGTGTAAACAAACCTACTGCACTGACAGCTGTATAAAAGTATAGCACACACAATTATGTACAGTACATAATACTTGATAATCATAATAAACGATTGTTACTATTTATGTGTTTACTATACTGTACTTTTATCATTATTTTAGAGTACACTCTTTCTAATTACAAAAAAAAAAAGAAAGTTTGCTGCAAAACAGTGTGCCGTGTCATACCGGCAGCAGCCTCGCACGACTTGTGTTTACTACAGCCCTAGATTGCATCATTTTCTCTTCTGCTTGATTTAATTTCATGTTGTTTCATTCATCATGGCCCCTAAACATTTGCACAATGACAAAAATCACGTAACGATGCATTTCTCAGAATGTATCCCCCTTCTCTAGGCTACTTGTGTCCATATAAAACCCTTAAAACAGTGCCGACTCCATGACAGGCACGGTACAAGTGGTAGCTATTAGAATAATTGTGTTTATTATCACTTTCTTGATTGTCCCTTATGGGCAAATACCACGTCTAATTGTTTTTATCCTCAGTGTCTAGCATAGTCCCTCGGACATATTAGACACTTAATAACAGTTTCATGAGAGAATGAACAAATGTATAATAATAGGAATAAGAAATAAAAACAAACACAGACTTTTTCTTTCCCCAAGTTACAATATTCCCCAAGTCCTTTTTCACTGTTCCCCTTTGATGGGAGGGGAAATGTAAGGGTACAAACACAAATGTTCATAGTGTTTTAACCAAAAATTTCAACATGCACCAAGGGTTTCTGTTCTACTGTCTTCCCTAATTCTGTGAGTATCTATGAGTACGCAGCATGGGGAAAATGCCAGCAAAGACAGGAAGCAGGACTGGCTGCCTAATTTGTGGAGCCCAGTGCCAAATGAGAATGCAGGATCCCATGTTCAAAAATGATGATAAATGTAAAGATGGCGACAGTCGAGCTTTTCACTAAGTGTGGAGCTGTTCTGAGCACAACGGTCAGTTTGACTGCACAGAGCATGCTTCCACGAAGCCAGCCCTGCCAGGAGCCTGACACCCTCTTCTCCATCAGCTCTACAACGTGTTCTAAGACACCCATCTAGTTTTTGTTACTACCTGCTTTTTCTCTCACAACTAGATTGAGAGATTCTAGGTCAACAATGTGCTTACTATGCCTCTCCACCCTGAACTGCCCAGGATCCAGCCTCCACCATCCGCTAGAAAAGCAACTGGCCCCTCCATTTATCTCAGTCATCTACGCTGCCCACTGGCTGTCATGCTTAAAATGTTCCTTCATTTATCAACCATTTATTGGGCACCAACCGTGTTCCCAAAACTCTGCCTACAGTGTGATATATACGTTACAGTCTCATTCTCTGAGTTGCCCCATTTTATAAAGAGATTCCTGGCTTTTCCTGGGAAAGGTGGTACCTGCTAATGTGAATAAAAGAAGAAAAGAGCAAAATAACCCTCTGGATGCATGTACATCTTAATGGTGGTATGAACCAACTGAAGGCTAAATCATAAGGAAGAAGACCCCCAGCACAGGCCACTGGAGGGCTCCTTCATGCTATGTAGAAAATCCCTTAAACAAATCCATCTAGACCTCTTCTTAGACCATCTAGGATTCAGGTTCTGCCTCTTCACTGACCCCAAACAACATGGCTTCGCAGAAACAGTGGCAAGAAGTCCCATCACAGAGGTAGAAGGTAGGATAAGGACAAAAAAGTAAAATAATTACAGGAAAAGATACATTTATCATGGGAGGGAAATTGGGGCTGGGTAAGAAGAAAAGGAAATGAAATTAGAAGGTGGGAAGGGAAAATGAAGCCTTTGGTCTGGAAAACAAAAGTCATTCTCCACTCTCCTACTACACAAATGCATTGTTGGTGTCCTGTATTAAAATATAAATTCAGCACAGAGGCAATAATGCTGGCAGTAACGTGCACAGGCAGAGAGCCAAGAGCCTCAGCCGTTGGCAGCCACTCGGCCCCGAGGGCCCCTGCAACAGAGTCCAGGTTATATCTGTCAGACACTGAGCCACTGAACACTGTTATTTCTTAGTTAAGGGCTCTGATGTTGGGTTTGAAATTTTCTTCATTTTGGGAGCTATAAACAAATAGTGATTGCTTTGCAGAGAGGCAGAGAATATATTCTTATTTGCTATATCTAGTGAGGAATGGTAGCAAGTATAGTATTACTCAAATAAATGCAAATGGTAGGGGATGAAGGCTCTCTCCTACAAAGTGCATTGTTTCTTAAGGCTGTTCATGTTTTTAATGAGTACTTATTGAATCCCTTGTGAGTACCGGGTATAGAGCAGTGAAGAAGAGAAACGTTCTTCTGGGGCAGACAGGGAGCAAATATGTAAGCACATTAATAAACAAGATACTTTCCTATAAAGATTAAAATATAATGAAGGAAATAACCAAGGGAATGTAAAAGAATAACTGGAGGAGGCCGGTGAGGTTAGGGTTAGCTTAGGAGAGGGCTCAGCACAGGTTGTTTTCACAAGGTGGCACTTTGCCAAGACTTGAACTATAAGGCTTAGAAAGGAAAAGAGGTAGACATTGTGCGTTTAAGGTAGAAGGAACAAGTGCAAAGGTCCTGAGGTAGGATAGAGATTGGTTATTGTAGTAACCAAAAGGTGATCATCAAGGCTAGAATGTAGAGAACAACGGGGGACATATTTGGCTGCTACGTGTAGGACAGATTGCAGAAGCAGGAATGGACACAGGAAGGCCTGATATGAGGCTACTGTAGTGGTTCAGACAAGAAATGATAGAAGGTGAGGAAGTGGGGAAGGAAGGAGGGCAAGGGATTCATTAAGGCGATAGGACCATGTCTGCAGTATACTGACTATCAGGGGTCAGCGATGCCTGCACACATCCCTGAGACGTCCTTACTTATTTGGAAGTTACCTCTTCAACAGCCTCAGTTATTTAGAACATAAAGTTAAAAAAAAAAATTATCTTTGAAAAAAGTCTCCATATTTAAGTTGCTGCAGATTACTCATAGTGGGGATGCTCATTTCAAGCCTATTTGTTTTTATTTCGCAAACATGTTTCTTGTTTGTGTGTTTTGTTTTTGAAAAGCGTGGGTGCTCAATTGCCGAACCCAGAAGAGATCAGATTCAGCACCTCAGAAGTAGGCAGGTGAAAGACTGACAAAGTGAGAGCAGTGACAGGGGACAACTGCTATCCGGGCAAAGAAGGAGGAGACATACAGATAGACATACATGCATACCCACAAATAAATGAGCAACCACACATTCTAATGAGTGCTCAGAAATATTTTAAACTGGAGTTAATCAGTAAAATGGCCTCAGAGACCACACTAGCCTTTGAAGGCATCAAGGGGCTTCAATATTCATTCCTGGGTGCTCACACCAGGGACCACTTTCTGTCACAAAACATCTCTAAACCATAGCCTCCTCTCCTCATGCTTCCCACAAGCCCTTTGCGTCCCCTTCCTCAGGGCGCTTACTACCTTATTTTCTCCTTCTGTAATCTTCCACCCCACGAGATAGTGAGAGCTTTGAGGGCAGCTCTTTAATGCCATTGTTTATCTCCATGTCTCTGGGGCCAACCACAGGGCCCTGCACAGACTACACACTCATCAAAAGTGTTGAAAGTACCACTGAGGGCAGCTGTTAATTTACCTCTAGGAGAGACAGCCTGTGGCCCAATAACTCAGCAGCTATTGTATCAGTAGCTAAAGCATTCCCAAGCTTTACAGAGATTTGTACAGGTACAGCACAGGCTGGGCTGTTTCTTTTCTTTCCTTTTTTTTTTTTTTTTAAACAGATGGATAGATAGTTTTAAACCACTGCTTCTTGGCAGAGCAACTAAGGTGGGCTCAGGCAACAGCGCTGATATAATTATAGTTTTGGTTATGCCCGATGTGTTTTATTCTGATGTGCATATTTTGTGCTCCATACACGTTTAAAGATTTAATTAAATGTTTTATTATAGGAAACACACTGCCAAATATCAGCATCATTACTTTTTTATTTATTTATTTTTTCACAGAAACAGCCATTCCCTCATTTTGTTTTGAGATTTTAATAGAAATCAGGCTTACATTTACTTGGTAATATTGACATGGCCACCAACAAAAATGTCCTGTTTCTGAAACAAACTCATAGATACAGAGAACAAACTGATGGTTGACAGATGGGAGCGGGGTTGGGGGGCTGGGTGAAAATAGTGAAGGGATTAAGAAGTAAAAATTGGCAGTTACAAAACAGTTACAGAGATGTAAAGTACAGCATAGGGAATAAAGTCAGTAATATGATAATAAGTATGTATGGTACCAGGTGTGCAAGACAAGACTTACTGGGGGGATCACCTTGTGAGTTACATAAACGTCTAACCTCTATGCTGTACACCTGAAACTAATATAATATTGAATGTCAACTATAATTAATATATTTTTTTAAATTTTTTAAACATCCTGTTTCTTGTTACTTGCAGGCTGTCACTGCAAAGTGAGCTCTGCAGGGGTAAAGTATATATCCTGCCCAACTTAGACTCCAGCAGTGTTGGACATGGTACTATGCCCATGATAGGCTCCAGCTGAGAGAGAGAGGGAACAGCCATGTAGGGAACCTGAGGAAGTGCCTTTGGGACACTGACGATAAAACCGATAAAACCGAGCAAATGAAAATAAGGAAGGAAGGAAGGAAGGAAGGAGGGAGGGAGGGAGGGAGGGAGGGAAGGTTTGAAGGGGAGTGAAGACTTCTTTCTTCAGTCCTGAACCAGGGAGCAGAAAATTAAGACTGTTGTCGATTAGCCAGACTTTCTACTTTTGGGAATTTTAATTATGGTTTCACTGACCCCAGTTTCTTTTATTAAGATTTCTTCCTATTATTGTTTAAAGCTGATATTTGCAAGTTTGCCTGCTTTAATGAAAATTATGGGCTATAATTAAATTGCTTTAGTGCTATCATTACATAGATATCAGATGAGTAGGATTACAGTAAACAAAGAAATAGGTCTTAAATTAAAAATTATTTTAAAAAGAATTTTGTCTAATTGCCTAAAAACGACAAATATAACAGTGTTGAAAATCAATGCCTCTACAGTTTTAAATAGGAAGGGATCTTAATTTTAACTAAAACAATGTTTGCATGTAAACAAACATCTGGATAAAACTTTTGAAATTTGGAGAAAGTTAAAAAAATCTGAATCATTTTGTCTACAGAGTGTTGAACACTTGGATATTTAAAAGTATTTACATTAATGCAGTATACTTTATTTTGACAGAAAAATACTTAAGAACAAATTTTTTTAAATTTTCTCAAGAGAGCAGAGAGAAACCGTATCTATTAGAGGGATTAGGAAAGACATGAAATTTGAGTTTTGATTTAAAAAGTAGCCCTAGCACTCCTAACTAGCAGCCTGTGACCTTGGTTAAGTTATTTAACCCCAATAAGAAATAATTTTTCAACTTATAAAATAGGCATAATGATAGCACCATTATGAGATCTTTTTTGGTGATTCAGTGTGAAACAAGTAGACGTGTGCTTGGTTTCCCTCAAGAATTCATGTCCACATAGAACCTCAGAATGTGACTAAATTGTGTTACCCCCAAATTCGTATGTTTAAGTCCTAATCCTGAGTACCTCAGAATGACCTTATTTATAAACAGGGTCTTTACAGATATCATTAGTTAAGATGAGGTCATTAGGGTAGGCCCTAACCCAATATGATCTATAACCATATAAAAAGGGAACACAGAGGGCGGCTGGTTAGCTCAGTTGGTTAGAGCACAGGCTCTTATCTCCAAGGATGCTGGCTCAATTCCCACACGGGCCAGTGAGCTGCGCCCTCCACAACTAGATTGAAAACGACTACTTGACTTGGAGCTGATGGGTCCTGGGAAAACACACTGTTCCCCAATAAAGTTAAAAAAAAAAAGAAAGGGAACACAGAATACACATGGGAACACAGAGACTGCCATAAGAAGAGACATAGGGAGAAGACAATCATCTATAAACCAAGGAGAGGACTGGGACAGATAGATCTCTTCCACACAGCACTCAGACGGAATCAACCCTGCTGACACTTTGATCTCAGACTTTCAGCCTCCAAAACTGTGAGACAAAAATTTTGTGCTGTTGAAACCATGCAGTTCGTGGTATTTTGTTAGGACAACAGGAGCAAAGTAATACAGTGGTGGCCTTATTTAGAAAGAGAGGCTTTGCAAATGTAATTAAGATGAGGTCATCCTGGATTAGGGTAGGCCATAAATCTGATGGGGGGGGTGCTTATAAGAAGGGAGACACACAGGGAGGAAAGCCTGGTGACAATAGAGGTAGAGACTGGAGCAATGTAACCACAAGCCAAGGAACGCCAAAGACTGCTGATAGCCACCAGAAGATAGGAAAGAGGCAAGGAGACGCCTTCAGAGCCTCCAGAAAGAACCAACCCGGTCAGTTCCTTGATTTTGGACTTCTGCATTCCAGAGCTGTGGGAGAATAAATCTCTGTTTTGTTTTCTTTCTTGATTTCTTTCTTTCTTTGAATCACACGATTTGTGCCAATTTGTTATAGTAGCCCTAAGAAACAAACACTGGAGTATCATATAAAGTACTCTGTCCACTTATAAAGGGCTGTGTAAAGATTTATGATTAGAAATTACGCTTTCACATCTAGTCCGGAGTTAAAGATTATCAACTCCAGAATGAGTTTATGGAATTGTTACTAGTAAATGGATAAACTGGTGTGATTTTTGAAGTTGGTCGTTTCCTAAACTACTTTAGCATGTACCACTATTGGGGGAGGGAGAAGAATATTCACAGGAGAAATATTAAAGGTCAAAAGATTCAAACAAATCTGTAATGATAAGCAATATAGAAGTGAATAAAAGCAAAGACTGTCATAATTATTAAGCGAATAGTATGTTGTTGTACAAGTATATGTCAAAATGATACATAAAGAAAATGTGTTAGCATATTGAGTAGGAGAAAGGAAAGCTGTTTCTACGAAGGATTTATTTTGTGACATAACTCTTTTTGTTGATGGCATAGGTCTTAAATGTTTTCAACGTCAACCCCAGTTTCTATAAGAAAAAACGTATTTATTCTCGGGAAAAATTGAGTTGGACAACTATAATGGTCTTTCAATCATCTGCTTCAGGAGACTCTCTGCCTGTCAGTAAACAATGGAACAATTGATGTTGTTCTTTTAAAACTTTACAACCTTTTAGATCTACTTCATTGCAGAGTTTCAACTTCAACTGTTTAGCTTTTAGATGATTTAACCACATCTCTCCAGGGCTACTAATTCAAATATGAAGCCAAATCTCTGGTTAAGTCTGGTTTCCCAAATATCTTCAAACCCCAAGTGAACCAGATATAATTATTCCACTACATAGTGATTTTTCTACTAGCAAATTGACCACTGTTTTCTATGTGTTCTGGAATCCCATAGAAACAGGATTGTTGTTGTTGATGTTGTGCTATTTTGTTTTATTCCCTCTGTTCTAAAATAGTCTCCTCAAAGACAACATATTTGGCCACCAAAAAATGATGTATCTTTGGGCAAGATGCTTAACCTCTTTGGTCTTCCATTTCTGAACTCGTAAAATGGGAATAAGAACCTCATAGGCTTCTTGTAATGTTAAATAAATTAAGAAGCTTAAATGTCTAGAACACATTAAGAGCTTACCAGTTTTAATTCTATCTCCAGTTCCCTTAATACTACACATCAAAAAACTCAAACAGAAGCGATTTGATGAGGATAGAACCCTGCTGCCATTTCTCTGCCTAGCTACATGTTAATGTAAGTCATCTGCCTATGCTTTTTCATCCGAAACTTCCAATTGTGTACTAGATGCCACCTCTCTCTAAAGATGTTATTCTAGCATTCTACCATCTTTCTCCTATATTTCTAATTGTTCCCTTATTACTAAATACAAACATTTCTTTATTTCTTCCATCTTAATCTGCAGCAACAAAGACAATCTCTATTGTCCTTGTATACCCATATTTTTTTCTGCTCCTTTTTAGAGCAAAACTCCTTAAAATAGTTATTTATGCTCAGCAATGCCAAGTCCTCTCCCCGTCAGACCCTCATCAGTGCGTAAGACTCACACCATCCCACAAAAGTTCAGTTGGCAGAGTTGATCACTGTGTTTATTTTGATGCATTTTCTTTACTTGGCTTCTAAGACAAGAAAACAAATACTGGTTAACCTCCCATCTCACATGTAACACTTTCTCGGTCTCCATTGCCTTTCCTCCTCCTCTCCCAGACCTCTCTTCAGTTGGACTATCCCACAGATTAGCACTTGGTGTCTTTTTCTTCTCTCTATTTTCATTCAATTCCTTTTATTCTCACTCAGCCTCATAACTTTAAATCTTTACCTTCTATGTCACAGTGAATCCCAAATGTATATATCTCCACTTAGACCCCCTCCTGAACTTCAGACTGGTTGTTCCTTGATGTCTACACTTGGATATCTAATAGTCATCTGGAATTTAATGTATCCAAAAGTAAATATCATCTTTTCACTGTGCCTCTCTGCATTTTTCCCCCTATCTTAATTGATGACAGATCTATTCTTCTAGGTATGCAGTCTATTTTTAATGCATTGGCCCAAATGATCCCTTTAATATAAAGTCGGGTCATCTGAATCTCATCACCCCTCTTTCTACACTTTCCAGACGTACTATACACTAGATGTTCCCTAAATACACAAGGCTGACTCTCACCTTAACACCTTTACACCAGCTCTTTGCTTTGCTCTTTCTCCAGACACACACTTCATTTCCTTCAGGACTTCGCTCCAATGAGGACTATACTGATTTGATTATTGTTTTTAATATCGCCTTCACCTTCCACACCAGCACTCTTGACCTTTCATACTCTGTTTATTTCTCATCTTCTTACACCTCTTAAATTTAGTTGTTTATTGTCTACAATTTGTCTCCTCACATTACGATGTAAGCTTCAGAAGGGCAACAATTTGGTTTTGTTTGTTTGTTTCTCTGATGTATCTCTGGGATCTAGAGGAGTAATCTAATTGGCACAGAGTAAAGGCTCAATAAATATATGTCAAATGAATAAATAAATTAGAAATGTTTAAGCAAGAAGGAAGAACATTCTAGAATACAATCTTTTACAATCCTAAGCATGTTGATAGTGATAGAGTCATTGTTATATATATTTAATAATGGAAAAATCAGTCTCTATTCAAATAATAACCAAATAAGCCCTAAATATGTGGCAAAGGCTTTTGAATGAATTCAATATTATCTCAGGTAAAGACTATTAAACAGAGGATATAAAAGCAAAATACTTATGAAAATCAGGAATAAAATGTACAAGGAGACAAGAATTGTACCAGAGTCATCTATAAAGAATCCAATTTTATAAAAACTGGGGTAAATGAAAAAAAAACAACTTCTTGCCACTGCAGAAATAAAAATAAAAATTAATTCTGTATTCATCGCAAAACAGCTACTCAAATAATAGTCAAAGTGCTGGAGAACTTCAAAGCTAGACAACTCTAGGGCATCATGAGCCAATCAATTTGTCTGTGGCTTCTCTGGGTCTCTTGTTCCTTCTCATGTTTACTGCCTAACATTTGACCACTTTACTGTTTGTTGGCAACTCTCACAAGTGAGCAACCTAGAGAAACAAAATGAAACATAAGCAAATTAAAGCTACTCCTGCTAGCAGCCAGGAGACTATGTTGGGGTCTTGGTGTGTACAGTAAAAAACATGCATACTATTTAAAAGTATTTACTAAATTGAGTACAAGAAATGCTTTCTGGAAATCAGTTGCTAACATTGGCTGACCCAATTCAATTACGGTGAGCAATAAAACCTGTCTTAAATAGACTCAACTGATGTAGTAAAAAGGATTCACGATATATATGAATGTTCAAAAGAAGAAGGAAGAAAGCAGGCAAGAGGGTGGAGAGAATACAGGCCTCTGGTATAGAAATTATCTACAGGAGGTAATTTAACATGACGGAAATTCACCTAAAATAAGCAAGAACTAGGGTCAAACCTGACTCCACCACTTACTAGCGGTAGAAACTGTGTCACAACACTTAACTCTCAGAACCTACTTTCTTATTTGTAAAATAAGAATAGCAATAGACTTTTCTCATAAAGTTTTTGCGATAAACTGTGTTTGTCTTCCATATTTAAATCCCAGTTTCCATTACATGTTATCTGCCTACTTGGAGAAATGTTGACAGTCATCTCATTTTAAGCCTTATCTTTTCTTTCAATTTTGCAAGGATAAACCCTGAAGAAATATCTAGAGAGTAATTAACATATGGCTAAAACTATCATGGGAAATATAAAAAGATAGATTAAAAAGTGCAACTGGAACCTGTTTTAAATAAGAGGCAGTCTATTGGTAAAAATATGTTTTCTTCTTCAATTACACAGGAAAATATTATAAACGCTCTATTTAAAATTATAATAAGGTATCTCTTGGATGAGGAGGAAGATTTTCTTCCTTTTATACAGACTAAAGTACAAAAAATGCTTTGCTCTTTGTAAACTTACTTGAACTTAAGTTCTATGAGAAGAGAGATCTTTGTCTGTTTCATTACAAACTCCCTTGACTAATGAATGAATTATAATAGGCTATTAAGAAATACTTTTGAATGAACACAGTATGCACAGATTACAGTGAACCTGGCACAGGGGTGGGGCCCATCTGCCTCTGCAGGTGACCACACACACAATAAGACAAATAATAACAACCTAGAATTTTATTAGCACCTAGATAAAATGCAACACAACCATTCCTAGAGTTCCTAAACCATCACTTATAAACTCATAGAATTCCATTGAAGAACTCATAGTCCATATGAAATATATATTAGTATATGCATAGAGATGAAAGTTCTAATATTTTCTTAACAAGCAAAATATAATTTCTTGAAATTACCAGAATAGACCCTTCATGATAGAAAAGGCAGTAAAGGTAAAAGTTTGGGGAAAAATTCTACTCCTCTGTTTAAAAATCAAGCTCTAAACTTTAGCTTCATTTTAAAAAGACTATGTAGAAAATTAAATTTAAATTCTTTATTTAGCTTTTGGAATAATATACAAACAGCTATCACAAGAAATTATTTAACATTAATGGGATATATTAAATACCAAAGCTAAATAATTTTTCTGTAGAATGCTTACTACAAAAATATAACAGATGTGGACGATAAGCCACAAATACTGAAAGAGGTATCTATAGATTTTTGTCCTCAGGCTAATTATAAATTAGTTTAAAGTTTGCCAAAGTACAAAGCACAGCCTATATGCCTCTTTGCCAACTCTTTCATAAAGCAGATAGAACCAACAATCCAAAGAAGAATGAAAAGGGATTTTCTAATGAAACCATTCTCCTCTGAAGACATATGAGAAGAAAGGTCACTTTCTCATTTACTAGCTTACCTTCTGGTGTCTTTATCATTTTTTTTTATTGTAGGTATTTTTGTGTATTATACTCTATTTATGCATTCTTTAATAGCATCTTTATTTATGACTTTGTGAATCAACATCTTTGTGATAGGAGGTGAAAGTCACTTAGCTAATTACACATGCTTGATAAGCTGCATAATAATAACCACTGCAGTATTATACATTAGTTGAAGGCATGTAAATTACTGCAGTTATTCTCATTTGAAGAAAAACAAAGGACTTTGATTTAGATATCTAAAACACCCTGTTGCCTCCATATCCACCTTCTTAAGTACACTGTGTTCTTACCCAAATCATGGCATCAATAATAAAATAAAGGTTCAATCTCATGCTACCAGTATGACCAAAGAAATAAGAACAAAAACAAAACAAAACAAAATTCAATCTAATGCAAATACTTCTTATCTGTAGTCGAGAATTTTGTTATATGAAGCTTCTTCCATATAATGCAATCCCAATAGAACAGTTTAGTCACTCCCCTCCCCACAAGGATGTTGTAATGAAATCTTACTTGGTCCAGCCAGGAGATTAGAAGTGCACAGAGAGATAGGATGTACAGCACTAGAATATTAATATGACTTCTGTATGAAGACTGGAAATTCTACAAAGTTATGAATAAGGTCAAAATAACACTTAGATGATTTACTGCCATAGAAAATCATGCTCTCCTGTGAGTGATTTACTGGATGTTATATAAAAATGGAGTGTGGACACGCCACATTCAGATGCAGGCTTGCAGCTGTCAGTGTCTACATTTGCTCAATCTGGCTAGAGGATGATTTGAAGGTTGATTTAATTGTAGCTTCTGAATCATGTTCTTCCCTATGTTTTAAATTGTTTAACATAAATATAAAAATGTGAAAGTAATTTTAAGACTAAATATTTAGTATGAAAATCTGCAAAATCTCATTCTCTTCTGGAAGAGTAACTAAAAATGAAAAGACTGTCTGGGGAAAAAATGCTATTGTTTAATAATAGTAATTGCCAAATAGTCATGTCAAATTTACCTTTACATGAGAAAGTTCATGGGGTGTTCTGAAGGAGCTAAGAATAAACAAACAAAAAACTAAGTTTGTGACTGAACTTATCAATTTTAACAGGAATAGAAATCTATGTCTCTATAAACGGAATTGCAGATCAAAAGTATACCAGTTGGGAAGGCAGCATAGTTTGGGTTCCTTGCAGGCCACGTAATAAATAGCCTAAGTATCTTTTCCTCTATACACAAACTCAAAGCAGAGATTCAACTCCTACTGATGCTACCAGCACTAGAACACGAGGCACCACCAACGAGGTTTGTCAATGTTATCTACACAGCTAGGAGTCTCCTTAGCCATCTTTCTGTTCCTTGACAGAACAGATTTCTGTCAGGCTTCATTAAATTCCACATATCGCCTAACCATTCACTTTCCAGCATCAGCAAATCATCCTTAGGGAGAATATCTTGTTCTTCCTCTGTAAGCTTTTTCCCCCATTTTTTATTTCCACTTTTATACATACCTCCTTTTCTACATATTTTCTTGCCGGGTTTTCTGGCACATTCCTTGGATATTCTTTTTACTGAAAAATGAATAGAAGACTAGAAAATAACATGGCGCTCCATCACAGACCGCCGGAACATGCAACAGCACTATCTAACTTATTATGCTCCTGCATTTACTGAGTGCGAAAGATCCCCAATTCGTTGAGCCTGCACATGCAATGGAGAAATGTTGATGCATCTTCTCAGAAGTCATTTGGTAGGAAATGGACATTGGGGACCCATTTCTACCTACATATACGTGCTGTGGAGGAAAGAAAATGAGTAGGCACAGAAAAAAAAAAAAAAAAGAACAGATACACCAACACACATAAACAAAAAGAGCGGCATGCACGCATGTAAAATATGTCTACATGCCAACAGGAAAAGCCATGCATGCTACCAGTACACGTGAATTAATATTGTTAGAGCTTAGAATAGAAAAGCAAAATATAAATATATCTCCCTGTTTTTCCTGTGGTAAACTCACCATCCTCAGTTGGGACATAGATGTTTAAATACAGGCAATCTTCACTCTGGTCTTGTACATATGATGAAACCACATCCAAGTTATTAGTAAACCACACAGGAAGCATGACTTCTGGTAATCTGCCATCGATGATATTCTGGGGACAGACAGGAGCAAATTGAGTGGCATTCCTAATATCTGACCAGGGCGATGGTGGTTCTGGAGGCTGAAAACGATGTTCCCCTGTTGGCGGAGCTGCATATGGAACCCCAAGAAACTGAATAACAGGCCCCAGAATTTCATTGTTGAGTTCTTTCTTAATCCCTCTTATCTTGCCAAAGTTGGTAGTCACCAGTGGGTCTGCATCATCCAATTTTTGGGAGAGCACATGGGCAGCCTGAAGCAAACATCCCAACACACAGAGAGTCAAAGAGGCACCCAATCCCCTGTGTACCAAGCGTGCCATTACTGATCTCCAAACATAATTTGGCCACGCGCATCTGGGCGGTGCCATGGTCCCACATTAGTTGTCTAGTTGTCTGGTTACAGTGAGGCAAAGGTATTTGTATCCACGTGAGAGAGACCTTATAATGGTAGAATCCGCCTCCAATTATTTAAAGGCGAGCTTTTGGAGAAAAGCTCAGAAAGCTCTTCATGCAGCCAGCATCTCCCATTGATTTCACATGTACTGAAGTAGCATCTTCAGTCATCACTGTTTAGCAGACCATATCCTATTGACCATTCTGTTTTCCATAGTAGCACTGTGGTAAGAGGGGCCATTGACTGTAGATTTCCCTCTGATAAATCAAATCCAGTTAGGTGCAGGTCTATATCCTAGAGAAAATGAACATAAATCATTAGCATGAACAAGCTAAAATAGACAGAGTGATGATAACTAGATGTTTAACAAGCTACAGAAATACATTAATAGTGGCTAGAATCAGGTAAGTTAAATAGTATTATAGGAAAATTACGGTTTTACATGAGTTGACAGGTAAAAGAACTGACTATTAGATTGAGGAACTTGCCTGCTGACTTTATACACATTTAAGTGGAAGCAGGTTCTGTTCAAATATAGTTTCAAGAGCATTTCACAGTATCGTACTTTTAAAATAAAAGTTATATGTGAAATTTTCCCATTATGATAGTCTTCAATCACTTCAATAACCACACCATCAGCAAACATGCACAAAATTAGAATTCAATAGCAGGAAACCTTTTTTTAAAAAAATATTGGTAGAGAATTACTGGAACGTAAACAAGCTCTTTAAGAATAATTGTATATATTAAAAACAAACAAACAAAAATGTGGTCTCCAATCCCATGCTTTGTAGACAAAACAAAGCTAATGTTATAACAAGAAAACCAGTATGAGTTCCACCACAATCACTTAAGTTTAACTACCTGATAAGGTTAACCTACTTGTTGTTTCTCAAAAGTCTGTGTAAAATCATTGGCTACTGGTCTCTCACCTTAAATTAAGGTTCAAAAATTTAAAAGACAAAGGGCTTTAGACACAATTTGAAAAAGAGACAGAAGTTGGCATCGTATTTTGCAGACAGTTTTTGTTTGTTTGTTTATCATCCAGCTATATAGTTTAGATATCAGTAAATTTGCAATGTGAAAAATTAATTTCTGAGCCAAAGTCAATATATTTTAAATTACAAATTTTGTTCTCACTATCTGTTAGACATCAAGAAAAGAATAATAATAAAAAAAAACCTCGGTAGTTTAAAAGAACAATCACACCTAATCATGGCATCCTGCATATTAACACTAATTACACACCTAACACTGTTTACCCAGTTCAGCTTAAAGTGCATCGGAATAAAATGTAACATTCAGGGTGATGCAATTCACAGTGTAATTTTACGTTAACTGCAAAATAGTACGCAACACGGCATGTTTGTCTTTTCCTGTTCAAGCAACTCTTAAAGTGCTTACTTTGAAAATAACAGCGTTGATATGTATTACAGATGGTTCTGTCCTATCATATTATGGAAAGATTTTTGAAGAAGTGCTGGTCTGGCAGTGACGCTGCCCTAACTTTGTGTTATTGAAAAGGAGATTGCAAAAACTATATAGGGCAGCAAGAGATTTGGTTCAGGCCTGGTGTTCTTTTAAGTGCTCTGAGCAGTCCATCACAGAAGGCAACAAGGAGATAAATGTTTTTCTTCAAGAATACCTCAGTCTGTGTTTATGTGCACACCTTTGCTGTGAACGCATATTAACATACAAAAGACAGCCTCAGGCCCACCCCATTCTTGTCCCAGAACTCTAGCATGTATTGAAGATGTAGCTACACAAACCCACATCTGTTAAGAATATGTTATGCTTATTCTTGTGCAAAATCTGGATGGGCCACAGCATGGCTGTCTTTCCTAATAACATTCTGGTGTTAAAAAGACCCTTTCTACATCTAACATTCTGGTGTTAAAAAGACCCTTTCTACATCTAAAATAAAGAACCTGTGGTGAGGCCTTACAAGTCTCCATCACCAGTTTTTATTCAGCCTCATTTTCAAGTAGTGCAACCATTTCCAAAAGTTCTTCTTTACATACTTAGTATTTCAGTAATAATAATAAGTACTTGTTTGGTTATTAACAAAATAGCACTTTTTAATATATACATTTATAAACCCTTAACTGCGTAAAAAATAAAAGGGCTCCTTTTTCCCACTGATGTGCTACTTGAACACAAATTGTGGAGGATTTAAATTCTGTATGCCATGGTGAATTTTCAAATTCTAATAATGTTTAGCTTCTGAGGTTACAAAAATATCCCATTTTTCATGGGCTTACCTGTATGGAGAACTATAGTATTCACCCCAAATATTTTTCAGAAGTTGCTACTATAACAATCACCATCATCTAAGTCTGATGTAAAAATATGGCTGGTTTAAATCACTGAAATTTAAAATAGATATATAGATATAGATATAGATATAGGTATAGATACAGATATAGATAGATATAAATATATAGAGATATATAGATAGAGATAGAGACTTAGATAGAGATATAGACAGAGATAGAGATAGAGATATGCCTAAATATAAAGACTCAAATTTTTGGTAGGTTTTTCTTTTCCTATTTATTGGTGCCTTCTTAGTATATGCCAAACCCTTAGCTTTCATGCATTTACATCTAATTTACAGCAACCCTATAATATTAGTTCATTAGTTATCCCTTTTTTACTCAAGAGGAACTGAGAGTTAAAGAGGTTAAATACCTTGGCCAAGGTCTCTCAGTTAATCAATAGCAGATCCAAGAGCCCATTGGCATCTGATTTAAAGGCCATCCCCTTGATCATTGCACATTATTTAGTCTTTCACTTCACAATTAACACTTTTAAAAAAATTGATCCCAGTACACTTAAAATTGAATTGTAAAAGTGTTTTATGTTCCCTCAGAAGATAGAGTCTAGGTAAATATTCTGACAAGTTCATAGAAACAGAGGAATTTAAATGGTGTATCCTGTTCTTATTGGAAGTTTAGATTTTTTTTTAATCTTTTTTACTTTACATGGAATGCAGCGATTGGTTGTTAAAACAATAATAGGTACCCAAAAAAAGCCAAAAAAAAAAAAAGCCCTCTACTTCAGAATAGCCTAAATGTCTACTACTAGATATTGATAAATGAATTATGATATATTCACAAATTGGAATTCTATACTTCAGAGCAAATAAAGGACCTAGACCTAAATATATCAACATTGATGAATATCAAACATTTTGAATAGAGCAAGTTGCAGAAGATCAGGTACAGTAAAATGTTATTTATATAAAGCTTAAAATATGTAAAACAATACTACATATTATTCACAGATATATAAATATGTATTAACAGGACATTTGCAACCACTGGGTAAAGAGGAAAGGGAAAGAAATCAGTTCTAGCTATTAATTAATTAATTAATTAATTGACACCTAAGATATTTAACCTGTGGTGAGGCCTTAAAAGACCAACAATTAATTAACTACAGCAAGTTTTACAAGTCTTGTTTGATAGTGTTAGGTGATACACACACACAGACACAGACACACACACACACACACACACCTTTGTTAAGACATTCTCTATATTTTCCTCTACGTTTGAAATATTTTATGATAAGTACTTAAATTAATGAGGTCAGAAAAGCTTTATTCAGCAGACCAGGCAAGTAGATAAGCATATCAATCCACACAGGACTAGCATCCTCTAATATTGAAGTTAGTGGCGATACTAGCTCAGAAATTCTTCCATTATTCCTCTCTTTGGGTTAAAGCATGTTTTAGTCTACTGAAAGAAATAAAATAAAAAATCAATAACATTTAAAAAGACATCATAAATGAGAATACATTCTCTCACTTGCATTAATTCATCCTAATAGCTGGTTTATCAACTAGTTTGTTCCAGAATGACCCAGGCCAAAGTGATGATTAGGGAGACAGCAGAGAGCCTGGGACATTAGATATTCACAGGGCGTGGGCACATTCATCAATGTTTCCTTCACTCAATAAACATTCACTGGGTATCAACAATGTATAAGCTATTGTGTTAAATGTTATGAAAATGTAAGACAAGTACAATCCAGCCATTGCTCCCAAGTAGCTACAATATTGTAAAGGAATATTGCTTTGTTTTTGTTATTTGTTTTATTGTTGAACCCCATCCCCACCCCAGCCAGCCCACTGAATTTCTTATTCAATGACACGGATTTGGGGCTATTGTTTTTTTAAATAATATCTTTATAGTCATCATAAAATCCATGTGGAAACTGTTTACATAGTGCAGGCATTAATAAATCTCTACTGATCTGGATTGACTGTATGCTTATCGCCGAGCTGCGTAGAGATTGGCCAATACAATTGATTGCCATTATTCATCCTAGTTATGGTCTCTAAAAGTCATTGCATACACTGAATTAGGGAACACAGATCCATTGTCCCTAGGGACACACACACACACACACACACACACACACACACTTAATATTGTTATAAACTATAATCTTAAACCCTAGAAACAATTCTCCTTAGTAGCTTCTGTTTTCTTTATTTTACAAAAGAGGAAACAAGGTTCAGATGGGGTAAGTGGCTTGTCTGAGGTGACCCCGTTAACAGGGCTGAGAGTTGGGACGCCAACCCTTCCAGCTGGCTCGGCACTTGAGCTTCTAACGCCACACTGCACTACCTCTACCATCCTCAATTTTTTTGCTCCTTTGCTCATGTGTGTGGATGACTGAAAGCATCATGAGTACTGATGTGGGGGTACAAATAAATTTTAGTTAATAGGGAAATTTGTAAATATAGATCCAGGATCAATGAAGAATGACTGTATTAACTGAAGCTAAACAATGTTTTGTGCTACCTATGAGTATATGAGTTGAGTTCAGAACATATCAGTCTATCAACAGTGCTCAATAATGTTTAAGAATTAGATTTGGTAATAATAACAATAATATTTGGATATAATAATAACTGGTTTCAGTGGAGTGTGGCAATTTTCAATGGCCAAGTCTGGCCATGTAACTGGAATGTGCCTATGTGACCACCTTTCTGTAAGAAAATCTGACCATTGACAGATTTTGGGCTTCCTGTACCAATATGTTTCACATGCACACAGGTGGTGGTTCAAGACTGGGAGACAAGGGGTATCCTGTGTGACCCAGCAGTGGGACAACAAGAAGACTGAGCCTGAGATTTCTGGACCCCGTTCAATACATACCCTTCTCTTGCTATTGCTCTATTGTATTCTCTGCCTGTAATAAAGCTGTCCAATGCATATAAACTATTTGAGTCCTGTGAGTCCTTTCTGTAACTGAACACTTAAAGTAACTTATGTGTAATTAATTCACACAGTAAGTACTTAAAAATGGGATGAATAAACAAATGAATGCAATTGCACAAAATGTTGTTAGGCTTTAAAAGAAGATAGAGGTCTACCTCAAATTAGTGGTTTAGGAAAGAGTTCATGAATCAGGGGGAATTTGAGCTGGGCCTCAAACAATGAATAAGGTTGAAACATATATTGATGGTCATGCAAGAGATCCCAGGCTGAAGGCACATTCTAGAAACAGGGGAAAGGTTACATAGTGGATACTGTGGTGCTCGACCTCCCTAGACCTGGCTCACACTCCAATGGCTGGTCCGCACCAGTGTAGAAAGGCCTGGCCTTGTCACCTCAATGCAGGCCATCTCTGAAGGACCATCCCAGCCCCAGGGCTCCCAATGGAAAGGAGCAGAGGGAAGAGTTGGCTGTGATTCTCTCACTCACTAAGTATTTTTTCCAGTGGCATGCCCCAATAACCTTCCAGCTGGCAAACTTCCATCTCAGCATCTTTATATTTACCCTGAGAAATCTAACATATGACAGGCAGGAAAGAAACCACCACATTTGAGGAGGGCACAATTTAGTTTGGCCAGAACACAGAGTAAACGAGGTTGAGCATTGAATGAGACAGACTGGCAAGGCCAGGTTACAGCCAAATCAAGCAAGCCCTTCATTAAAAGGCTAAAGAGTTTGGATTGTATTCACTGGATGATGAAAAGCCATTCAATATTCCTAGCAGGGGAAGAATATTATTAAGTTTATTCACAAGACACTTAAATGAGCCGTGCTGTGGGAGCAGGGATCCCCAAAGCACTGTGTTCATATGCCACCACACGATGGCCAGGTTAGAAAAGGGAAGTAAATTATTGAAGTTCTATGTACCACAATATTTTCTATAAAGTAAAAAGAGAAAGAAATTAAGCTTTGCTAATACGAATATATGGTTTAATACACGTGCCTTCACATGGCTGTGAGAAGCATGTAGCACAATGCATCTTGGGAAGGTGTAGAGTTCTATAACACAGTAGGCTTGCCAGCAGTGGCCTTTTATTGTTGCTATGTTTCCTTTTCAATGTATAGCTATGTATTAGAGTTTACATTATTGGATAAGTAGATTTACACAGTTTTCATCATGTTTTAATTGAAGTGACCTTCACAAAATGGACTACTGCATGAAGTATTTCCCACAAGATAAATGTAGATTAAAGAACTACTAGAAATTTAATCATAAGAACAAGAAATGAGCAGAAATGAAACTTCTACTTATAGTACAAGCTCTTTTTCGGCTACATTGCAAGACTAAAAACAATGGCTATTTAATCACATGTAATAGCAAGTCAAAAATATTTGAAAACTTCAAGAAGATAACTTGAAATACAATTTATATTCATTTCATTAGCTGTGAACTTCACCCTAAGAACCCCAATGTTTGAGATATTAACAAATGATGGAATGAAGACATCAAGATTTTTAAGTTATTAAGAATACTGATTTCATCTTTCTCATCATTTAATGTCTATTTTTTTGTGTATTTTTTAATCTGATGATAGATATTTATGTAGAAGTATATATATTTTACATTTTTTATGGTTTGGTTTTCAAAACCACAGGATTACATGATCACAAAGGTATGCAAACCATTACCTTAGTCAATGAATTGGTGACAAAGAAACCAGAAATAATTTTATTTTCATGTTCAGGTTGAATACATCTACATTTATGTGAAAATGACAACAAAAACAACTAATATCATAGACCACCAACTACTTGCCAAGCCCTGTCTAAGGCACTTTACATGGCTCATGTCATTTAGTTCTCACAACAGACTTAAACCAAGTACTGTTGCTTGAGATGAGGAAAGTGAGGCTTTAGGTGGTTAGATAACTTTATTAAGGCCACAAAGCTAAGAAAAAACAGATCCAAGAAACAAACCTAACTCCACACAACAGGCTCTGAACCTTTATGATATAGGACCTTTTGCTTTGCTTGCCAATGCGACAACTCAATGAAGTCATATGCTCAGTTTGAGGGTTTCAGAGTGAAATCCACAGGGCACCAACAGGGAGGAAATAAAAAGACTGCTCACCAGCTTGCTGGATTTAATTAATAGGCATAATTTATATAAAATAGGCACAAATAGTGCAGTATTGAGACTTTTTACCAGCAACATTCCATAATCTGAAGCAGAGAGTAAATGATACAAGTTAGGACTGTGGATAAGCAAGGCAAGAATGGTAGAATTTCAAGAAGCAAAGGTTATGAGAAATGGTAATTCTAGTGTTGAATACAGTAACTGAATTTGGGTGGGAAGGTGTGCAGTACCAGAAGAGTACAAGGAGAAAAAGTAAGAAATAATTAGAACCAAGGATTATAAAGGGTCTACTCTGAGATGAGAATATCAAAAATTTATTATATAGAAGTACAAAATATGCCATGGCCCATGTAGGGGCCATACCAACATGTAGCAATTGAGGACTAATGTGGTGACAAGTATATTCTGCCATGACCATTATTAGTTAATAACTTGGTTAACGGCTAGCACCAACTGAGCACAGACTGGGGCCAAACAGTGAGCTAACTGCATCATCTCATTGAATTGTCTCTAAATACCATAAAATAGAGATCATTATCATCTCAGTGTAACAGATAATTAAATTGAGGAAACAAAAAGCCACTGAAATACTTTTTAATAAAACAAGAAAACAGTTTTGTGAACATAGTAAATTCAAACAGATAAGGCAGAAGGATTAATAGACTCTACAGATAAACCCCGCCTCCTTCTCAATTTTGTCCAGGGCCTCCTCCTAGGAGAAAAGGCCGACAAGTCTCAATAGATTCCCAGAGTCACATCCCATGCCCCCTTCCTCTGCAGAAAATATAAGCTCTTCTACTTGTTCTCATTCTCCTTGGGCTACTTCCACTATAAATGAACCTCTCTAATCATGTAATAAGAGAAAACAGAATGTTAAGTAGAAAAGGAAAACTAAAATTTGACAGTAATAGGAGAAAAAATACATAAATTAAATATTTTTTAAAATATCCAGGAAAAAATCGGGAGTACACTGCAGAGGTTATAGCTGGTGGTCATCTATCTTTGTGAATAAACAATACTAATGGAAGGCAGTACACAGCACTGTTGTCAGCAAATTGGGCCCAACTAATTTACCAAAATCTCCTTCAGGGAAAACACTCTCCCCCCATCAGTTTTTGCCTGGAGGGACCCCAGCTAATATCCCTCAAGGCCTGGCTCAAAAGTCAGTACTTCTTCCCAGATCTTCCCAGACACAAAACACTCGCTTCCCTCAACTCTCAAAGCACTTGCAAATTTTCTTGTAACTGAACCCATGGTCGTTTTTTATCACAGCAATTAAAACACCCAGCTTCCCTCTTCATTCTTACAATTATATATTTAGTAAGAGGTACTGGAGAGGCCAAACATGAACAAGATAGGAATAGTGCTGATTATCATGGAGACTACAGTTCAATGGGGAAGACAAACTTGATGTTACACAGATAAAACTACTTGGTCATAAATGCTTTGCCAAAAAGGAGACTGCAGGGGGCTCTGAGGAGACATTTAATGAGTCTGGAATGGGAAGCATGATCTTTTTGAGGAAGTGACCTGTCAACTGGATTCTGAAATATGAGTAAGAATAGGCAGGTGAGGACCAGGGTCCAGAGCATGGCAGACCGAGGTAAAAGACCCAAATGCTGAGAAGACCGGGGCTTTCCAAGAACAAAGAGATCAGTATGACAAGAAATAAGGGTGGGACATCAGGCTGCAGAGGAGATGACAATTTGAGAATTTCTGTGCCATTTTAGGAATGTGAGGTCTTATCCCAAGTATGATGAGAAGAATTATAATCACAAAAATAATATGATTAGACTAGCCTTACTCTTCAAAGATAGAGGCTATCACTTTTGAATCATTGATTTTTAATAACCATCCCCAGAACAATTCATTGCATTGTAGGTCATCAAAAAATATTTCTTGAATGAATAGCCAATTCATTCATTATGTTATTTTCATCAGTTAACCCTGCCCTCAGATTTTATTTATCTATCTTTGATGGCTCACCTCTGTGAAAGTATTATCTCAATTAGAGTTATAGCACAAGGGGGTATAAAACAAAAAAGAGGTGGAAACAAATTAAAGTACAATGAAAATTCTTGTCATGCAGGGGTGTGCATGGATGACCATATAGACAGATAGCAAATTCCATTGCTGCCTGGCAAAAAAATAGGATTCTAAGATGACATAACAGCTTTTATGACAACACGAAGAAACAGAGATCAAAGTGATATCATCTTTCCTTGTGCACTTCACAACTGAACTTGTCTGCTATGACCATCATTACAACTAATAGCTAAATATTATTGTTTCTTGTTTGTTGGCTTTGCTTTGTTTTGGGGTAGCAGCTGAAGCAAGCCATTCACATTTCACTATTCAAAATAAGTTTTACTTTCTGTTTACTATGAACCTATTCTCAGATAAAAGCTCCAAATACTGTTAAATCTAGAAGCTTCTTAGAAGTCGTGACTTCCAAATGAACAAGAAGGTGAAGTTGGGTGAGAGGGGCAGGAATGGATAAGACAGAATGTTAAAACAAACAAACAAACAAAAACAAAACCACGGGAAACAGTTTTACTGTATACATAAAATACTGCAGGACACATTTTTGAAAACCAGTTGGCAACCCAGAGATCCCCCAGAAGAAAATGAATACTCACTTGAGAGCTCAGGAGAGACAGCCGGGTAGAGCTGCTTACTTCCTTTTATATTAAACTGATGCTTTTGTCTGAAAGGGGGCATCCTTGGGTCACAAGTCATTGCTTCCAGAAGCAACTTAATTATGCTGCCGGTGTCTTTATAGAGAAGATAGCACACCCTAATAGCAGTGCCACACTCTCAATTCACTATGTGAGCTTATTTTTGTTTCTACTGAGTTGCTGTCCCTGGGAATAGTGGGGAATTGCCACTCCTGGTGGCCCATTTAATTAAAGTCCTCTTTAAAAAACAAACAAACAAAAAAAAAAAACCTCACTGCCAGAGAACAGCTACAACTTTGGCAGGGGCAGTACTAAGTTTCTCAGGGTGGCCCTGTGCCAGGGTGTGTCAATCTTGACCCCTTGGAGGATGAGTAGCAGAGACGGGGTAGTTAAAACTTTGTGTCCATTCACTCCCAGGCTTCTGCTGGGATTGGTAAATACTGTCATGACTATTATTTAAGAAGAAACTGTCTACTAGGAACTGGACTAAGACCACCAACTCCTTTCACATAAGGCACAAAACAACATTAGTGGTTTCCTGTCACTTCTGACCTGGCTTAGAGCTCAACCTGTGCCGCAATAGGGAAGAGAATATTGCACTTGCAATCTTCTTCAGATATCTACATCTTTTATATTCCCTTCACATCCCAGTTTTATTAGTACTAATAATAACGAGCTTCAAAACAACATTCTATTCATGGGCCATTTGCGTAACTGAACATCAGTGAATATATATTCACAAGAATTTAATATACACATGGAATATCAGTTGCTAAATGAATTCACCATTTAAATAAAATTGAATAATAGGGAGCTTGGAATCATCAAGTGTTTAAGAAAATGGAAAAAGTCTTAATAATGACCAAAATGCCAAATTTTGTTAAATTTTAGATCTTATTGCCCAACTTCTAAGTGTTTGAGAAAATTTTTAGAGGGCTGGCCGAGTGGCTCAGTTGGTTAAGAGCTCGCTCAAGAGTTTGAGCTCTGAGCAACAGCGGTTCGAGTCCAGCCTGAGCTGAGCAGCCGCTGAGCTGCCAACAGGTAGCAGGATGGCTCAGCTAAAAAAAAAAAAAAAATTTTAGTGCTCTCCAAGTTCCTTGAGATATCACATTTTCTTCATGGCAAAAAAATAACTCTAATGTACATTTTGGTAAATTATAGCCAGAAATAATCCTATTACATGTGTAAGTCTTGATACATTAATATATCAAAGGAAAGTCAATAAATTACACACAAAAATCAGTAAAAGTTTCAATTATTATTTGTCTGATTAAAATCCAGTCTTTTAAATATATTCCTTTTTACTTTTGGAATTTTGCACATAATTTCAAAATACCTATCAATTCAAATAACAAATTATTTAAGAAAAAGTAAAAAGCAAAAATGAAAAGACCAATTATTAAGCAAAGAAGTAACATGCAAGGCTAGAGCCTGGTCGCTTTATTCATTTAACAAGCATTTATTGGTCACCAATAATTTTCCAGGCATTATTCTAGGGCCTGTGGGGGAAACACACATAGCTTTGAAAAACCAGACAGAAATCCCTGACATCACGGAGGTTATATACACTGCTACTTCAATATTATTTCATTATGTAAAATATGTTACCTTTGTATATTCAATAACTTCTCAGATGTTATTACTAAAGACCACAGCTCTAAATAATAGGTACTTTTGGTATCAATCTCATAGTAACATATGCATTTGAACACTTGGCACAGTTGAAGAGAAAATGAAACTGGTGACTTCTTTTACCCATAAGAAAAAGGATAGATAACACTGTCACTTGTATGTAAAGTTTTGGACAGCTAAGTAATATAGATTTAAATTAAAAATGACAGATACACTTACTTGAAACATAATGATTACTGAAGTGAATCTTTATTACTTCTAGTGTTGTGGTTACTATTAAAAGGCTCAAGTATTATTTTCAGGTGTGAATATTGTGACAACTGTTGGTCAATGTCATATGTAGTAATCATTGTTTTCCAGGTAAGTTACGTCATAAGGAAAGTGGTCGTCCTATGAGGAAAACTTATAGCAGTGATAATCCCCAAGTTAGTTTTTATCAAATCAGTATTCATTGATGTTGTATGTTACCTTGTTGACTTCCTGAGCACAGTATCTCATATGACAATATGAAATTATCCACCATACTATTTTTTTAAAGGCAACAAGAATTTTTAACTCACTTTGGAACATTACAATTAGCCTCTTTTTTTTCTAAAGACTCAATGTTCCTTGGGTGTAACAGAAAAAACTACTGTTACACATAAGTGATGCCCAATATCTATATAACTAAGTTAGAATATCAGTTGGATGTTTCCAAAACGGCACTTGTTGAAAAACATATATAAGACCTTCAAATTATGGTCTGGCTTCTTCACTCTCTGCAGATGTATCTGTGTTATTTAGATACAGACAAAATCTAAGAAAACTGCATTCTACGAAAATATTTACTCGATATTCTATCTCCTCCCCAACTTCCGGCGCCCAACACATTACTCTACCAAGTAAGGAAATACACACGCAAACAAAACTACATATTTTCTCTATTACGCCAAAAATTAAATAGAATTATAGGTGCCAGTAAATGGATACACAAGCAGGTTTCCTACTGAAGGGCCATGTACAGCACACCCAACAGGAAAGGCATGGCTTCAGCAGGTAGCTCTGGCTGCAGGTGTATGTGGTCTGAGAGAAGCAGACTACAGAAAAACAAAACATTACAGTGCAGCTTATCTTAAGGGAGCTATTATAGTATTACATACAACAAGTGTGGCTAGATATATAGTTAAAATACTAAATGAAAATCTCTAGAAACCAGAGGAAAGTGAAAACACTGTGAAAAAGCACATATTCTCTTATTTCATAAGTCAAACCCAAGCTCATCAACTTAAAGGCAGGTACTAAGATGCCAACTGCATTAAGTAGGGCCAAGTATCAACCTGAAAGTTTATTTTCTGTGATGTATCACTGTGGTTTTTGATTGTACATCTGTAGCAATATCTTAAATTGCATTTGTTCCAAAATGAATTTCATGCTCAACTTGTTTTTCTTAATTAAACTTCCTTTAGCAGCCCCTAATATGTGTATTATTAAAACTCATTAGTCCCATTCACGCTTGCCTGTCATTTTTTGGCTGCACATTCATATATTGAAGTGCTCTGTTGCTAGATATAGGAAGAAAATTAAATAGTAAATATGGGGACTTGAGCGCTTTATGAGTGTCAGAATGAGAGAGTACCTGCAAGGCCCATAAGGTTTCACACAAAAGATGCGATAACTGCTAAAGCTAACACGCTGACACATCTCTGATCTATAAAGTCTGCAGGAATGGCAGCAGTAAAGCGTTCTGCCATTGACTGGAATTTCTCTTACATGCAATGGAAATAGGCACAGAAGAGATTATACTGACTGTTATAAAAAGAATTCATATAAAATCCCCAAAACTTTAATGTCTAATCATTTCAAATGCCTAGAGTGATTTACTAGTTTTCTCTGACTTCAGTAAAGATTAGAGTTGGTAGTCTTTCTCTTTCACACAGGTTTGCTACCAAATGGGTGTGTTTTTTTTGGAAGGGGATCTTAAAGGCAGAGATATCATAGCATCATAGCACTATGTGACACTGTCAATGTAATTCCATTAATAACAAAGCAAAAATAATCAAGCTGCCCTTTAGTGTTAAAGACTTATGCTTAGAAACAGTGGAGAAGGTTGCTATCCCACAAGATAAAGTGGTCAGCTACCTCAAAATATTTTAAATTATCTTTCAAAAGGTATTTAAAATGACACTCTAGATGCATCATGAGTGTTCACTATTTTATTTATTTATTTATTTTTAATTTTTGTGGGCTTTGTAAACTTGAGATATCAAAAAGTGAAATTTTAAATTAACTGCAAGTTAGGTTGTTTTGCATTTCTCAATAAAGCAAAAGAGATGAAAGATTTGCATTTTGGGTTGGCATTTGTTAAATTTTTACAAATCATTAAAAAGGGATTACCCTTTTCATTTTGCTCTCAGTTGAGTGTGTAGTAATTTAATTTTTAAAACTCACTTAATGTAGAATAACATTTAACTGTATTTAATCATCTCAAAATCAAAAGAAGATGCAGCAAATGTGTTATCTCCCCCCTTGAATGTTAGGCCAGTTGGAACACTTGGAGACTTTCAGGGTACAGGTGTATCTGTCAAGCAAAGCTCCAGTAAATGCAACATCAGTTTTCCCATAGGGATAAGTTTTGGGGAATCTAATGCTAATTCTTGTTAGGAATTGTGCTTGCAATTTTTAGGGCTAATTGAGAGCTTCCATAACGTTAGCCCAAATTACCACATTCTGTGTTATTCTGTAGCAAAATTGAAACTGACAAAAGCCACCATCTAGTTTTTAATAATCATGACCAAAAATGCATATTTGGATAAAGTAGAGCAAAAATGTAATTAATTTTCTAAGTGAACTCTTCAGGTTTTTCAGTAGTTCTTACAGTGATTCACTCAATTCATGGAGAACATTTATGTAACTGGTTACCTTACTCTTCATGTCCTGACTAGTTTTTAAAATTTGGTGGTGTGTAGTTTTGTTTATTTTATTTAGATTGTTATTGGCCTTCCAAAGTGAACTTACCACCTACAAATTTTGCCAAAGTTTTGTGTAGGAACTGCTTGTAGAAACCAAAGAGTAGGCCAGAGTTTTCCCCTTTTCATTCCCTCTGCCAAAAGAGAATAGAATGAGGGAATGGAAAGAACTGATTATTCTTGACAGAGAAAAATACTGTTCAAAGAAGACAAAAGCACGCTAAGCTAAGTTTTCTGCTTTAGCACTGTGGAACATGCCATGACCACTGGTTCAAAGAGTGCAAAAATATGCAAGTTAACTTTTAAAAAGGACCTCCTTTTTCATGTTTCAGCTACTTTTTACATTCTTCTTCTTCTTCTACTTTTATGTCAACACTATATTCTTTTCAAGCCTAAAAAGAGAAATCCCAGCCCACCTCCCATTCACCTTCAGTATTTATTTATAGTTTAAGATGCTATTTGCTTGCTGTCTTCTTTTAGCAATTTAAATTAAAAAAAAAAGATGTTAAATTTTACTAGACTGTGTGGCTAGGACCATTGACTAAATGTAGCAATACACAGAACTTCCATTCTTCTAGTTCATGCTGCACATTAACCACGTGACTTAGAGCTGTGTAAAATAAAAGGCGAACGTAGCCTCTCAGATATCTCCTTAAAACGAACAATTGGGCTTGCAGACACTATTCCTTGCTATTTCTATCATTTTGAGACAAGCTTATACAGTCTGCAGAAATAAAAACTATCTAACTTTTCCACTGCAGAATTCTTAGGAGATAGAACTTTTATATTTGCTATTTCATCTTAAAAAAGAAAACAAAATGGCATGTGCTTGTTTCAAAATTTAGATTTAAGAAACACGAATACACAAATCCAAGAAGAAAGTTTGATGAGGCTCCTCCTTTAATACCAGGATGTCTGATGTATTGTGAATTCCTGAAATAAGTACTGGGAGGGTGAGTGCTTCAGATGACATTGAAGAGTTGCCTTTCAATGAGTCACAAATAATGAAGAAGTTTCAAGGCTAAAACCATAAATGTATCTACACACATTTTATAATCTGTAAACAAAAACCCCTGAAAAAAATATCTGGTGCTTTTCTTCAAAAGAATAAAATGTACACAATGCATTATTTTATAGTTTAGCGAGTATCTATCTCCATTTCATTCTAATGCATTTGAATGTGTGAAGGTTTAAAATGTAACAAATTGGCCTTAAATTGAAAAAGCCAATTAAAAAATTATGATGCTGAATGAGGTGTCAGAAGAATGGGGGTGGTGTTCATTAACCTATCAACATAGCTATCTATATAAATATGTACATATTTTAAATGAATCAGTTCTTTATATGTTATTGTTCTGAACCTGTGTGGATGCCAAAACTGGTTCAGAATAATATGCTTTTCTGGATTCCAAAGCAACTTTTAGTTTCCTAAGTCAATTAATATTTACTCATTTGAGTGATTAATTTTAATTATATCTGCTGAAATTGATTTTCCTTCTGCAAATAAAGATAAGCTTTTCTTGAGAGCTACAAAATACATTTTTTTAAAAAAGGAGGGGGGTGGAATTCCCCTAAATTCAGCTGCAAGAAAATATCTGGGAACGCGCGCGCTCCACTCAGTCGGAAAGAAAAGCCAGTAAGTGGCGAGGCAGCCAGGGTTGGGATGCATCAGAAATGCAGCGGCTGCCTGGCGCACTCGCCAGCCTGGGCCCTGGGCAGAAAAGCTGCAATGCCTTCCTGGACTCTTCCAGCACCAAGAAAGTTACCTCGGACAGTATTATGCAAAGTCGAGGAAGGGAATTACAAGACAACATGTGTGGCCAGTCACTCACTTCTGTCTCTCTCCGATTCAGCGACCCTGTAACCCTTTCGTGATCGGCTGAGAGAATGGGGAGGCGGGAAGGAGAAAGGAGAATGAGGGGGAGGCAGAAAGACACACTATGAAAACGGCCCAGTTCCCCCTGCAAAATTGCCGGAAAAGCCAATACAGCCGCCCGACACCGCCGCCGAGGCAGCCGCGATGTCTACTTGGGCTTTCAAACCCTTCCGTACTCAGGTTTTCCAAGGCATCGCTGCCTCCTCTCCTTAAAGTATCACTAGGAGAAAGCACGGAATCCGAAAGGGATCTCCCAACTGGGAGACTTTCAGTGCTAAGTTGGGAGCTTGGAGGGTTTGCTCGGCTTCCCCACCGACGCCACCAAACGGGGTTTTTTAAGCTCCATCTAGGTAGCTCCCTAGCGATCCATCCGGAGATGCGCGAGGTGGCTTTGCAGCCCCCTTTCTCCCATTTCACAGGCACCGCGTCCGCAGCACCTTCCGCGCAGCGGCACACAAACCACGGCACCCCCCTCCCAATAAAAGACCCCCAAACTTACCCTCAGTTAGACAAATCCACAGAGGTAGACCCCTCATCTTCCCCCAGTCCCCTTTCAATAATTCAAGGAGACAGTTTCTACAACACTTCGCCGTCAAATTCAAGCTGAATTGGTTAAAGTATTTACCAGTTTCTAGAGGCTTTTGGGGGAATTTTGAGCACCAGGTAATCCTTGTTTCAGAATTCAAGATGCTTCCCTTATTTTATTTGTTTTTTTTCTTCTTCAAGCAGCCACAACCCCAGTTTTGCGCCCCCCTCCTTTTCTCTTTTTCTTTCTTTCTTTCTTTCTTTTTTTTTTTTTTTATTCACCCACGGACACTTCCAAAACGTGTCGATTGATCCTTTTTTCTCTCCAGCTGCAACCACGATCCAGAATCCTGAGCACCCCAAGCCACCTCCATGTAAATCCGACCATCAGGCAAGAAATACAAATGATCAAACAACGTTACTTCTTTCAGCTGCAATCAGATAATCCTACTAATCCAATAGATTTATCTCGATTGGAAATTGACCTCAAAAATGAATTCCCGGTGCTCATGTCCGGCAGAGCGATTTCGTAGCCCTGCTCGGGTGACCGAAAGAACTGTGGTTTCTTTCTTTCGCTCTTTCTTCTTTTTTTCAATCTTTTTGGATTCTGGGTGCACTGCTCGCAAAAATGCCGAGGACCCTGGTTTTCCCCTAATATAGGTTTCTACTCCAAATCGGTGCAGGATGAAAAATGGTACAAAGATACCCCTAGTGGCTCGAGATAATATTGCAGGGAGCTCACTTTTTTTTTTTTCTTCAATCCCCTCTTCTCACGTGTTCCCGCNCCCCCTGTAGATAACTGGTTGCTGCTGTAGTAGTTAAACAAGAAAGCTGAATGGAGATTAACATGAATAGTGTATGATTACTTGAAAAAAGTCGTGTGATCGTTCTTCTTTGTTTTACTTTAAAGAGTGTATTTTCTGTGCTTCTGTCTCCCCCAGTATCCATCTTTTTTCTACAGAATTTTCCCCAATGGCAGTTAGTACTAAAATGCCAATTTAGGGCAGTTAGTGATTTCAAAGCAAGTGTATTTGTTTCCTGAGTAACTATAGATATCAAAAGAAGCTTCAATATTCCTGAAATATGCTCCTTTTAGAAAAACCCTTAGCAGTTTTTTCCTTTAAAGGAATATGAGTGTATATTACCGGGGTGCCAAAAAAAATGTGTACACATTTTAAGAGATGTTAACACTTTGGTCAACGTTGCCCAAGAAGTAGTTCGCCATAATCTGAAGTGTCTGGACGCTGATAGTCTGCTTTGAGCATGTCTGGTAATTGCACAAGTCAAGCATGACTTGTATTCATCTTTTGTTATTGGTATATATTGAGTATTACAATTTTAATACTTTTTTCCTTTCTTAAAATGTGTACACTTTTTTTTGGCACTCTGTATATACAGTCTCTTCTGGTTTTGAACTTTTGATGTTCACTCAGTAAAGCAGATGGTGGCTGCTGTGAGCCTGGGGCAGGAGAGGATTGATCTAAGTGGCCTTCTATGGGTCTCAATGAATGTTGCCCTGCATCCTTTGCAGTTCAGTGACCTCCAGATTACTACTAGCATTTTTGCCAGGTTTTAGAGAAAAAGGGCCTATACCATGAGGTTTAGGACTCATTTTTGGTAAGCTCACAAACTCACAGTACCTACCAGTGACCCAGGAATCTTTTAAAAATGAGGATTGTGATTCTGTAGGACCAGAGAAGAAATAAGACTGCATGCCTAACAAGCCCTCTGACATACTCTGATGATCAAGAGCCTAGTGAATTCAGGAGGTTGGATTCACTTTCGCGCTGATGGGTGCAGAAGCTGCAAGGACTCCAAGATCTTTTTCTTAACTGACTAAATAATTAACCCCTTTTAGGGTAGGAGCTGTGAAGGAGTCAGAAGACCTTCCTTCTACCACTGGTTTTGCTCTTAACTGGCTATGTGACTGTGAGCAGTTACTTTTTGACCCATAGTTAATATATCTATTAGAATTAAAGAGTAAACCCAAATAAATAAACAAAATATATGTTTTTAGATGGGAGACTCAATATTGTAATCTATAAAGCTAATGTAATTATTATAAAAAGCCCACTATAGTTTTTCATAAAAGTTGAAAACTTAATCCTAAAATATGTTTGCAAGAGCAAAGGGTCAAAACTTGTCAGTACAATTATAAAAAAAAAGGCACTGGGAATTTCCATATGAACTATTAAGGCTTAATATAAAATGACAGTAATTGAGGCAATATATTATAGCTTTGGTTCAGGAATAGAAGGCTGGGAAATATATTGATGAATTTGTAGAAACTTGATAAATAGGTGGCATTAGAGAGCAATGCAAAAATGAACTATTCAGACAATATATTAGGCATATGAATAAATTATAATACTAGCTCTCAACTTCACACCTAACTATATATTTAAAGTAGGATAAAGTCTTAAAGGTGCAGAGCAAAGCTTAAAACTTTTAGAAAAAGATAGTTATATGATTTGGGGTAGATGGAAACAGAAGGGTTTATTAAACATTAAGATATAAAAAGTGAAGTCCATAAAGAAAGTATGTTAAATTTTATATATTAAAATTAAAAATTCATGTACATCAAAAAAGTCAAGGCATAGACTAAGAGAAGATATTTGCTATGCATATAACCAAAAAAGGATTAGTATCCAAGTATATAAAGATTTCTTATAAATATATAAGGACAAACAATGTGATAGGAAAAAGTGAGCCAAGATGAACAATCAATTGACAGAAGAGTCTCACTGTCCAATAGGCATATGAAAATGGTACTCAATTTCCCTAGTTATTAGAGAAATACAAGTTAAAATGATAGACTTTCATTTTACAGCTATGAAATCGGCAAAAAATTTTAAGTCCAGCAATGCCAAATATTGAATAGATTGTGGAGTAAGCATGGAAAGTATATAACACAGCAACAACTTCGGGAAGCAGTTAAGGGATAGGTGAATGTTTGCGTATCCTAAAATCCAGTCTCTCCACTCTTGTGTACTTCTCCACACGTGTACATAACACACCCTTTACAAAATTACCTGAAAAGCCAAAAAAAGGGGAGTTGGTAATCTAAATATCGTTTGATAAATAAATGGACTAGTAATTTATAGACTATTCACATACTGCAATACTGTAGTACATGCAAAAAAAAGAACAAGGAATGCACGACAGCTACTTGAGTTAGCCTGGGTAGATTCATCTCAGAAATGCATTGTGGAGCAGCGAAAACAAAAGCAGGTTGCAGAAGGATGCTTGTGAGATGATAATATTTATAAATCAAGTTTTAAAACATGGAAAAGAATTATATCTATTATTTTTTGAGCACGTGTGTATGTGGCTAAAGTACATACACATGCATAACAATGATAACCATGAATCTCAGAGTAGAAAATGGAGGTGAGTGAAACTGGGAAGGCATCACAGTGAGCTTCAGCTGAACATTCAGTGCTTTATTTTTCAGGCTTAATCTTGAGTACACAGGTGTTTATGATATTACATATGAAATGTTTGTATGCCTAAGCTGTTTCATTAAAATGCAATATTTAAACTAGATGATTTCTATGAAACCTTATAGTATTCGAAATTTGTCTAATTAGTATATGTAGACATGAAAAAAAAAACAATATTGGAGTTTGGAAATTCATGGTGTGTTTTTTATATAGAGATTTAAAATATCCGTAGCACTTTATATTTCTAAGAAGTGGATATAGATAGGTGCTTATTTATTTCTTTAGAGCATATGAAAATTTCCACCTAACAAGCAAAAATCGCCATCTAAATGAGAAAAATGTGGTTGAAATAGGGTAAAACATAACCCTCAACTAGTTCTTTCTTGTATTTTCCTTTGATGTCGTACATAGTATCTCGTATGTATGTAGTGACAAGGCCCCTGGATTATGAACCAGGACAGCAACCGATTGTGTTCAGTTCTGACCAGTTAACAGGAAACCACCAGAGCCAGAGTAGCCCTAGGCCGAACTACAACACAGAAGATAATTCTTCCAGAATATTGAAAATACATATGTGAATTCAAATAGGGAGGCTTTGTTGATAGGAAATATGACAACTTGAAATCTCACTTCAAAGTCATGAAGTATTTTTCATAATTCATGAAAAATGGAAGATACTAAATATTAGGAAAGAATTTTTTTAGACTCCAATCTTAGAAATAAGATAGATATGTTATTAATACCACTCAACTCTCACTGAACTCAGGATAGATGCCTGGACAAATCATCAAACAATCAATTTTCAACCATTCAGAACAGTGGCCCTGAGCAATAACCAAAGCAGCTTTGTGATAAAGAAACAGTGAGAGAGCAATTTAATTTCCTTTGATGACAGAACAGACAAGAAGGAAGAAGTAGAGGCACTATTTCTGAAATTTGGAGAAGTTGACGTATTCTTTCAACAACCACCTACTGAAAACTGCCTCCCGCATGCTGGGCACGGTACAAGCATTTCACAGGAGAGCTGGCTTTGATGCAAACCACCACCACAAACCCTCACTTTGCTATTCACAATTAATTTGTTGATTTGTACATGGTTAGTTGTTTTGAATTAATACTTCACCATCCATACTGAAAAATGAGACATTAGATATTAATATACGTCGAACTCAAAGTTCATTGTCAGTGTGTTTAAATACAAACTGGTTTGAAGGTTAAGGCAGTCAATGGAGGACAAAGAGTAAAAGGAGGAGTATGAAGATGAAGGTAAAACATGAATCAAATGCATTTCTCTCCCTGGTGATTTACTTTACAGAGAGCATAGAAACTTACTTAATCTTTGTGTCCCTCAGAGTACAAATGATTAGTGAATGGATGACTTAATAGATCAAAGAGTGAAACAAGTTGATACACACACACACAAAAACAAATTTATTCTCTATATTGGATGGGCTTGCTAATCTCTCTTCAGAGAATAAAATTAATAGAGGAGGGAAGTAAAAAAAATATTATGATTAAGATAATGAGAAATAAAAGGCCAGAATTGGCACACTTGAGTGCCAATTAGAATAGGGGATTCCAATTTGATTATGTCACTAAAATCCCAGCTGTGCTAAGCCCCATGGTAGGATTACACATCCCATTTTGGTTTCTATACTTTAAACAAATAAAAAATGATTGATTAACACCAAATGGATCATGTAAAGAAACAGCATGATTCTACTAAAAAAAAAAAAAAAAGAGAGAGATGAGAAAGTATTTGTTGTTTTTAATACAAGAAGACCTATTATGAAAAGAGAGTTGTGATTTGTTTGGGAGGGAAACTGATATAAAAGCACGTCTCTTGTGACCAGGTCAAATTAACTAAATTCTTCCTGGTAGTAAATATTTTAGGATGTTATGAAAGATTGGTGCTCTATGTCTGAAAAAAATAAATAACATAAAATATTGTAAAACAAGTCTCGGGAAAAATATTCCTCTACCATCTTCAGAACTCCCCTGATGTAACCTCATTGTAAGTGCTCAGACTTGAATCTAAATGAATGGCAACTGGGAATTATGAAAGGCATAAAAATAAAAGCGTTGCAATATTACAAGTCCTAACTGCTGCGAAGGTGGCCGTTTGCAAAGCAGTTCTTTCTACAGGGGAAGAGTCTGTTCACACAATCCCCCCTAATTAGAAAAGACTACTTAAAACACTTGACTGATCCTGAATATTTCAGGTATGTATTTAGAGAACACACCTGCTTGGATGCTAAATTTACACATGCATCTTTCATGGCTTAAAGACTTGAATTGGAAACCAAGGAAGTCATGATCAAGGCTACATATTTTAGGATGAGACAGTCATGTAGAGAAATGGGGCTTCTTCATCAAGATTGGTCTGAGATACGGAAACATATGTTTCAAGTTCAGGGGCTTAGGTCAGAAATACATCCAGATTTTCAAAATAAACTCGAATCATTTTGAACTATTAAAAACTTCCAGGGCCGGCCAAGTGGCCCTTTGGTTAAGAGCTGGTTTGGGATGCCAGAGGGCCCCAGTTCGGATCCCACATGTGAGGGCCAGTGACACTGCCCTCTACAGCTAAGATGCTGAATGTCAGCTCAACCTGGAGCTGGGCTGCCGTGGGTCGACGGCGACAGCGTGGGCTGCAGCCCCTGCTGCAGTGGGTTGCCATGGGCTACTGTGTGTAGCCAGCAGCCAGCGTGAGTGACCAGCAGCTGCCATGAGCAGCCGTCCAGAGGCCAGCGACTGATCTGCCTCACCTGGGAAGAGCACAATGATGGAGCCAACTTGGGCCAGTAAAGCAACGTCCTCCACAACTAGACTGAAGAACGAAAGGACAGCAACTTGTCTGTTCCCCTTCCCCCAATTCCCCAGCGCTATTTCCATCCCCCAATTCCCCAATAAAAATCTTTAAAAAAAACTTCCAAATATTGGTGCCATTATGCTAATGATAATGTTTTGTTTCTTTTTGAAGGAACTCTTTTTCTACACCTATAATTTATAGTTACATTTAATTGGTACAATTACTCTTTACTTACATATATATCAGTATTCGACTTCAAAGATTTTAGCTATTCATAGCTTACTATGTTATTTTATAGAATATATTATTTATTTCAAAATAGAGTTTTACTTATCTGAGAGACTGAATAGTTTTTTTACTGACCCTTTATTAATATCATAGCAGATTCTCTTTATATTTTAGCTTCTTTTGACTCTATCATACCATGATTGATTTCAGTCCATTGTAGTATAGCCTAGAGTGAGTAAAATTACATAAAATTATCTTAAGTATTCCTTTAGTACTCAATAAGTACAAACGAAAAACCTTCCTATTGTACATCATCTATTAAAGTTTATTGTACAATATTTGTTTGAGTCTACATTTCTAGTATTATCAAAAATTACTGTAAAATTTCACCCAGTTATGGCAAAGCCACATGAAAATTATTGTTCTGTAGTTCAAGCTGGAAAAGGAAATTTTTAGCTATATCCCAATGGCATTACTCTCTTATTGTATTACTGGTTGGGCATTCTTCCTTTTCTGAGTAAGATTCTATGCTAATTATACAATTAAAAAAACACTAGCCTAGATTTTCATTATTATTCAATTAATGACTTAATGAACTTCATCTACCTGTCTCAAAATATTTAGTTCCATAATTCTTAAACAGTAAATAAAGGAGGCCTTTAAATTACATCTTCAAAAGGAATAGATATTTCTGCCTCTTCTCTATCTTTGTGTGTGTGTGTGTGTGTGTGTGTGTGTGTGTGCGCGCGCGCACAAGCGGGCGCACATGGGCCCATGCACACTCCTGTCTGTCTCTTTCTCTCTTTTCCTCTCTCTATCTGTCTGTCCCATTCTATTCTCTCAAGATCTCTGAACATATAAATCCATCTTTTTAGTTAAATTTTTAATATTTACATCACATTGGGAATTATGTCACAAATATTTCAAAGAATGAATTTTCTTAATATCACTTGTATTTGGTTTTAGAGCCTGCTTTTATGTTGTATGTCAATAAAATTATTTCTCATGATCTGGAAACAAACAATAGAATGATGTAATGAAATAGAATGAAAACCACATTGCACTTAATGCATATGAAGTTGTTCAGCCTTCCAACCATCCATTCTAAAAATCAAGACCCCCTAGCCTAAATATTGTGGCTTTTTTCATTAAAATTTCCCAAAACTCCCTAGAGAAAAACAAGCCAATAAATGGTGTATTGTTGTTTTTAAAAAACAAAAACTCGACCCTTTATTTCTAAATCTTACTAGAGAGGGATGGAGGGAGGGAAAGAGAGAAAATAGTAATTTTTAAAAAGTAGTTGCCTAAGTATGTTATGTAGGGAAGGTAATGTGGAGATATTTCAAAAAAAATTGTTATAAGTCACAAAGTTGATAGGCTACCAGGATAGACACTTTATGTGTTAACAGAAAGTTTACCTACTGTTAGTTAGATGGAATGAGAGTGCAATTCTTGGCAGCCTGCAATACATTAAATCAATTCACAATTCACATCTTCATCATCATCACTTACAAATTTGATAACAGATATAGGAAATACTTTACAGCCAATATTAGTTTTTTACCAGGACTCAAACTAATCACTAAAACAAATGGAACACATTTTAACTATGGCCTAAAGAATTTTAAAGTCCCTGTATAGACTCTAACGATATCCTTTTGCTAAACAGAAGGAAAAAAAAAAAAAAAAAAGGTTAGTGACTGAGTTAACTAAGGTCACACTGAGTTCAGTGTCATCACTACATGAGAAGCTACTACACCAAGCCATTTCAGACTTTTTGCTTTTTATGTTTGGTTGTTGGTATTCAAGTATCATTGTTCTTAAAATATTGGACTACAACCAAATTATAAAAATTGGAATTAACAAATCAAGAAAGCACAACACTAAATATACTTAATACAGTAAACAGAATTATAGTCCTCCAAAGATGTCCACATTTTAATCCCTAGAATTTCTAAATATGTTACCTTACACAACACAGGAACTCTGCTGATGTGATTAATTTAAGGGTCTTGAGATGGGACCGATGTAATCACAAGGGTCCTTATTAACAGGAAGGCAGAAGAGTCAGAAGCAGAGTAAGAGAGATGTGATAATGGCCGCAGAGATTAGAAAGAGAAAGAGAGAGAGAGAGAGAGAGAGAGAGAGAGAGAGAGAGAGAGAGAGAGGTAAATTTGAAGATGCTACACTGCTGGCTTAGAAGATGGAGGAAAGGGTCATAAGCCAAGGGAATGCAGGGGGCTTCTAGAAGTTGGAAAAGGCAAGAAAATGGATTCTCCCATACAGCCTCCAAAAACAAAGCAGGCTTTGCCAGCCCACTTTATACTTCTGACTTCCAAAACTGCAAATTCATAAATTTCTATTGTTTTAAGCCACTAACTTTGTGGTAATTTATTACAGCAGCAACAGGAAGCTAATACACTTAATTAAAAATATTAAATGTGTTCTGTGAATAATTGATGCTGCCCAATAGAAACATAAAGTATGCTACCTAAGCAATTTTAAATTTTCTAACATACATTTTAAGAGGAGTCAGGTGAAATTACATTAAATAATGTATTTTGCTTAGTCCAATATATAAAATATTATCATTTTGACATGTAATCATCAAAATTAATAATGAGATATTTTATAATTTTTCATACAAACTCTTCAAAAATCTAATGTGTTTACAGGATATTTAGGTGTCTAGAGCACATCTCAATTTAGACTAATTCCATTTCAACAGTTGAGCTCAGTAGCCACAGATGGCTAGTAATTGCCACACTGCATAGTACAGCTGTAGAGTACAAGAAACTAATTAAAAAGAACTTCATACATTTTATATAGATAATTCTAATATTATTTTATCTGTAACAATTTATATTAAGAATCACTTAAAGAAATCAGGATGGTTGTATGACTGAGTTTCTGATAACTTTGTAATTGGAAAGTATATTTAAAAAGACCCAAAAAGGAACAAAAATAAAAAATAACATGGAAGAACAATATGATTGCCTAATGATATCGAGTTGTCTGATGTTAGTGAAAAATGCTACGGATAATCGAAAAAAATTTCTCTGGTATTTTCAGAGCAAAAAGATAGGCAAAGATACGATAAGAATGACATTGCTTGGGGCCAACTATGTAATATGAACAAATGGCCAACAGAAAAGCAAAACTATTAAACCTAACTTTCAATTTCTCCATAGAGAAGAATGATGTTTAAAGTGGAAAAGAATATGATGGTGAGAAAATAGTAAGAAAGCCTGAAGGTGATATAAATTAGTTTTAAGATTCCAGGTCCAAATCCATTACCTATTATGATACTAAAAATACTTGAAGATGTGATCTTGGAACTAGTACTTATTACCTTTGAGTCACTATGGAAGAGTGTCATGACAATTGTTAACTGTCCCGGCTTTCAAACAAGATTCCAGAAACTGAAGTTTACTATTCTTGACATAACGAAATTCCAGAACCCATGCTCACATGTAATCACTAAGTATATGTCATATCAGAATAAAATCTTTTTATTACAGTTACTGGAGTGGCAGTCGAAAATGTGGTTTGAATTGTTTATCTTGACTTCATCCAAGTCCTTTTATAAAAACTACTCATAATTTTCTTCTTGACAAAAGTATGAAGTATGGGCTGACTATGCTGTTGTTAAGCAGATCCTTTGAAAGTTGAACAATCATTCTTCTGTAGCATCCAATGAATGTTCTTTGATGTCCTCTTTTGCCTTTTTTGATGATTAAACTTTCTAAAGGAATTTGTTTTGTAACTAGGCCTATCCATTAAGCAAATTAGTCTAATGGTGGGTATAAATAACAAGCTTTAGTAGGAGCCTGCGTTAGATCACAGACTTTTAAATAGATGATTGAAAACCATCAGCTGCTTTTGGAATTATATTTTTCAATGACGCTTTTTCAAACAATCTGTTAAGACTTTTGATATAAATTATTATTTTTTTTATTTTTTTTTATATTTTTTTTAGCTGAGCCATCCTGCCACCTGTTGGCAATTCAGGGGCAGCTCAGCTCGGGCTGTGAATGGAACCAGAGACCCTGTTGCTCAGAGCTCGCCCTCTTAAGCGAGCTCTTAACCAACTGAGCCACTTGGCCGGCCCTGATATAAATTATTTATATATTAAATTTTATCCATCAAATCTTGACATCTAGTTTCTCTCTGTGCCCTCTATTGCTACATAGAAATCAAGGTTTCCTTATTTTTGGTTTAATCACCAATATAATATGAATATTTTTATTTAATTAACCAACCATATTTTTATCAAAAGATATTTCATATTGATAGTATTTAATTGAATTACAAAGAACTTCGGGGTGTAAGTAGAGTAATTTTAATTACAGCTTCACAATAAATCCCAATTTAAAACAAATCAATTCAAATACAACCCAATATCAATCTTAATTTTGGCTGCACACATTTCAAATGAACTTTTATAATATAACGGCTATGTTCTTTCATCATTTTTGACTCATAATATGGGCAAAATCTTTATCTTCTCTCTTCCCAAATATGTCACGGTGTAGATCAGGAAGCAATATAACAGACAATAATAATAGTAACAATAACAGAAAAGAAAATGGTCTCAATATAACCTGCCTCCCTCTTTTTCTCATGCTCTCTCTTTTCCTCTCCTCTTCTACCTCTCTTGTTCTATATAAATATATATATATATATATATATATATATGTTATATATAATATATATAATATAATTAAATGTATTTAACATAATACAAAATACAATACACACACTATACAAAAGGGGATATACATATTCCCAGGTGGCTATTGCAAAGACTAACATTCCCTACTTCTTGCTCTCTCAGTTTTCTTGAAGTCATGCAGATTTAATAGTCATAAAAACAAAAAGAATGTCAACTCACACTTGTTGAATGTATCCTGTGTACTGAGTTCTTATGTGTATCTTTCAAGTTTGAAGGGCACATTTAATTTTGTCTACTTTTACAGTCAGTAAACTGAAACCCAGTAACACTAAATGACTTGGTGCCCCTAACAGACTAAATGGAGATTGCATTTGAATTTCAATCCGAGCCTCTTGTACTTCCTATTTATTGTGAAGGATGGTGAACTTGGAGCTAGAGTATGGGTGCTGAAGAAATGACTCAGTGCCCAGGAGTTAATACAAAGGAATGGTCAGTTGGGACGTCCCCACCAAAGAGAGGGGATCACCTTTGGGACCATGCACTTCTCAAGAAGCAGGGATCATGACACGATTAGGTTAGCTTCAGTTGCTCTCTCTCACCTAGGGCCAATGCTACGACTGTTTTGAAGAGCGGTAGAGGCTAAGTGTGCCCCTTGTAACCAGACATTTATACTTCAGGAAAGCTTAACTATGTACTGAAGCAAGGGTCTACATCAGGATGGCATTGCCAAGCACTCGACTTGAAACCAGTTTGTACAATAAAATCCTCTTTAAATACCAGTCAGATGAGAGACAACACGCAGGCTGCCCCAGCCAACACTCTGGGTTGCTAGTAAGAGTTACTTTCCCTGATTATCTGGGAAATGATGCTGGCTAGAAACCATAGACAGGACCAGCATTGAAAGATGTAGCCATATGTACCAGGGAAGCACGAGTAGACTATGATAGTAGAAGCGTCAACTAAGGTAACGGAGACAGATTGCACAGGACCTGGTAGCAACAAGATTCTTTACCCAGGAATTTCAAGTGTCACTGAAATTCTTGACACGGACCCACAATGGTTCATGGCTGCATGGCTACCCCACCCCCTCACTGGCCTCCCCTTTCCTCGTCTAGCTTTTGTTCAATCCATTCCTCGCACTCATACCAAAATAAAGTTTTTATGAAATAAATCTGGTTAAATCACTTCTTTGTTTAATTATTACTAGAATTGGTGGTTTTCACCATAGTTTCCCACTAGAATCCCTTGAGCGGGAAGGTTAAAAGTACCAATGTTTAGGCCTGCCTCTCAAGCCCCACAAATCAATTAAATCAGAATCTCTGGAACTAGGGCTAAGTCACCAGCACTTTTAAAACACTCCCAAACTATTCTTCTGTGTAGCCAGGGTTCAGAACACTGGCCCCGAGGGTACATTTTTAGACTCCCTAGAATGTTAATAACTCTTTCTGAAAGGGGACCCTGCTAGCACAGACTGATCTGCACAGGATTTGCTCTCAGATGGACCAGGGTTCAATTCCTAAGTTTTTCACTTACTAGTGACACTTTATTCCCTCTGGGTTTCTCTTTCCTCATCGACAACATGGAAATTGATACAGTATTTGTAGAAAGGCAGAATTATCTATTTCCCTCAAACTTTAGTCTTCCCCTGCTCACTCTGGGCAGAGAAACGTCTTTTAACCTAACACATGTCTAAGTTTGGCTATTGGGAACGATACATATTAACAAAAGAATGGGTTGTTGATTTTATAAATGCTCCATTAAAACACCACCATCAACAACAAAAACAAACACCTAAACCTACTCTCCATAGCTTTGTAAGGACCATACTATGAACAGAAGATACATAGTATTTCAACTTAATGCATACTCACAGAATGAATAAATAACTCATGGAAACATCCTGGGACGTCGGGCTACCGTCACTTTCCAATGAAGTATATAATGCTTATTAACGTTATTTTTTAAAATAAAACTCATTTTGGTAGACCTTAAAAACTGTGGAGGTTTTAGTTCACTTCTAGGCAGACAAACTTGAACTAATAAAGGTGTAACATAAGAAGTCTGACACTTTCATTAGATAACCAGATCCATCATACCAGGTATGATCTTTGATATAAGAAGTTTGCATCATAGAAACACCTTTCAGCATAAGTGATATTTTCCTTAAGAAGAGCATGCAATAGAGTACACAGATACTGAATTATAACATTGTACACTTAAAACTTATATGTTATTAACCAATCGTACTTCAATAAATTTAAATTTAAAATAAGAATATCAGTCATTTATAAAATACAGTTCACTAAGTACATTAACATACATAATTTCCTTTGACTTTTGAAACAAAACGTTTTGAGACAAGAAAGTAGATAATATTTGTTCTTTTTTATGATTAAAAAAATGACTAAGGAAAATCAACTTCTTTATGACCACACAGGAGTTTGTCCAGTGGACATAAGACCTTGTATCCCAGTCTGAAATTCCTAAGAGTACACAATGCTATTCTTCCTAAATTGGCAGAAAAGAGTTAAGATAGCTTGTAGCTTTCAAATATTTTTGGTGGAGGTAACTTTTCCAAAAAAAAAGAAATCCCATGAAATTATAAGCAAATATTTCAGGTAAAAACAGAACTGATGCAGTAGAAGGGAAGAAGGCAGGGGACAAAAGCCATGCCCCCCCATGCTCCTCCGTCTTCACCAGCAGCAGCCCCCAGGAGGGCAAGTAGGAGCATGATGGGAAAACCACCTGCTCCTCTTACAGATGAGGAAACACAAGCCTGAAAAATCAAGTGATTTGGCCAGTAAGCTCACCCAGTTAGGGACTTCGAGTCTCTTGCTTCCTAATCAAATGTTCTTTCCACTATATTGTGTAGACAATGTGGGTATTGATAGCCTTGGCTACCACCTCTAAGTCAGTCACATGCCTTCCTGTCCAGCCACTGCTCTGGCCACACACTGCTTCTCTAAGCATGCTGAACTACTTGTAGTTTTTCTTTATTATTATTATTATTGGTATTACTATTTTCAGGTATACAATACAAAATACATAGTGATTAGACATTTATATACCTCACAGAGCAATAACCCCAACAAGTACTTGTGGTTTTTCAAATCCACCATGCCTTTTCTTAAGCATTTGACTTCTGCATACAATTTTCTCTTTGTCTGGAAAGTTCTCTCTTTGAAAGGCCTCTTTCCAAACCAGTTCACCATTCTAACATCTGCAGATGCATCAAATCTTATTTTAGTCAGCACTGACTCTAGACACACTTCCATGACACCACCTACTTCACCCCACCCTCACTACCACCCTACCCCACTCCTCACTGCTCCCATTCCTAAGCTGAGTTAGGGAGTAATCTTAGTTAACCTATGCTTTTACTTATCTCTCATCACACTTGTATTTTTACGAATTGTTCTTTGAGAGAGAGAGTCTTGTCTTTCTCTACCTTTATTCACCAACACTTTGAACCTATTCAGTGTCACAATAAAAATTTATTGAAAAAAGAAACGCAAGAATGAATGAATGTCATTTTCTAAGCAGTTTTTTACAAAAATACATGAATGTGGAACAGTGTGGTATACATTTCAGGGAAGTGGGCCTCACTTGAACTTGCTACATATGCTATATCATATTGCCAGGAAATAGGACAGACATGCTCCTCAGCAGATCCTAATTTGAAGAACTAAAACTTTCCACTACCAGAGAGAAAAACATTGCCACAGACCTATATTAAACAATCTAATCTTTTATTCATAAATTTCAACAACAACAAAAAAAAAACAGCAAGTATTTGAGGAAAAGCAATAGCATTAAGAAGAAAAAAAACAGATAAATAAGTAGAAAAAAAATAACCATGGTAGGGAATTATATAATTATGGAAACAGAAGAAAACACATTTTTTTTTACACAGTTAACCTGTTACTCTTAATGGGATTCAAGAAAAACCTTGTTTTAAGAAAACAAAAACAGGCTTCTCTGAAAATATATCTCTATGAGAATGAAAAGTTTTTACATAATTTGAATACTGAAATGAAAAATTTAATAGAAGCCCTGAGTAACCAATTGCACATAGCTGCAGATTAATTCATAAATTCAAAGATGAAGTGAAAATCTCCCCTTTAAGAGCTAATACATAATAGATTGTGAAGAAACATTTATACAAAGGCTCAGAACTCCAGGTTTTCCCTTATTTCTGTTTGTTTTAAAGTAAAATGATATAAATATTTTATAAAAATTATTACAATAAAATATATTTTTAAGTACACAATGCTCTTATAAAGCTGATAGGATAAACTAGTATATTATAATGTAAAATCCTTTTGGAGAATAATTCTTCTGTACTTTTTAAGAACCATAACATTTCCATGGTGCTTTTTCATTTTTCACCTCAGGCAAAAGTACTGAGAAAACAAACATGTAGCATTGAAACTCTTTTCCTTTCAGATTCTACCTTTTCCTCTCTAATTTGTTTTTCCTTTTTAAAATATTTTTTTAAAAATAGCTTGATTATTCCTGAAGTATCTCAAAGAAATATCTGTCATTAATTTCATCTAGCTTTAGGATTTTGATGCTCAACAGAAGATTTCTTTATTAAGAAGAAAAATATTTCCTCTTTTCTCTATTGATGTTTGCTGGAGTTAAACTAACCCAGTGATGTAACCATCCAATCTCTGGAAATTTTATCCAAAAAAATAATTCCACAGAAGGAAAACCTACATATGCTCCTTGGACTACAATTTATAACAGCAAAATTAGGAACAATAAAATTATCCATAATTAATTATATGTAAGTATATTTAAGTAATACTTAAGTAAATATTTAAGTAAAATATGGTTATAAACATTATTCTATGTAACAACATGGAAAAATGCTCACGATATAATGTAAGCACAGGAAACGATTTTCAAAATTAAATTTGTGTTCTGATTTCAATAACATAAAAATGTAAACATTTGAACTAAAAGAATTTTGAAGGAGAACATAAAAAATAAATTATTTGATGTACTGGAATGAGCATGTACCACATTTATTTCTACTTATTTTAATGAAGCTAATGCAAGAGATTTTTTTAAATGCTTAAACATTAGAATTTTCCACCTTGACCATCAATATCTCAAACTTAGTGAGATTAAGTTACCCCCAAAGAAAAAAATGTTCAGTTTCAAATTAGTAGTAAAATGTATGTATGATTCATACACTCAACCTTGTCTGCCTTCTCTAATTTACCTTATTATATAATTAGAAAACTGACCATTTTAATGTAGCAATAGAAACTTATATGTATAT
>NW_017731670.1:1460587-1481642 GCF_001890085.2 Hipposideros armiger
ACACACACACACACACACACACACACACACACACACACACACATAAACACACAATTATTCAATTTTCTTAACCACAAAGCAAGGTTAAAGGTAGATTAGAGAAATAGGTATTATAGACATTATCATCCATTTTAAATAGATAATGATAAAATGGTTCAATGAATTCCCTAAGGTCTCATAGGAACATAAAATGAAACTCATTTCCAAACCTTTCTTCTACCTCAGTGTCATCTCATAACTTCATTTGACATTAGAATAACTCATTATATGTTTAATTTATACAGGATAAGTCTCTTTTTGTTGTTGTTTCAAAATGAAGGATAGTTTTAATTCTTTATATTTCATTTGTTTATTCCTTTTTTTTTTAGTGCAATAAAAATTTGAAGACACACTATTTATCAGGCAGTCTACCAAGTTCTAGAGATGCCTAGATACAGTTCATCCTTAAAGACTTGCAGTCTACAACAGAAGACATAATAAAGAGGTGAGTCAATGTGATAACTGCTGAAGGAGAGATATCAATAGCACACACACAAGAAAAGGGTTAATCATTTGTGGGAAGAGGCTAAAGAGGAAGTGGAGGAGAAATACTTGAGAAGGCTAAGTAGGAGGATGAATAGCAGTTATTGAGATATAACATGGGGTAGAGAGTGATAATATTTCAGAAAGTAAATTAGCTTTCCAAATTTAAGGATTTCACAGAACTTTGTTAATGGATGTCACTAAAGAATCCAATTTTGGAAGCATTATTGGATTCCCAAATTATTTATTCTTGGGCCTTACATAAATTTGCATATGGTTTGTTCAATTACATATATTTTGGTGACCTATTAACCCATGTAATTAACCAATTTGTAAGAATGCTGTTGAGGTTGAGGTTAGGAAAAGTCAAGAACAAAGTTTAACATTTAAAAGCGTAGAGGAGAGGAGAGAATCTGAGTCTTCCATCTCCATCCTGAAGCCATGCGTATTTCCCATTGAAGTCATGGTGTGTGAAATTTGTGGATCAGTTAACCCATTTCTTAATCAGATATGCTGATAGAGATTTTAAAGCTCTCTTTAGACTAATTAGAAATAATAAAGTACTATCATGTAATAACTGCCTGACCTCAGCCACCCTCACTGCTCTTAATTATAGGCTTACGTCTCACCATTTCACTTCACTCCCTGTCAGTCCTTCTTCACATAATCCAACTTTTCTTTCTGTATCGCAGCTCTGTTTGCTTGAGTTTGAAGAGGATGAACATAGTGAAGGATTAAATCTCTATTCACATTCAATGGAAAAATCACTTTAATTCACTGAATTCTAATATGCCTAAAATAGCTTTAACTGGTATTTTCTTTCATTCATAGAAAATGCTCTTCAACACATACATCTATAGTCTTAAAATTCTCATTGCAACATATGCTTTATCTTAACTCCAGTTTAATTCTGCTGTTTTTTCAGAACATTTCTTTCTGTCAAAGCACCTTGGTGGTAGTATAAACCAGTTTATGTGGTAATTCATATAACTAAAAATCTGAAGGGCCATGTCTCAGAATCATGTTTCTGGAACTGCTCCTTCTTCCTCTGGTGGCAGATTATCTCACAACTCCCCTCTTTTCTCCTATGCAAAGGAAAAAATAAACCAGTTCCTCTGGAGGAGCGCCTAAGTTAATTCCACCATCTTTTAACGCTTACCCTTTCCTAGGCCCATCATGATTGTTAGACGTAGGCACCAGATTTCTGAATGCACTCTAGCTCTTTTCCTGGCTTCAGTGAATTAGAACGAGTGGGGGTTCAGAAGTTTAGGTCCTAGGATTTAGTAGAGCTTGGAAAATATAATTCTGCTGCTCAACTCCCAAGTCCCAGCCATTTTCAGGCAATTTTCCTTTTCCCACTCCCATGCTGCCCCACCACACAATACTTGCTCTCACCGCCACATCCACTCCATCCGCCATCTGTAACGCAGCCTATCTTATTCTGTTCAGTCTACTCAAGAAACCCAGAGATGGCTACTCTCTGCATTCCCCACTGGCTGACTGTCTACTCCCTCATTCTCACAGGGCCTATTTCCCAGGACTGAGCTCTCTTCATTCTCTGCTGCCTTCCCAACCCATTGGTTATAACCCATTTTGACATCCACTCCAACTTTGCCCTGCACTCTATGTCCCTCATCTCATCATCCTGGCCTGGGTTTCTCTTTTCACAGGATGTTGGCCGCATAACTCCCTCTGCCTAACACGTCCCCAACTTTCCCTAGGCTCCATGAAGATGGGGAGATTTTCTTATCTACTACATTTCTAATATCCAGAAAATAGAGGTGGTTAATACACACCCATATCGGTGTGTAAAGACCCTATTAAAACTGTGGGCCTTGGTAATGCCATTTCAGCCAAAGGCCTCTTCTCTTCAGAAGTACACCCTCAGTGCTAGGAAGGTTGTTGTGAATAAATTTTCTGAAGAGAGCTAGCCAATTTAAGAGTTACAGGGATTAAGTTGTTTGGAAAATGTGATTGAGAGTGTTAAAAAACTTTCTCGATCTAGTTCAAAGACAGCCAAAGAAATAACAGATTAAACTCTATCAGATATATTCCAGCCTGTTGACAATTACGAAAAAAAAAACATTTCAGGTTTTAATCAAAATTTATCTATCTACTAATGAGACTTGATTTTTACTTTTTTACATTGTGTGTTATACGGGTAGAAACTTGACTCCTAAATCCCCATTTACGCAGTGTTGTCAAGTATTTTAGGCCAAACTTCTTCACGTTTGAGCGCATGTCAGCTGGAGAAAGCACTTCCCGCCTGCCCACTTCAGAAGTAAGTGCATGCTCTCTCACTATGTCTAGTAAAGCCCAGTGTGAACCTCGTGTTCTCTCTCAGCTCAGCACTCACGGGCAGGATCATGATTTTCATTCAGTGTTATAATGAAAATACTTAATGACCACACCTTCTCAGTCTTGCACTCTCAAACTTAAGACAGAGCCACAAGTAAAGACAACATACCCCTCCTACGCTTCAGAGTTCATGCTGAGGCGGGGGCCCTGGGAGGCCTTGGAAGGGATCAGTCATTCTGCACTGGTTAAAAGCCTGGCTGACCTGCAGGGTATTGTGAGCTGAAGGGCTGTCTTCCTGCCCTGCTGCCTTAGATAGAAGGTTGGCTGGTCAGAGATTACTATGCCTGGGGCCAGCCTCATTGGCCAGCTCTGGACATGCTATCACCAATAGAAGACTGACCTTTGTTCATTCTGATCCTTGAAGGAATTGGCTTTTACAGCTGGAATATGCTTCTATGTGACTGATCCTGTGTGTCTTACCATGACACCCATTAAAGATTTGATTTCACTGGAGCCCAGCATCATGAAAAAATCTGTCGTGTTATGAGTTCTGTATGCTTTTAAATATATTTTTAAAAAAACAATTAAATTCCAGGAAAAAATATAATTCCATATAATTAATCAATTAAAGGTTAAAAATCATATAAACACCTGAATTGATAGAGAAAAATAATTGTATAGAATGTTATACTCATTTGTGATTTTAAAATATGTATCAACCGTAACAGGTTTGTTTTTTTCTTGATCTGATAAATGTCTTATATCCAGAATACATGAAGAAATAAAAAATAGATAGGTAAATAGCTCAATAAAAATGATGGCCAAATATTTGAATAGACCACTCACTTAAGAAGACCTGTGATGGCAAATTGGCACACAAAAAGGCACTAGCATGTCTCTGAAATATTGTGGGCCTGGTTCCAGACCACTGTAATAATTTAGTATAGCAAAATCACAAGTCCTAATCTTTTTGCTGGTGGACGTTCTTGCATTCAGTTTGTAAAAAACAATGCAACACCTGTGAATCACAATAAAAGTGAAATACAATAACACAAGGTATGCCTATATCTGACGTCACTAGCCATTAGAGTAATGCACGTGAAAACCATGATGAAATATAATTCATACTCCCCAGAAGAGGTAAAATTTAAAAAGACCAAACATACTAAATGTTGGCAAGGGTGTGGAGTAACTGGAACTCTCATACATCACTTATGGGAATGTAGAAAGGTTTAACAGTTATGAAAAACAGTTTGGAAGTGTTTTTGGGTGTTTTTTTTTTTTGTACTTACACATTTATCCAAAGAGTCAGAATTCTACTCCTATTTATAGAAAAGAAATAAAAATTCTACAGCAGCTTTATTTACAGAAGCCAAAAATTTAAAACAAGCTAAAATGTCCATCATCAGGGGTAATAATAAATTGTGGAATACTATTCATTGGAATACTATTCATCAATTAAAAGAAACACACCACTAATAAAGTCAGCAACCTGGATGCATCTTTCAAGTCATGTAAATTGAAGTTCAAGAACAAGCAATACCGATCCGTGATGATTAAAGTGTGACTAAATTCAAAAGGGTAGTTTCCCAGGGGTGTGCAGGTGTTGGAGACTGACTGGGCAAAGCAAAACAGGAACTTTTGGGGGTGATGGAAATCTTCCATATTGGGATAGTTCCCCCACCAGGTACTGGATTCTCCCGCAGTATCACTGCCACATCCTGAAAACCATAGTGAGTGAACCTTCATTGCAGATTCAGCCTCAAGCAAACCTACTTCTACAAACATTGAACTGGGGGAAGAAGCTTTAGATAGTTTTGTTTCTCTTCTAAACTCATTTTGAATTCACTTTCATTTTTATTTTAGGAAACAGCTGTTACTTAATTATACTCTTTTGGAGCTTTATAGAATTACAAACCTCAGTTTACTTTTTGAAAATAAAGTTGACTTAAATATTAAGAAATAGATGAAAGTTATTTTCTGGTGTTACCATATAGCAGCAATTGAATCAATTGCTATTACAAAGATAATCCAAAATAAATTCCCAACAGTCGAACAAGTAGCAACTCTCATGAGCCATCTTAACCAACTGAGCCCTGCTCTTTCTCAATACCTCTCTCTCATGTAAAAATACTAACGCACATTATGCCCAGGGTGAGGACTTTAGTTTCCTTACATACCTAAAAATTATTGCTGCCCTGCATATTAGCCAGCAGAGGGCTTAATGAGAGAATTCCCAGGTCCTCACAAAATAGCCAAGAGCACCTCTGTTAGTGGGCTTTGTTAAACATGTAATTTGCCTCTTAAATCTGCACAGGCAGTGTGGCTGATTATTCTTATTAGTTGTTAAACCCAACCACTACTTATGTTCATTCAAACAGTTCTTTTTCAATTGTCACATGTATCCAATTACCCACAGGCAGTTTTAGTCCCTGAGTGGACAAATCCTAGAATTTTAGAGTTGAGGGTAACCTTCTAGGTCATGCCTCTGAGGTCTTTCAGTTTAAACATTTTACCTAAGAAGCTCTTTCAACATTGCTTCTGACAGATAATTGGGTAACCTCTGCTTGTGGAAGAGAGATGAATAGATATCATTTACGAGGGAATGCACTGCACATATGCACAGTTCAATTATCTGGCACCAAAATCACTTTTTCCATAAATTCTATTTGTTGGTCCCAGTAATTCTCTATGCACCTACATGGAGTAATTTCAGTTCCTCTTCTACAGGACAGCCATCCGTATAATATTTAGAGCCTCTTGTCATTTATTTGGATTTTGGTATCAATCTTGGTAAACAATATAATCTTCTTATCACATATCTATTAGTTCTTTTTTTATTTCAATTTTATAATTGTAGTGATCCCCATCACTTGGAGATTTGAATTTGCAAGGATAATCTCCCAAACATTTATAATTTAATAGTATAAGGACCTCCAAAGTCAGAAACAGTTTGTGATCTAACCCAGTGCCTCTCAAACTTGAATGTGCATTGAATTACCTGCAATCTTATTAAAACACAATCTGATTCAGTAGTTCTGAGGCAGAGCCTGAGAGTATGCATTTCTAACAAACTTCCTTGTGGTTGGTCACACATTGCATTGAGTAACAGGGTCTAAATAGAGTTTCTTATATAGATTTCATTAAGTTTCAAATATATGACATGCTTCCACACTGTTGTATTTTATATAAATACATAATTAAGGCAAACCATTAACACTAGCACACATATATATGAATATATATATATACACATATATATGTATATATATGTGTGTGTGTGTATATATATATATATACACATATATATATGTATATATATATATTTATATATATATATACGCACATACAAGTAATGCTGTTCTATTCAAGAACCTCAAATTTGTAGGAAAGGAGACTATTTACATTAGTTCTCCACTGCTAATCATTATCTGGCATGTGGGGGCTTTGAGCTAGGAAAATAGGATATTCTCTCAAATTATCTAGAATTATTTAAAGACCAATAATTGCTTAAAACTTGTACTGTAATTAACTTAACTGTACCATAACTTTTTTGACTCTGCACCTGTTAATTAAGAGCCTGATTTCCATAGGCTGACTTTCTTCCCGGTGGCCAGCTCTCACTTTTGCCATCAGCAGGACTTTTCGATGTTTTCACAAAGGCAAAAATGACTTTATTACCCAGGGGGTTAGGCACACATACTCCATAAATTTTCTCATGTGAGCATGAATTTCCCACAGTGAGTCTGTTTCAGTATGGAATAAGTAATGTTCTCTTCTCTAAGGAAAGAATCATCCATTGCTGAACAGTCATCGTCTGAGGGCTGGCTTACCCATCGTATTCTCTATTGTTTCAGATATACTTGTTTTACTTAGTTTTCTACTAATCTACTCATAGGAATTGCTATAATTTATGACTAGATAAATTATAATTACTGCTAATTTACTATAATGCCTAGGAACTTTAGAAGAGCTCTTATTAGTAACAGCAACAATAAAACAGCTACCATTACCATTTATTGAGTGTTCATCTCATGCACAATACTGTCATTGTTCACGCTTACAGAATTCTGAATAAGTAAGTATACTTGGTACCATTACAGGGATGAAGAAACAGAAGTTTGTGGATGTGAAATAGTTTGGTTTGGGTTACTTTAGTAGTAAATGGTTAAGCTGGGTTTGGAGCCAAATATCTTTGGCATCATGCTACAATGCAACTTTGTCTGCCTATAGGAGGGGTTTCATATTAACGCATAAAAGGTTTTTTGTTTAAGAAAATAATTCTAATCATCTTTAAAATGAGAGACTACATCAAACTAGATCCAAAGAACATATAAAAGACAAAAGGAACTTTTTAAATATGGAGTATCCTCAGGGCATAAATATAAAGCCTTCTTAGGATCAGAGATCATTAAAAAGAATTTATGTCAAACACAATACATTTCAAAACACAAAACAATTACTCCAGCATTTAAGCTATTTAAATCTCCCATATTAACTATGTGGCAAGGAGTATCCAACCAATTTAATGAATCGATAATAGACATTAGCAGAACTAACAGCTTATGTGTTTAGTTTAAATTAGCACTGAGCTGGCTTAGCTTTGTGATTTGTTTTTCAAGATATGATGATCTTCAATTTCAGTTCCTTCCATTTTTACTTCTTTTTTTGTAAAAACATTTTGTAAGGACCTGAAAAATTGCAGTACCTATCCCTGTACTATATCCGTTTACTTTCTGCAGTTATCACATCACCTCATGTCCACAACTCTGGCTCAAATAAATCTGTGACTTCTCTGCTGTAAAAGTTGTAGATGAGTGTGAGACAAAAGTAGAGGTGATAAAAGAATGAGACTGAATATTTCAGATAAAGTGATAGTAAAGAAATCTTATTAGATCTATAGACATGTTTGATATGAGAAAAAACCAAGATATCATATGTACAGGCATAAAAATTTGGAAGAATGTCAGGAAATTTAAATAAAAATGTATTTCTTATAGGATATAGCTGTAAGTGACTAAATCACGGTGCATATTTTAATGAGTCAGAACCTCTCAATGTCTAAGACTTTTCGTGATAGCGCTCTAGCTTTCATTCTATTGTTAAAATAAATGGTATACCAGTAAAGTTTATAACAGGAAAATTAACTCCACTAAGTAGTAGCATAAAATTTCTCCATCTTAATTGTCTAAATATAATTCCCATTCATATTTCACTTGGAAAAAAATCTATAAGACTGCTAAAAAATATTTACAACAAACTGCAATCCTGTATTGGAGAAACAAAATGGATAGATAATAAGTTTAATTGAGATATTAAAAGACAAATCTAGACTGAGCCAAAAAAAATAGGATTTATGACTCCTTTCTGACTTTCAGAGTGTAACTCAAATGACACAGGTCTTCATAATCTGCTCATCACCTTCTGCAGTTTGAAAACCATCATCTGCCAGTGACCTGTGGAATTCATCGTGGAGGTAGAAGATAAGGTTATGTCACCAATACCAGTCCACTGGGAAAGGTTAGTTTTTAGGAGTGAGTGACTGACTTCTATAATAGAATGAACAACGTTAGATGAACAATGTAGCAAGCACAGGAAACACGAACATAATTTACAAAAGATTTGTTTGTCCTCCAAGTCCTAAGCATTCATATTGTCATCTGGCTGAATTTGGTTTAGAAATATGCACAGTCATCTGCCCCCAACAATATAAGCATCATAAAGTACTGGTTCAAACAATCTTTATAACAAGCATTGCATGATTTAGCATCCATCCTGTAAATAATTGAATCTAATAAAACAGAGGAAGCATTGTTTTCATTCAAGGAGAAAGTAAATTTTAGTATAAAATGAGAGGCAGCTTTTTTATTGACATAGGAGAATGGACTAGCAAACAGGGAAAAAAACCGGCTCACTGAAATTGTATTAAAATAGATATACAATGTGAAAGATATTATATAAGCACTTCGTTTAACCAAACTATGAAATGTTTTCTGTTTTCTTCTGCTAAAGAATATTTAGGAGCTTGTAAATATGCTGGAATAATACTCTAGGAAGCAGTCTTTCATTTATTCAGGTAACAGATAAGTATGAGTAAAAGAAAAATCTTGATACTCCTTTTAAACATATAGTTTATCTGGATTTACTATCTAGTTGTGTGAAAGGGGGATAGTTACAGATTATTTTGATCCACAATAATGGTGAACATATTTATAGTGTTTATTCATGAAATGTGATATGTTTAATATAACAAAATTCAGAGTTAGTGGTTAGAAAATATCCCCAGTACATAAACATGTCTCATTGCAAATCTTTTTTTCTGAAATAAAAGGAATTTTGGTAGGAAGAATATAATATAGTCATATATATTCACAATTCTCAAGGCGTCACAATAGATCAGTGTTTTTCAAACTGCAGTGTATGACCTACTCATAGGGCATGAAATAAATCTAACGGGACATGACCAGGTATTTTTTTAATGGTACACAGTAGAATAGAATACAATATACTGGAGGGCATTGCACATAGTAAAAATCATTTAATAAAATCTCCTTCTCACATCGTATACATATACACTAATATACATATGTATATATTTACATATATACTTATGCATGTGCATATCTGTCAGTGTGTTTTTATTTACTAGATCCTATTATAAAATAATGCATATTTTTTGTAGGCCTTAGTCAAAAAAATTAGAAAAGTACTTCAATAAATCATATCAAATCTTAATCTTTATCACCGAACTGAAATCATATATTGTACTTTCCTTCAGAAAATTATCTTAAAATTAACTGACACAATTAGCTCTATAGACAGATCATAGAATATATTAAATATGATTTCTATAACCACTACAGAAGTGTCACATGATCTAGAAAGAAAAGCTTAGGTGCTGGTCTCATATAAACATTCTGGTTTCCAGTTTCCAGTTTACTCTAATTCTCATGCTTTACCTTTCACCTTTTTATTATACGAGTATTATGGCATGCATTATTTTATTCTGGCTGAATTTTTGTATCTTAATTTGACTTGGTCAAATTTCCACAAAGCTCCCTTGATATATTGACCAGCAATTAATTTTAGAGAATCAGGACAGATTTACAGACACAATTTGACAAGATCATAATCTATGAGCTCCAGGGAAATGTTGGTGATAAGGTGGCTGCAGATGTGAAATGAGGGACCAAAGATGTTTTTGGTGGTTGTGGGTTTGGGACAAGGAAAACGGAAACAATCTCAAAGAATTTCTGAGCTTTTGAGTGATGGAGAAAGCAGTAAATGAGTAACTTAATAAATTAATAAATTACTATAATGAGAGGAAATGATTGGGGAGAGAATGAAACTTTTTATTACCACTCCAAGGAAAGAGCTTTGGGGGGAAAGTTAAAACATGTACAGATTTTGTTTTTATAAGCCATTCAAAGAAAACATCTGGTCTCCTTACCATGGCTTCTGTCCCTGCCTTCTGCAATAGAAATCATGCTCCTTCTTGCAGGCCTGGAATTGTAATCAAACCACCTTCATTTTACATAACCCCAAAAGAGTACTAACAACTTTTGATTACTGATAGTCTGGGAAGAATTCAAACTACTAATCCATTGTCTGTAAGCACTTTATTCTCATACCGATGCCATAAACAATCTAATTCTGTAAAAGCTGACACATAATACCTAGTATGAAGAGAAGAACTTATGTTTAGTAGCAACCTGAGGAAACATAAGTACATAAAATCAACAAGGAAGCATCAGTGTGGTTCATTGGAGATCTGGGACTGCATATCTGGATATAATATGGGATAAATTGAGAAAATTAGGGCAATCATGGATCAAAAGTTATAACACAGCATTTCTGTGCATCACAGAAACCCTTCAGGGAAACCCTGGCTCAGCAATGAGTTCATTTGTAACAGAGATAATGACCCAAAAACATTCTTCTGGAGACAGTGTGGAAACTATTTCCTTTTTAAAAGAAAGGCACCTGTGGAACTAATTAGGATGAAGTACTTCTTTCAAAGTATGGGCTACAATCCTGTTGAGTGAATAAAAGATTTACAAGACTGTAGTTCAAAATGAAGAAAGAACTCAAATGACAGCTGGTGTTGGCTTCCGGTATGAAAACAAGGAGATTCAGAGAGATTCAGACTGACATTCACTCAGACAGTAGTTGCAAGAGAAAACAGTAATTGCACCTAAGAACAATTAAATGATGCAAGTTACTCTGCCCCAAATTCAATGAACAGGTGCCCTAAAAAGGATAAGCCTCCCCGATATGCATATACTACATACAAACTCTGGTCAGAGCTCTGAAAAAGTGTTTCTTTCCAGGGAGTGAGCCGTGGGGTGATGGTAAGAGATTGCATTTGTATTTTATACCTTCTAAGTTTTCACTGTTTGCTTTTTTAAAAAACATATATATGGATTAATTTTTTTAAAAGTATTGAAAAGAAAGAGGATTGCTCATTATATTTAGGAATGTAAGATATTATATTTAATTATTTTCTTCTTCATTCGAGATGCAGAATAATTTTTTGTTTGCAGATTTGTGTATACTGCTCAATTCATGTGCATAAGTAGAAGCATATGTAAATGAATGATGCCAAACATCTGTTATTGTTTCATTGTCAGCTGAACAATAATGCAGAGATTTGATAGCACGACCCAACTGCCAAAGCTTACCATACCCATGCATCAGAAAGAGGAAATGCAATGGAATCATCGAATGAAAGAATCAGGGGCCTTAGAGATTTAGGGAAATCTAATTCATATGCGTTTTTCTTTTACTGTTATGCTAGTGAGAAAGTCTCAAATTTTACTTAAAATTAATCTATTTATCAACCTAGCTTAATCAATCTCTATTCTTCTCTGACAGGGCTTCCAAAAAAGCCAATTCTCCCATAGTTTCTTAGAGTTATACATCTTCTGGATTGAACATTTCTTACTATCTCTGCCTTTACACTACCTCTCAGGTTGCTGTTCATCTTTGACAAAAACTTTGTGGAGTCACTGACCTTGTAGCTAAATCTAACAGATAACTTACACTCTTTATCATATATTGACGTGTCAGCATCATTTCACATTCTCGATTACTCCTTCCCTCCCTCTTGCATCACTTTCTTTCCCTGGTTTTGTGATACCACTCCTTCCTGTTCTTTCTTATAACTCTATGGTCTTCTTGGTCTCCTATCTCTTCAATTTTGGGGTTCCTCAGTTTTTTCTTATGGGCCCTTTCTTTTTATTCTAGTCTATTTCTGGGTTGTGTCATGAACTCTATGGCTTCGTTTGCCACCTATATACTTAAAATTTCCAAATCTATATACCTAGGTCAAATTTTTTTATTAAAACTATTTATTAAACCTATTTTTTTAACTACCTACTACATACCTCTATTTGAATGTTCCACAAGAACTTCATATTGAATAGATCTAAAACTTGTCTCAAGGGATTTCTTTAAACCCAGTCCTTGCCATGCATTCAATTTTTCAGAGAATGGTACTGATAACCACTTAGTTGCCCAAGCTAGAATCATGGTGCTTCCGAGTCTTTTTTCCTCATTCAATATATCCAACATATTACTGGACACCTACTCTTCTCTATTCTTGTTGACACTTCTTTATCTCTTACTCAAATAGACACATAGCCCTGTCTCCCTGACCTACTTTGCTGCTTCTCCCCAAACCATTCTTCACACAGCAGCCAGAGTAATAAGTGTGTGTGCGCGCGCGCGCGCACACACACACACTCACTCATATCACGGTACTGTCCTATTTAAAATCCAATAAGAGTAAAGGCAATGTCCTTATAATGACATAGCACATTATTATGACTAGCCACCTGATTCCACTCTCACACCCAATGCAACACAATACTTATCACCCAAAAGATAATTCTGTTAATCAATTATTCCATGTTCCTACCCATGCTTCAGAATTTTCCACATGCTTTTCCTCTAAAACACACACCTTTGGCCTCTTATATGCCTGGTTAACTTCTATACATCATTTAAGTTTCAGTAAGACATTATTCCCACTGGGAAAATTTTCCTGACTTTCATTCCTCCATCCAAGTCTTTGTTTACTGTCGCTCATCTATGTTCCCATGACAAATAATATTTGGTTGCGCTTATCACATTGTATTACAATTCTCTCTTCACTTGTCTCTAAGTTCATAAGGGCAAGGATTGCATCTATTTTCTCTACCATTTTATTCGTAGCTTCTAACATAGTGACTAGTACAGAATTTGAGTTCAGTAAACATTTTTAATTGCATATATAAATGAATGAATCATCATCATCAATCTTATTAATTCCTTATTCTCAGAAATCCAAGGGTCTTTGGCTACTCTTACAATAATTTGATGTATGACATCTGACTTTATTTAATCTATTTTCATGATGTTTCAGAACACAAGATAATATTAAAATATATTTGCTGTCTCTGATAAACTTTCTTGTCGGTGGACACTGTCAAAGTCACCAAAAACCTGCAAGACAATTAATTATTCAAGAACTGATTTTATCTTAATGGATATGTTCACAAGTATACATCAAGAGTTTATGCACTGCTTTGAAAAGGCAGAATAGTGCTGGGACTAAATCATTATCTTGAAGAAGCTCAAAGTTATTTGCTAAGTTGTTCCAGGGGAGCCCCACATCCAAGTGACAGATTTCATTAGTAGTACATCCAATTTTGCTATCTTGTAGAACATTGTTAGGTACGATGCTAATAGACAACATAAGTGGAAAATCAGAACATATGTTGTGAAATTAGCTGGAAGCTATATAAGCAACATTTTTTTGTTTTTCTGGATGAAGAGTTCTGGTTCAAAGACATAGTTTCTGACATTTTAGTGTGCCGGAAAAACAACCAATAATGGATATTTCAAACAGAATTAAGAAATTGAACAGAACTAAGCTAGAGAGTTGCTCATATGAGTAGGGGAAAGCCAGGGTAACAAGAGAACTAGATAAAACGCTATAAGTAAATACTGAGTTTTTCTCAATACATTTTACTAGACCACCTACTGCAAATTAAGAGTTGAAAACAGGCCGTTTGAACATGATGGGGTGGAAAAGTTAGAGGAAATGTTAGAACACCAGAGACAAATAACACCAGCTACAAAGATTTAGACAAAATATGTATTTCATAGTTACTGTAATGGAACAGACAATAGACATGTAGCATGTATTTTGAATCACTCAGAGTAATATCTATATCTGGTGCAAAAACATTGTTAAGTATAAAGGACAACTCTATATAATAACACTAGATTGAGGGAATGAGACATGAAACAAAAAAACGGAGAAAGGAGATGTAATGAAAGTTTCTAAATAGAACTTCTGATCCAGCAAAATACCTAGTAGTCCATCACTTATCCCAGGTCAAAAACAAAAACACAGAGGGTGCTTCTCTAAAGAAAATATAAGAAGAAAACTCAGCATTTGACTTTTATAGTCCCGCAGTATAAGGTCTGGCGTATTGCCTATTCATCACAAAGAAAAAGCTAGTGATCAATTCTTTCCACAACTAAAAAGCTTCTATGAAATATTTACTTGCCTTATTTCTAACCGTTAAAGGTAAACGATGATTAATAGTCATTTAAGGGAAACAAGCACTGTGGAGAAAAATAAAAAGCCAAACTAAGCAAACAGAAAAGTCAATTCCAAAAGAGACAAAAAAATTAGAGAACAGAATAAGATGTTTAAAAATGCTTTCATTACTATTCAACAAGAAGATCTAGGAAGACATTGCATGCATAGCAAAGAAAAACTGGATTCAAAGAAAAAAAAGAGCAATAAAAGAACAAGAAAGAGCTTTCACAAAATGCAAATAAAATTTCTAAAATGGAAATTTGGTACAAGAAATCAAAGTCACATTTAAGGAAATATTCTACAAATTGTAAAAATATATTAAAAAGATGAAATAAATAAGAAAATACATAATGCAGAAGGTCAAATAAGGAAGTCTATTATCTGATTAACCAGAGTACAAAAATGAGAGAATAAGGGGAAGAAAACTATCAGAGAAATATTACAAGAGAATTTCCAAGGCAGAGGGATATACCTTTTTAATTGAAAGGCTCCATCAAGTGCCCAACAAAAAGAAAAAAAAAAAAAAACCACATCTAAATACATATTTGTAAAACCTAACTAACAACAATAAGTTCAAGAATGAGATCACAGATTATTTTAAAGAGAAAAACATAGGTTATGGGTGAAGGAACAAGAATCAGCCTGGATTCTAGTATACCGGAAGTATAGAAACAAACAGCAAAACCTTCAAAGTAGTGGATAAACAAAAAAAGATTCTTATGTAACATGAAACTATCAACTGAGTATGAGGGCATAATACAAACATTTCACACAAAAAAATCAGAAAGTTTACCACTCCTGCTTCCTCTCCTAGGAAGTTAATCTTCCCATCAATGTCTAATTAAATCACTCTCCCTAATTCCCCATTGATTTTGCAATTTCAAAGAGTGCAGCTAAACTTCCATTTCAAATGTCATGAATCACAGACATGTGCTGACTCCCCATTTTGTAGAACCAGAAAGGATATTAATGCTCCCACCCTCTTCTCACCTTTTTTGTTCTACTCAAGCTTTGACGACCTCACATTTACTTTTATATTTATACAGTTAGATTAGTTCCAAAATTTCCAACCTAATAAATATTATTAGTATGACAGTGATGCTCCAAAAGTAGATTGTTATGACATTCAGTCATATCCTAGGATTATATTTCATCCCCTATAAGTCTAATACCCTTATTCTTCTGTAAGGAAAACACCTTTTTGAGTAACTTAAAATGAATTCTCCTTTTTCAATTCTCTACCAAGTGTCTTTACCATATTCTCAATTTTGTGTAAGTTGTTAATTATTCTACATATTTGACAGAGTCCTCCTGTTTCCCAGTCTTCCATCCAGTGTTTTGTTCTCTTACTGCTCTCTAAGCCAACACTACTGCTGTCACAATGAGATTCCATGTTACTGTGCTTCTTAGCCAAACCCACTCTTTCTTTGATATCACGTATTCCTTGTTCTTGGTATACCCACTTCTTACTATAGTACATCTTCAGTGAACTTCCTAAGAAGGAAAGATAGTGAAGGGATGGGGCGGGGGCAGGGAACAGAGAGAAGGTTGATGGGGTGAATGAACTAAACTCTTCTTTCATAGCAGAAAGTCAACAAATAATGTACAAGACTTGAAAGAATAAATAGCAACATATTTAAAAATATGCATCAGAAGAGCTAAACACAGAAACAGAAGTGGTTGTCCCTGAGACACAGAGCCTGGGAGGAGAAACTTTAGCAATAAGCACTCACTTTTCAATATAAGTGGTAATCATTAGCTATTCACCAAATATTACCAGTTCTTTGCCCCCTAAGAACATGGCAGGCCTGAACTTCCTGATCCTGGTAAGACTGCATGGAGCTATATTACTTAGTCATGGTCGAGGACTTGTGAGTAAAAGTGACATGTATCCCTTCCAAGTGGAGACTTTAAGAGCTAGTGTACAGCTCACTACCCTCTCTTTTTTTCTCTGTAACATTAATCAGAAACTTTGGTGGTTGGTCATCCACTTGAGTCCCAGAATGAGAATACATGTTTCAGAGGTAGCCTCCAGATAACTTCGGATAGACACGCAGCATGAGCTAGAAATAAGCCTTTACTGTTACAAGCCACTGCAATTGTACACCTGAAATCTATGTAACTTTGCTAACAATTGTCACCCCAATAAACTTTAATTTAAAAAAAAAGTTAGTGGAAGGATGCTATTTAATTTTTTTCAACATGTGCATGATTTTCTTTGATAATAAGATATTTTAAAACATCAAAAGACATAGCAGGCTTCTAATTTGTCATAATATAGCCATCATGTTTTTGTTAATGGATGAGAATGTCAAATTTATAAACTAAAAAAAATGATTTTAATTTTCCTTCCTAATAAGGTTCCTCCTCTGAATCTCAGAACATAGAAAATTGAGTGATTATTTTCTCCATTATCCTGACGTTGGTACATAACTAGTATCATAGTAGAGGCATAAGAGAAAAGCTGATTCATTACATATATATATAATAGGTGTCTTAAGTTATTAGGGATTAATTCCTTGTGGAATTCCAGTTGAGAAAGGTTCCTTGGACCATAGTCCCCATAAAAGGTTAGTATGTTGACTCAAGGAAAGATAGCTAGCCATTCTTCAACATTGTCATATCAGAGTAAAGCATTAAATAATTAAAACCACAAAAATTAAATAAGAATTACTTTTATGATATGCTAGTTTATATAAAGTACTGGTTTTCAAACTTCAGTGAGTCTGGATTGGGGACCAGAAATTTGCATTTTAAAAAGTACATGAAGATACTCTGAAGTGAGTAGTTCTTAGGAAAGCTTTAAGGCTACTGCCTCAATATTTTAGTATTTACACAAAAAGAAGTTCAAAGGATTGTTTACTTTTTCCCCCCTAATATCAATGAGTGATTAACTTCTCAGGGAACAAAGTAATGAAAATAGAAACTAGGATAAATTTGAAATTAAAATTAAAATAGAATTGAATCCTCCTCATCAGAGAAGATTAACCATATCAAGAACTGACTGTGATTAGAGAGTCCCAAACAGGGTGAACCCAAACAGGCCCACACCAAGACACATCATAATTAAAATACCAAAGGTTAAAGACAGAGAAAATCTTAAAAGCAGCAAGAGAAAGGCAACTATTGTAGTAACTTATAAGGGAGCTCCCATAAGATTGTCAGCTGATTTCTCCACAGAAACTTTGCAGGCCAGAAGGGATTAAAAGTAAGTATTCAAAGTGATGTAAAGCAAGAATCTAAAACCAAGACTACTCTACTCAGCAAGGCTATTAGTTAAAATTGAAGAACAGATAAAGAGCTCCCAGACAAAAAATAAAGCTAAGAGTTTATCACCACCAAACCAGTATTACAAGGAATCTTAGAGGGACTTTTTTTAAATAGAAAAAAAAAAAAAAGATAAAAAATATGAATAATAAAATGTCAATAACTACATATCTATCAACAATTGCTTTTATTGTAAATGGATTAAATGCTCCAATCAAAAACATAGGGTGACTAAAAAGATAAGAAAACAAAAATCCTTACATATGCTGCCTACAAGAGACTCACTACAGACTGAAAGACACACAGATTGAAAGTAAAGAGATGGAAAAAGTTATTTCATGAAAATGAAAAAAAAAAAAAGCTGTGGTAGTAATACTTATACCAGAAAAAAAGAGACTTTAAAACAAATTCTATAACAAGGACAAAGAAGGACCCAGTAATCCCAGTTCTGGATATTTATCCGAAGAAACCCAAAATGCCACTTTGAGGGGAACTATGTATCCATATGTTCATTGCAGCATTATTTATAATAGCCAAGATGTGGAGGCAGCCTGGGTGTCCATAGATGTATGAATGGATAAAGAAGAGGTGGTACATACTCATGTACACAACGGGATATTGCCTGATGGAAGAGAATGGGTTCTTGCCATCTCAGGCAGCATAGAGGACCTGAGTAGAGTATGTCAGACAGAGAAACAGATGCAATGTGATTTTGCTTATATTTGGAATCCAAAGAATAAAATAAACAAACAAAATAGAAACACACTCATGGATACAGAGAACATTTTGATGGTTGCCAGATAGAAGGGAGGTTCAGGGAGTGGATGACAAATTGGAAGGGATCAAGAAGTGCAAATTGGTTGTTGCAAGGTAGTCATGGGAAAGTAGGGTATAGCATAAGAAATATGGTCAATGATATTGTAATAACTATGTATGGTGTCAGATGGGAACTAGGTATATCAGGGTGATAGATGGGAGGAGGATTATGGAACAGGGTCAAAATAGTGAAGATATTAAGAAGTGCAAACTGGTAGTTACATATCAATTATATGTGGAATCTGAAAACAAAATTAATAAACAGAACAGAAACAAACTCACAGATATGGAAAACATTTGGGTGGTTGCCAGATGAATGGGGGATTGGGGGTGTTAGTAAAAAAAAGGGAAGAGATTAAGAAACATAAACTAGTTGTTACGCAGTAGTCATGTGAATGTAGGGTATAGCATAAGGAATACAGTCAATAATACTGTCATAACTATGTATGGTGTCAGATGTGCACTAGATTTATTGGGGTGATAGATGGGAGGGAGTTGGGAGGCAGGGTGGAAAAGGTGAAAGGATTAAGAAGTACAAATTGGTAGTTACAAAATAGCCATGAGGATACTATGTAAAGCAAAACATTGGAAATACAGTCAATGATATGTTAATAATCACATATGGTGGTAGGGGAATACTAGACTAGTCAGGGGAATCACTTCTTAAATTATATAAACGTCTAACCACTATTATATATACCTGAAATTAATATAAAATAATATTAAATGTCAACTGTAATTGAAAAATATAAAAGGGGGTGGGGGAAAGAAGGGAATAAGAGGTCCAAATTTCCAGGTATAAAATAAGTAAGTCATGGCAAAGTAAAATACAGCATAGAGAATATAGACAATAATATTGTAATAACATAGGACAGTGTCAGATGGTTGCTGGATTTATCATGATAATTACTTCTTTAAGTATATAAATATTGAATAACTATGGTGTACCCCTAAAACTAATATAATATTGTATATTAGCTATATTTTTAACACAAATCTTAAACATATATGTAGAATAAAAATAAATAAATAAAGCCTAAGGAAAAAAAAAACTGACTGTGATTAAGACATCCCAGGAACCTAAGAGTCGTGTCTGGTCACCTCTCAGAAGAATTCAGTAGTTGGTAAGATGCCAGCTGGACCTATGACCATCTTTCCATCTCCACAGACACATCGTGAAACAGCAGACAAACAGGATCAAGGAGAAAAGGATTCACCAAGCCAGCCAAATTTCCTGAGGTCCCAACACCACTGGGAAAGGGCACTCTAGGAGGAAACTCGGTTTCTATTCTCCCACTTCATGGGGGAACCATTTCTTGCTGTTGTCTAGTCACAGTGCCTTGCTATGCAAAACTTCTGAGACCTAGGCTACTCTCTTTTATGTTTTTTGCCACATGACTCTACAAATCAGTTCAGTCATTTCAGATTATGGCAGTTGACCTGATGACTATGAATATATTCCCCGTTCTTTCAAAACTCATCTGTGCATACCGTTGGCTATATTCAAATCTCATTTTTCGTATTTTGAAATTTTTAAATGTCATAACCATTTGACCTTCTGTTTTTCCTACTTATTTTGAGAACAGAAAACCAAAGGTTAGCAATGGTTGCTAGAAAAAATAATATTGAAATGTGAGCAAGTATTAAAAATATATGAAATTGTTATTGAAAATAGGTCTTGCTCATCATCACCAAAAGTAAGTGTGTCAACATCTGTGGTCACTGTTGACAGTTTTGATGATCCTACTCCTGTTTTGGAGTTGATAATTTTGGTGTCACTTTTAGTCTAAATCCAATCCTACTTACATTTTTCTCTTCATTTTACATAGTTTTAAGACTCATAGTTCCCTCCTCTCTCCTGCCACTTATAGCCTGATGTCTGAATGAAGAAGGGAATATAAACGGGCATTGGAAAGACAAAATGCACACTGTTTAATAAGTGAGTTCTGTTGTACTACTGTATCACAAAGCAAAACTTATAAAATAGCTATGAAAAAAGTAATGTATTTAATGTAGAATATTTTACACTACACCAAAATGTGCCTGCATATGTTAGACTTTCCTTGAGCAAGGCATCTTTTCCATATTAGGAATACCAAACTTCATACCTGATTATATATCTACTTTACTTTGGTGTTAAGAAGATAGGCATTCAATTTGCTATCTTTTCCCACTCACTGCCAAGGGTCTTAGGGTTCATATCCTTATGAACAAACCATATCCCTGGTATCTGGTTTTCCTAGTCTTATTTTCTTTTATTCCATTTTTTCCATCTATTCATTGTTATTCTGTTAAATGGTATGTATTTTTTGTAACCTACCTACCTCCAAACATAGCCAGGCAAAAAAAGTATAATAAGTCGGTAATAAGCGAAAAGAAGATGATAGATAGATAGATACATTGATTAATTGATAGATAGATAATAGATAGATAGAAAGATATAGATAGATAGACAGATATCTATAGATATAGATATAGGTCAGGGGTCATTAAACTGCAGCTTGCGAGCCACATGCGGCTCCTTGGGTACTTTCCATCTCAAAAGTTTGCCGACCCCTG
>NW_017731670.1:1484342-1489910 GCF_001890085.2 Hipposideros armiger
GAACAACAGCTCAACCTGGAGCTGGGCTGCCATGAGTCACCGGTGACGGCATAGGCTGCAGCCCCTGTGGCAGTGGGTTGCCATGGGCTACCGTGCGTAGCCAGCAGCCAGCATGAGCGGCCCCACAAGCCAGCGACTGATCTGCCTCATCTGGGAAGAGCGCAATGAAGGTGCCAACTTGGGCCAGTGAAGCAACGTCCTCCACAGCTAGACTGAAGAACAAAAAGACACCAACTTGTCTGGTCCCCTTCCCCAATTCCCCAGCGCTGTTCCCATCCCCCAATTTCCCAATTAAAAAAAAAATCTTTAAAAAAATAAAATAAAATAAAAAAATAAAGTACTGTCCAAAAAAATGAAATATAAGTCACATATGTAATTTTAAGTTTTCTAGTAGCCATATTTAAAAATGCAAAAAAAAAAAACCAGGTGAAATTAATTTTGCTAATATTTTAGTTATTCCAATAGATACAAAGTATATCATTTGTATTTAAAAATGAAATAGAAATGGGTGAAATTAATCACTAGTCACATTTCAAGTGTTCAATACCCACACGTGTCTAAGCACTACTGTGTAGAACGGAGCAAACTTTACTTATCATGGTGATACGGACAAATATGTAGTACGTAATTAATCACTCAGGTTTCCTCAAGGAACACAAAGTAGGACAAATGGCTTAGAAATAAGAGAGAGTGTGTAAAGTCTGGTTTGCTTTAAGATGGCCATGGGTTATCCTAGTGAATATGTTCTCTGGGCAGTGTGAAAACACGTAACCAAGAAAGCAGAGAACATTAGGAATATAAATGTAGTTCCAATTATCCTTCACTTTGCCAGTTCCTGAAAATCGAAGAGTAGAAGTCTCAGCTATACCTTCAAACAGTCAGTTGATCCTCAAGAGACCAAATAATACAAATGACATTTTTTTAAAGTTTGAAAGACACATTTGAAAGAGATGACATCAAACAGTACTACTCATTGGGTCTTGGAGCTGAGGGAATAAGCAACAAAGAGAATTTTAAATATATCTAAAGTAATCAATAGTGAAAGAAATGCAAGATCAGAGTGAAAGCTTTGAGTTTTTAACAAGAAATGATTATTAGTGACATTTGGAAGTATAGCTTTGGTGAATTTGAGTTAAGGGACCAAATTAGAGGAAATTTATAAGAAATCTAGTGAAGAGAAAATTGAAGCAATAAGTGAAAGGATATAGTAATAGTAATAGTAGAAATGCACTTCTATAAAATAGAGCTCCATTTTAGCTGAAGAGCCCAGGGAAACTTAAGAGAAAAACAGCCATTTGGGCATCTGTGTGAAGCTAATAATGAAATGCGGGACTTTACAAGGAGATGAGTGACATGAGGGCATAAAAAAGAGCAGAGGACTTAAATAAGGATCAAATACCCTATCTGGAGGCTTAAAGGAATAAAATGTAAGGGAGTTTTAGATTGGCTGCCAATCAAAGGTGAATTATTTGATCTATTGAGAATTACATGTTTAAATAATTGGTTATCTTGACTTTGAATGAAAGGAAGCATGGGATTTATGTGTACTTCGCAGTTTAGCTGGTATAAAGAAAACGAGAACTTGACTAACAACATGATTTCTATAGAAATGTGCATGTATTTTTTCATATAGGTAAAAATGAATCATATTTTAAGAGAAATAAAAATAAATCAAAATCAAGTCCATCATATGAATTAGAAATAGCTTAAGAAGGAAGTAAAATTAAGAGAAAAATTATTTTTTTTCTTAAAATTCAATATCAGAAACACTTGTGCTTTTAAACATCCTAGGGAATAAGCAAAAAAGTGAAAGTCCAGAAAAGTTTTTGCAATAATTGTCACAGTGCCATGTTGTTTTGCTTATATACTATTTTTCTAAGTTTATACCAAATTTAAAGTTCTTGAAAAATCAATGTCTCCAAGAACTATACTTCTATATAGTTGTACCTGTTCTCCCACATACATCTGGACATCAAGGTATTTGGAAAACTAACAATAGCACTAAAAAAATGATGAAGGAAAAATATAATAACTCTCTGGATTTATATGCTTAAACACAAAATTTATGGAATATATGGTAGTTTTAAGAAAATTAAGTGTCACAACAGAATAACATATAATTTTTCTAACAGGATAATAGTATTTGTTAAAAGTGAAGAGCAGTGTAGATTACAGAATGCCAAAATCAGCAGCAAGGTTTTGGGAAGGAAAAATACATATTTTGAAAGGTTCAAAACAGCAGGAGAACTGGAAAATTATGTCAATTAAAGCAAAGCCCAGGACAATACAAAATACTTTAATAAACTGATTATTTAAAAAGAGCATCAAGCAGTGAAAAGAATTTCAACTAAAACTAAAGAACATTTTAAACATAATTGTACATTAAGCAACTGACAAAAGAAAATTGATGAAGTATAACGAAATAGTCTACAAAGTAATTATTTAGGCTATCTTCAGAATTAAAGCAAAGAGCAGCAGGCATTTGCTGAGCATCAAATCAGATTTATGAGTAGAAAGGTGAGAAATTAAAGAACCAAAAGATTAACACCTTAAGTGACAATTAACTCAATAATGTTTTCTCTGCTGATAAAAAGACCAACACCAGCAGCCTGCAGTCAAAAGTGTTAAATTAAGTAAAGATGATGGAAATTCTTAATTAATTCAGATCACTAAATATCTGGAAGTAATCCAAGTAAGCTCACCCCTGAAAATTACCCTCACAAATAGCTTTTGTGTGTGAGGGAAACATCTACTGCCATCCAGCAGAAAATATTCCTCCTTAAGTGAGTTTAGTGTCTGTTGCATTCATCCCCCCACTATCCGTTTTTATTATCCAGAATGATAGCACATTGAACCCATCAGTGTCCATTATTCCTTGCCCCCTCTTGTGAAACATGGATAAGCAGAGCTAGTTCAGAATGAGGGGTAGGCTCCAGGCATAGCTGGGGTGAGATAGCCTGGCCTTCGAAGTCAAATAAGCCTGGGTATAAAGTATCTCAGATCTATCATCTACAAGCAAGTCATACTTTTGATATGTACTTTTCTCATTTACCAAATGGTGATAATAATACACACCTTACAGAGTTATTAGAGCCAACAAGGCAGGTGAAGCACCTACTGTATCTTGGCAATTGGCACATAAAAAGTGTTTAATAAGTTAAATTATTGTTAAAACCTGAGGCCAAATCCTGCCCTGCCAATAGAAGCTCTAGAACTTGATTCCTGATGATACAGTACCTACCTCATAGTAATGCTAGGATTAAATAAGTTAAAATATGTAAAATGCTTAAAACAGTGTCAAGTAAATAATAAATGCTACATAAATATTATCATCATTATTATTACTAGGCTCAGAATTCCTAAGTGAGCTGAGAGGTTCTGGAAGTAACAAAGATCTAATGTACAGGGCTTCGTATATGAGGCAGAGGTCAAATTTTCAATGGGAGCAGATACAACTAGGAGGATCAGGAAAGACGCCACAATGTGTAACCTGAAAAATTAGGGCCNTTCCATCTCAAAAGTTTGCCGACCCCTGATATAGATACAGGTATAGATAGATGATAGATAGATAGATAGATAGATAGATAGATAGATAGATAGATAGATGATAGATAGATAGATAGATAGATGGATAGATGTACAGATGTATAGAAGAGCCATGCACTGTGGAGGAATCTCAAAATCGTGGCACTGAATCTTAGAAGTTAGCTCCTATCTAGCTGAAACAGGCCTTCTTGCATGTTCTGTGATGAATCCTCTTTCACTAAGATAATGGAAGACAGAGGTATTACTTCCTGTAGTTCTTAACTTATTCATGCTTTCAATCCCTTCAGTTTTATGAATAATATAAGAACTGCATAGTAATAAAAATAGTTAAGAAAACTTGAACTTATTTATTTATCAAGTAAAAGCATGAATCAAGGCACTGTGTTGACTGTTGCAGTGGGTGGAGAATTCCACAGGAGTTGGGAAGAAGTGGGGGCAGGAATACAGGCAGTTGTTTAGAACTCCAGTTTTAGATAGAGGCCACCTTGGATTTCAATGCTTTCCATTGGTGTCACCATGGATATGTATGGTCTTAGCCTCAATTTCCCTTAATCTACCTTTTTGTGTCCCTTAGAGATTTAAGTTGAGATAAAGGCATTAGAGTCCTTAGTACAGAATATGTTTTCCTTTCACTTCTAGATTCTTACTATAATAGTTCTTTCTCTAAAAAGCCTAACATTTATAGAACAATAAATCATATATACAAGACTATTATTGAAAGTCATATGTAATAAAGTCCATGAAAGTGGCATAACTAAAATGATATGAGGAAGGAGGAGCCAAGAAACAAATGATCCAAGTCAGAGACCCAGCTGTGGGGCCCCTTACAGAACAAAGGGCTACCTCAGGTGTTTGAGAACACATAGTGTAGGTCCATCAAGACTCAGAGTTCAAGGACAAATTGGGACAGATTGTACAATTTCAAAGTAAAATTTAAAAAGCTATCAAGAAGAAACTAATAATGAGAACACTTCTTTTGCAAAAGAAATCCATCTGTGAAAAGTAGTATGCTCTTTATGTTGCCACCAATTAGGATATAAAGCTACATTATAGCTCTTCTCATAACAACTAGCATTTACTGTAGAATTAATATGTGCCAGAAGTCCTACCAGGTAAGAACTAACCCCATTTTCTAGAGCAGATGAGACTTAATAAGCTTAAATACTTTGATTACAATGACTTAACAAATGGTGGAGTAGAGATGCTTCCCAGCTACAAAGTCCATGTTCCAAAGCCTGTGATCTTTTCACCACCATCCTTCACTTCTCTGCATATTTGCATTTTATAGGATCATTTTTGATGATTGTTTAAAAAATGTGGTTTGGTTGTTTTCATGGAGATTGGGTCCCTCATATAGGACTTCACATTACCTCTCTGACAGAGGCATTAGGTAAATTTGAATAAGATTATGGGCTTTACTTTCCAAAAGAACCAGGTGATATCAACACCAGCACTGTCTCATAGAAAGATTAGTTGCCCCCACATTCATGCGTTAACAAATAATTCAATATTTTCTGTACCTCTAGTGGTTACAACTCATGATAGTGTGTTAATCACTATGAAGTATCTGCTAAACAAAAAACACATCTCCATTGCATACAAAGTCCCTCAATTTGGGGGCGGGGGGGACATGAAGAAAATAATATGTAAGAAAAAGGAATAAATGATAACTTTCCAATGTTTGCTTTTTAAATTTTTTTCTAATACATATTTAATTTGAACTAGAACAGTCCTGTGTGGCCTGTCCAATAACAAGTAAGCTCTAATCAGAAATTGAAAATAGTTAGTGATCATGGTAACTCCCCTGCCAAGGTTATCACTTTGTGAGGGAGTAAATGTCTAATTATTATGTTGTCTTGTATGCCTGAAACTAATAAAATAAGTACATAAATAAATAAACAAACTAACAATTCAAGGGACCTCTAAAGATTATCTAACAATTTTCATTAAGCTATAAAAAATAATGGTATGATTGCCAAATATCATTTACAAATAGCCAACTACAGAAAAACAGACCATTGC
>NW_017731670.1:1494405-1496105 GCF_001890085.2 Hipposideros armiger
ATCTTAGCTGTGGAGGGCAGTGTCACTGGCCCTCATATGTGGGATCCGAACCGGGGCCCTCTGGCATCCCAAGCTAGTTCTTAACCATCGCACCACTCGGCCGGCCCTCCACCCTTGTTTTTTAGAGTCATTGCCACATGTGGGTGTTCAATCCTTGTAGGCACATGGTGGCCACAAGAATGAGCTCTGGGGTTTCACAGATGCAATGTGCGAGATGGAAGCGAGTCCCCCTGGTACAGCTCACATGCTTCTCCCTGTTCATCTGTGCCATGGTCATACCTAGGCCTGTGACATTACAAGTCATCACTTCAGGTATGTGTTGTTGTGTTGGGTGCTTCAGAAACAGGCAGATATGGCTTCTGATCCTGGCTCTGTCATTCACCAGCTTCGTGGCTTGAGCGCATTCTATAGTGTACTGACCTTTCACTTATGAAATACCTATTTCTCAAGGTTGCTGTGAGGTTTGGGAATGGTATGTTTCCAGGGTCTAGCATGCATTCCGTAAGTGGTTGTTAATACTAGCAACACAACTCTGCTGATCTGATTTCTTTCTTTGTCTCACACCATCAAAATGTGCTTATTCTCAATGCCTCTGTCTTTACACAGTGGAGTAATTCTTATCCCTCTCTTGGGGCGAAATGCCCATGATGCCCTAGACCCTCCTTAGACTCTCGCACACTTTATCTTCTTTCATGCCTTGTTACACCTGGCTGTTTCTATTACCATCTCTCCTGTTCTCAGGCTAGAGAAAGATGCTATCTATCAACAAAGGTAGCCATATAAATAAAATGAGTTCTAAGTTTCTTTTCAGCCATTATATTCAATAATTCTAGTTGCAAACTTATCTCTACAAAATCATGTTTTAAATTCAAGTTGGCACTTCTTTCTATGTATGGATTACCTGAAACCATCTGTTTTGTTTCCTAGGAAACTATCCCCAGTTGTTGCTCAAGGTACATCTCACATCAGGCTTTCAGTCTCCAGCACATCATCAGGACTCCTGGATGTCCCATCTGCCACTCTCTGCTTTGCATTTCTTTCACCTGCACATCCTATGACAAACTTAAAACTTGGCCTTTCAAACAAGATCTTATGTTACCACCTGTGATACCCTCCCCAACTCCACCAAATGTCCCAGGTTGTCCTGGCCCTGAATTTCCAGAGTTGCTATCACTGTAAAAGCATTGACCACACTGTATTACTATTTGTTGAATGTTTTTCTGACCTACTCGGCTATGTGTTGGCTTTTGAAGGTAGGAATAGTGTCCTCTCCATCTTCTTAATCTCAGCAGTAAACACAGTATCTTGCTTCTGGCATGGGCTTTGAAAGTCTTTAGTAATTAAATAGGTTATCACTTCTCTTCAGTGAAATGATCAAGGTTATTAATAATAAGCTCCCACATTTGCTCATTCTCATCTCAGCATAATTCACATTTTTTTCTATCGTATCAGTCTGAGTACAAACAAAATTCGGCAGCATATTAAAAAACCAAGTAGGATTTTTTTCTGGAAATGTAAGTAAGCCTACATATTAATAAATATATTAGTAAATTCACCATTAAAGATCTAAAGTGAAAAATAATATGAATATTATTATTTATAAAATATTAAGTTTTATAATACACACTAGATTTTATGTAAATCAAAATCTATTCTTGATAATAATTGCAATCTTTAATAACAAGAGATAGAGAATTTTT
>NW_017731670.1:1498900-1500251 GCF_001890085.2 Hipposideros armiger
CTGCAAAAATGCAAACAAACATCCCTGTAATTATTCATATTGTTTTCTGTCTGCTGTCTCAGTTTTTAGTCCTCCATTAAGGACATATTTTAAACTACCTATTCCATGCCAAACACTGTGTTAGATTTTAGAGATACAATAGTGAAAAAGACCAAGGTCTGTGCTCTCACAGAGCTGGCAGTCTAATAGAGGAGATAACTAATTGGGCAGTAATGGATAAGTCATACTACAGAATAGATGGGACAATATGAGAGCTTATAGAAGGGGTGTCTCACACACACTTTGGATATCCATAAAGTAATATGCAGAGAAAGTAACACTTAAGCTACACAAGAAAGATAAGGAGGAGGGAATGGGTCACGAGAATGAGCTCCATTCAGGGAAAATAATCTGAGTGTATAGACAGGAGAGAGGACCCATTGCCCTTTTTGAAAGAAGTTTAAAGTGGCTGAATCTTGAACAAGGGTTTATAAAAAGTTTGATAAAGGATGAATATTGAAAGTAGAAAAACTGGGGAGAGGAAGACCACTGAGGAGATAATGGCAGCAATTCAATTCAAATATGATACATAATGACATGGATTTGAAAAGGTGAGGGAATTTGAATATATTGAAGAAATTTTGAGCAGTTCAAATATATAAGATTGTGTGATTGGTTGGACACTGGAGATGAGAAGCAGTTAAGAATTATTCTGAACATATCTGCTATAGCAACATGGTGTGGAAATTGATACCTTTCACTAGGATACGAAACACAGGAAAAGGACTAGAGCTATGGAAAAAAAATTTTGAATTCAGGATTCTGCACATAGAGGTTAGGGTGTCTGAAAGATTTCCCAGGGGAGCTATCCAGTAAGCACTTGAAAATGCTGGTTTGCATCTTATGGCGATTCACCTAAGCTGGAAGTATAGATGTAGGAGTCACAATTATAAAAGTTGAAAATTAGGCCTTGAAAGTGGACAGAATTGCTCTAGTAAAGTGCACAAAGGGAGAAGAGAAGAAGCTTTAAACTAATGTCATAAAGGGAACCATGATTTATGGGGTAAGAGAGGATGAAATATCAGAAACAGAGAAGAGTAGAGAAAAAAAGTTAGAGAATAAGGAGATTGCAGTATCACAGGAACAAACGAAGACAGTATTTCAAAAGCAGGGCATAATCTATATGTGTCAAATACAGTTGAGGGAATAAATAATGTAAGGACTACAATTCATTTCATTGGATTTGAAACAAGCGATTTTATCAATAGGTTATGTGTGCAGAATTCATAATTGCATTTGGTTGGAGAGTAAGTGAGGCTGGTGAGAAGAGTTTCTCCCTTCTTTTTCCAACTAAAACCTCCAGAACTCTCTT
>NW_017731670.1:1502306-1505287 GCF_001890085.2 Hipposideros armiger
AGTGGGGTAGGGAGGAATGAATAGGCAGAGCACAGAAGGTTTAGGACAATGAAACTAAACCATATGATACTATAATTGTGGGTTGTGGGTACATGTCATTATACAATTGTGCAAACACAGAACGCACAATACCAAGAGTGAACTCTAATATAAACTATGGACTTTGGGCAATGATGTGTTAGTGTAGATTTGACTATAACAAATGTACCACTGTGGTGTGGGATATAGATAGTGGGTGAGGTTATGCATGTTTGGGAACAGGGGTTATGTGGGAATTCTCTGAACTTTGTGTTGAATTTTACTGTGAACCTAAGCCTGCTCTAGAAAAATAAAGTTTACTCATTAATTTAAAAAAAAGAAAACAGCAAAAACAATGTATCCAATTGCAGGTTTTGGCACCTTTTATTTAGTGGAAGCAAAGTGGTGTTAAGGAAGAACCTAGATTTTACTCTTCAGTAGACAATGATATGCTTTGATATCAAATATTTCCATAAATCTGTCATCAACTAGTAGAATCATCATTAAATTATTGATATGATCTTAGCTTCACTAGAACTTTAAGCTTTCTATTTATTTCTATAGAACACACAAAAGTATATTTGTTGATGGTAGAACTGATTGCTAGATTTAAAAATAATTCAGTACGAGTAAAAATCAGATGTTTAATCCTGTAAATTTGTAATAACCTATCATGTATCAGATAGTGGTAACAACGAAAGTTGTATGCTTTGTCCTGGGTTCTTTCCACATTCCGTTTTGGACGAGGCCCACAGCATGCCTCTCACATATGATTTGTGAAAGGAAAAACTCTGTGCTCTCTCCAGGGCCTTCTCATCTTCTGCCAGGCCAGTGAACAAGATGAGTTTCTTTTTATAACGACAAGGCACAGAGATAATTCATCAACTGGAGAGCACAAACAATCCTTTATTCAGCAGAATGACAAAAGGTTATTTAACTTCTGGCATCTACTATAGTTCTTGCAAGAACAAGGCCCAAGAGCCAATATGATAATTAATAAATTTCCAACATCTGGGCAGTAAAACAATTTTTTATGAATGTTAAACAATGCCAGTGCCAAATTAAAATCTCCCCTTCTTGTATTTATCTCTCTGAAACCTTCACTGGAGAGCCAAATTTGCTGGTGTTCTGGCTATAAAATGGGGATAGTGATGACATAGTAGGGAAGATATTACACAATTTGGGAAATCCATATTACTAAGAGTCATTTAATCATATAGACAGTGATGATATCACCCACTGAGCCTAATGGAGAATAACCCTTGCCAAGAGTAGACTATCAAGTTAAAAGACAGATGAGTGTTATCAATCACACACTCAATAAAGGAGCCACATTTAAAGGAAGAATTGGAATCTTAGTTTCTCTAATTGTTCTCCAGCAGCCTTTTTCTGTTTTCATTTTTTTTTAAATAGAAAAATAATTTTGGTTATGTTGTTATTGCTTGCATGGATCAAGGAAGGTGGCTTTCCAGTGATCAAAGCCTTCATAAACTAAGACGCACCAAATCTTAGAATCAAAATTCATGCTTCAAGTCCAAGGATCAAAATCCAGTTCAAGTTTCTACCTCTTTCTTAGATTTCCCAACCAAAATGGTATGTGATTATGACTGTGGTTGTGTGAATTAGACAATACATGCTACTGGAATTATTAAGGAGAAATAAACATAGGCTAAAGTACTAAAGACATTTTATGATACTGCATAGACTGTATAAATCATAAATCCTATGTATAATATATTGTTATTTATGAAGTATTCAATACATACAAATTGAAAACAACATAACCTATAATAAAAAGGGGCTATATTTATTATACTTGAATTAATACAGATTCACAAAAGGGAGAATTTGCTTGAAAGCATGAGGTTTCCCTCTGTTGTACAATTGTGTCTGTATATGAGAAATGCCCCTTCCCCCACTCTGACTGGAATCCATCATTAAATCTTTACACAGAAGTTACATTTTTGGATGACATTATTCAGAAATTATTAATTTGAATATGAGGTCTAATAAACTTACAGTTGTCTGAGAGAATCAGAAAACTCAACAGTGTTTTCCAAAATGGGATTATGCATACCCCAGAGGATTGATAGATGATGAATAGGATTGCAAGAATATCTTAGTATACTATTAAACTATATGTATATAAGTTATAATAAGAATACGTATTTGGATGTGTCACTTCAAACATGTTTTACTAATGAGAGTGTGTGATCAAAAGAGCTTGGAGAGCCATGCTGTAGAGTAACCAGGCTCAGTAAGATGCACTACCCAATGAAAGCGCTGGGTTATGCGATAAAAAAATCCATAGACTGAGTTGGAAGAATAATTCAGCCATTCATTTTTTCATTTTTTTCAACAAATTTGGATGGAAACATTTGATATTACTAATATTTGATTATTTCTGACTGTAGGCAAACACCAATTTATGAGGTTCAGTATACTGGTACCAAGTGTCTTTTATATGCAAGAACCATGTTATCTGTGGCAAGGAACGGAAAGATCTCTCTACCTTCAAAAGAGAATGTAGATTTATAAAATTTTGACAGAAATTAATATACTATGCTAAACTTACACAGTATTGAGGAAAGCAAGAGAGAATATTGAGGAATGACATTATTCTTGTATTTTTTTGTTACTTTGTTTTTTTTGGATTTAACTACATAATTTACCATAATTTTCTAGTACTGAAGACAATTAATAATTTGCTCAGACCCAACAATTAGAAGAGGGAAATGGGGCATTTATTAACGGCACAAAATGGCACCAGCTTTGGTAACTCAGATAATGAATCAATGGGAGTTTTAGACAGATACGGTGAAATATGGCTTTATTAAAACCGTTTCTCCAGCCGGCCGAGTGGTGTGAGGGTTAAGAGCTGGCTTGGGATGCCAGAGGGCCCTGGTTCGGATCCCACATATGAGGGCCAGTGACACTGCCCTCCACAGCTAAGATGTTGAACA